>NW_027478161.1:12424242-12727272 GCF_051020975.1 Osmia lignaria lignaria
CCACGGTGTTTCTGTATCTCTATTATGTTGGTGCGGCTTCGGAACTTTTAAATATCTTGATATATCTCGAGATCTACGCATCTGATCAAAAAATATCATAGAACATAAAAAGTAGGAAACTTAATGCTCTACAAAAAAGGTCTCTTAACATTTTGCCATAGCTCGCTTCGTTTCCGAGATATTTGCAGATTTATCTCAAGGGAAGGGGCCTAACGGACATATTTCGAGATATTTCTTCTTCTTGTTGTTCTTCTTCTGCACAGCTAAGCTGGAAGTGGCATTTGCGGCTCGCACTAGTGCAGAGTTATCTCAAAGAAAGGGGCCACGGTGTTTCTGTATCTCTATTATGTTGGTGCAGCTTCGGAACTTTTAAATATCTCGATATATCTCGAAAACTGCGCGTCTGATCAAAAAATATCATAGAACATAAATTATAGGAAACATAATTCTCTACAAAAAAGGTCTCTTAACATTTTGCCATAGCTCGCTTCGTTTCCGAGATATTTGCAGATTTATCTCAAGGGAAGGGGCCTGACGGACATATTTCGAGATATTTCTTCTTCTTGTTGTTCTTCTTCTGCACAGCTAAGCCGGAAGTGGCATTTACAGCTCGCAATAGTGCAGAGTTATCTCAAAGAAAGGGGCCACGGTGTTTCTGTATCTCTATTATGTTGGTGCGGCTTCGGAACTTTTAAATATCTTGATATATCTCGAGAACTACGCATCTGATCAAAAAATATCATAGAACATAAAAAGTAGGAAACTTAATTCTCTACAAAAAAGGTCTCTTAACATTTTGCCATAGCTCGCTTCGTTTCCGAGATATTTGCAGATATATCTCAAGGGAAGGGGCCTGACGGACATATTTCGAGATATTTCTTCTTCTTGTTGTTCTTCTTCTGCACAGCTAAGCTGGAAGTGGCATTTGCAGCTCGCAATAGTGCAGAGTTATTTCAAAGAAAGGGGCCACGGTGTTTCTGTATCTCTATTATGTTGGTGCGGCTTCGGAACTTTTAAATATCTTGATATATCTCGAGAACTACGCATCTGATCAAAAAATATCATAGAACATAAAAAGTAGGAAACTTAATTCTCTACAAAAAAGGTCTCTTAACATTTTGCCATAGCTCGCTTCGTTTCCGAGATATTTGCAGATTTATCTCAAGGGAAGGGGCCTGACGGACATATTTCGAGATATTTCTTCTTCTTGTTGCTCTTCTTCTGCACAGCTAAGCTGGAACTGGCATTTGCTGCTCGCATTAGTGCAGAGTTATCTCAAAGAAAGGGGCCACGGTGTTTCTGTATCTCTATTATGTTGGTGCGGCTTCGGAACTTTTAAATATCTCGATATATCTCGAAAACTACGCTTCTGATCAAAAAATATCAGAGAACATAAAAAGTAGGAAACCTAATTATCTACAAAAAAGGTCTCTTAACATTTTGCCGTAGCTCGCTTCGTTTCCGAGATATTTGCAGATTTATCTCAAGGGAAGGGGCCTGACGGACATATTTCGAGATATTTCTTCTCCTTGTTGTTCTTCTTCTGCACAGCTAAGCTGGAAGTGGCATTTGCAGCTCGCAATAGTGCAGAGTTATCTCAAAGAAAGGGGCCACGGTGTTTCTGTATCTCTATTATGTTGGTGCGGCTTCGGAACTTTTAAATATCTTGATATATCTCGAGATCTACGCATCTGATCAAAAAATATCATAGAACATAAAAAGTAGGAAACTTAATGCTCTACAAAAAAGGTCTCTTAACATTTTGCCATAGCTCGCTTCGTTTCCGAGATATTTGCAGATTTATCTCAAGGGAAGGGGCCTAACGGACATATTTCGAGATATTTCTTCTTCTTGTTGTTCTTCTTCTGCACAGCTAAGCTGGAAGTGGCATTTGCGGCTCGCACTAGTGCAGAGTTATCTCAAAGAAAGGGGCCACGGTGTTTCTGTATCTCTATTATGTTGGTGCGGCTTCGGAACTTTTAAATATCTTGATATATCTCGAGAACTACGCATCTGATCAAAAAATATCATAGAACGTAAAAAGTAGGAAACTTAATTCTCTACAAAAAAGGTCTCTTAACATTTTGCCATAGCTCTCTTCGTTTCCGAGATATTTGCAGATTTATCTCAAGGGAAGGGGCCTGACAGACATATTTCGAGATATTTCTTCTTCTTGTTGTTCTTCTTCTGCACAGCTAAGCTGGAAGTGGCATTTGCGGCTCGCACTAGTGCAGAGTTATCTCAAAGAAAGGGGCCACGGTGTTTCTGTATCTCTATTATGTTGGTGCGGCTTCGGAACTTTTAAATATCTCGATATATCTCGAAAACTACGCTTCTGATCAAAAAATATCGGAGAACATAAAAAGTAGGAAACCTAATTATCTACAAAAAAGGTCTCTTAACATTTTGCCGTAGCTCGCTTCGTTTCCGAGATATTTGCAGATTTATCTCAAGGGAAGGGGCCTGACGGACATATTTCGAGATATTTCTTCTCCTTGTTGTTCTTCTTCTGCACAGCTAAGCTGGAAGTGGCATTTGCAGCTCGCAATAGTGCAGAGTTATCTCAAAGAAAGGGGCCACGGTGTTTCTGTATCTCTATTATGTTGGTGCGGCTTCGGAACTTTTAAATATCTTGATATATCTCGAGATCTACGCATCTGATCAAAAAATATCATAGAACATAAAAAGTAGGAAACTTAATGCTCTACAAAAAAGGTCTCTTAACATTTTGCCATAGCTCGCTTCGTTTCCGAGATATTTGCAGATTTATCTCAAGGGAAGGGGCCTAACGGACATATTTCGAGATATTTCTTCTTCTTGTTGTTCTTCTTCTGCACAGCTAAGCTGGAAGTGGCATTTGCGGCTCGCACTAGTGCAGAGTTATCTCAAAGAAAGGGGCCACGGTGTTTCTGTATCTCTATTATGTTGGTGCGGCTTCGGAACTTTTAAATATCTCGATATATCTCGAAAACTACGCTTCTGATCAAAAAATATCATAGAACATAAATTGTAGGAAACATAATTCTCTACAAAAAACGTCTCTCAACATTTTGCCATAGCTCGCTTCGTTTCCGAGATATTTGCAGATTCAGCTCAAAGGAACTGGCCTGACGGACATATTTCGAGATATTTCTTCTTCTTGTTGTTCTTCCTCTGCACAGCTAAGCTGGGAGTGGCATTTGCAGCTCGCAATAGTGCAGAGTTATCTCAAAGAAAGGGGCCACGGTGTTTCTGTATCTCCATTATGTTGGAGCGGCTTCGGAACTTTTAAATATCTTGATATATCTCGAGAACTACGCTTCTGATCAAAAAATATCATAGAACATAAATTGTAGGAAACATAATTCTCTACAAAAAATGTCTCTTAACATTTTGCCATAGCTCGCTTCGTTTCCGAGATATTTGCAGATATATCTCAAGGGAAGGGGCCTGACGGACATATTTCGAGATATTTCTTCTTCTTGTTGTTCTTCTTCTGCACAGCTAAGCTGGAAGTGGCATTTGCAGCTCGCAATAGTGCAGAGTTATCACAAAGAAAGGGGCCACGGTGTTTCTGTATCTCTATTATGTTGGTGCGGCTTCGGAACTTTTAAATATCTCGATATATCTCGAGAACTACGCATCTGATCAAAAAATATCATAGAACATAAAAAGTAGGAAACTTAATTCTCTACAAAAAAGGTCTCTTAACATTTTGCCATAGCTCGCTTCGTTTCCGAGATATTTGCAGATTTATCTCAAGGGAAGGGGCCTGACAGACATATTTCGAGATATTTCTTCTTCTTGTTGTTCTTCTTCTGCACAGCTAAGCTGGAAGTGGCATTTGCGGCTCGCACTAGTGCAGAGTTATCTCAAAGAAAGGGGCCACGGTGTTTCTGTATCTCTATTATGTTGGTGCGGCTTCGGAACTTTTAAATATCTCGATATATCTCGAAAACTACGCTTCTGATCAAAAAATATCAGAGAACATACATTGTAGGAAACATAATTCTCTACAAAAAAGGTCTCTTAACATTTTGCCATAGCTCGCTTCGTTTCCGAGATATTTCCAGATATATCTCAAGGGAAGGGGCCTGACGGACATATTTCGAGATATTTCTTCTTCTTGTTGTTCTTCTTCTGCACAGCGAAGCTGGAAGTGGCATTTGCAGCTCGCAATAGTGCAGAGTTATCTCAAAGAAAGGGGCCACGGTGTTTCTGTATCTCTATTATGTTGGTGAAGCTTCGGAACTTTTAAATATCTTGATATAACTCGAGAACTACGCATCTGATCAAAAAATATCATGGAACATAAAAAGTAGAAAACTTAATTCTCTACAAAAAAGGTCTCTTAACATTTTGCCATAGCTCGCTTCGTTTCCGAGATATTTGCAGATTTATCTCAAGGGAAGGGGACTGACGGACATATTTCGAGATATTTCTTCTCCTTGTTGTTCTTCTTCTGCACAGCTAAGCTGGAAGTGGCATTTGCAGCTCGCAATAGTGCAGAGTTATCTCAAAGAAAGGGGCCACGGTGTTTCTGTATCTCTATTATGTTGGTGCGGCTTCGGAACTTTTAAATATCTTGATATATCTCGAGATCTACGCATCTGATCAAAAAATATCATAGAACATAAAAAGTAGGAAACTTAATGCTCTACAAAAAAGGTCTCTTAACATTTTGCCATAGCTCGCTTCGTTTCCGAGATATTTGCAGATTTATCTCAAGGGAAGGGGCCTAACGGACATATTTCGAGATATTTCTTCTTCTTGTTGTTCTTCTTCTGCACAGCTAAGCTGGAAGTGGCATTTGCGGCTCGCACTAGTGCAGAGTTATCTCAAAGAAAGGGGCCACGGTGTTTCTGTATCTCTATTATGTTGGTGCGGCTTCGGAACTTTTAAATATCTCGATATATCTCGAAAACTACGCTTCTGATCAAAAAATATCATAGAACATAAATTGTAGGAAACATAATTCTCTACAAAAAACGTCTCTCAACATTTTGCCATAGCTCGCTTCGTTTCCGAGATATTTGCAGATTCAGCTCAAAGGAACTGGCCTGACGGACATATTTCGAGATATTTCTTCTTCTTGTTGTTCTTCCTCTGCACAGCTAAGCTGGGAGTGGCATTTGCAGCTCGCAATAGTGCAGAGTTATCTCAAAGAAAGGGGCCACGGTGTTTCTGTATCTCCATTATGTTGGAGCGGCTTCGGAACTTTTAAATATCTTGATATATCTCGAGAACTACGCTTCTGATCAAAAAATATCATAGAACATAAATTGTAGGAAACATAATTCTCTACAAAAAATGTCTCTTAACATTTTGCCATAGCTCGCTTCGTTTCCGAGATATTTGCAGATATATCTCAAGGGAAGGGGCCTGACGGACATATTTCGAGATATTTCTTCTTCTTGTTGTTCTTCTTCTGCACAGCTAAGCTGGAAGTGGCATCTGCAGCTCGCATTAGTGCAGAGTTATCTCAAAGAAAGGGGCCACGGTGTTTCTGTATCTCTATTATGTTGGTGCGGCTTCGGAACTTTTAAATATCTTGATATATCTCGAGAACTACGCATCTGATCAAAAAATATCATAGAACATAAAAAGTAGGAAACTTAATTCTCTACAAAAAAGGTCTCTTAACATTTTGCCATAGCTCGCTTCGTTTCCGAGATATTTGCAGATTTATTTCAAGGGAAGGGGCCTGACGGACATATTTCGAGATATTTCTTCTTCTTGTTGTTCTTCTTCTGCACAGCTAAGCTGGAAGTGGCATTTGCGGCTCGCATTAGTGCAGAGTTATCTCAAAGAACGGGGCCACGGTGTTTCTGTATCTCTATTATGTTGGTGCGGCTTCGGAACTTTTAAATATCTTGATATATCTCGAGAACTACGCATCTGATCAAAAAATATCATAGAACATAAAACGTAAGAAACTTAATTCTCTACAAAAAAGGTCTCTTAACATTCTGCCATAGCTCGCTTCGTTTCCGAGATATTTGCAGATTTATCTCAAGGGAAGGGGCCTGACGGACATATTTCGAGATATTTCTTCTTCTTGTTGTTCTTCTTCTGCACAGCTAAGCTGGAAGTGGCATTTGCGGCTCGCATTAGTGCAGAGTTATCTCAAAGAACGGGGCCACGGTGTTTCTGTATCTCTATTATGTTGGTGCGGCTTCGGAACTTTTAAATATCTTGATATATCTCGAGAACTACGCATCTGATCAAAAAATATCATAGAACATAAATAGTAGGAAACTTAATTCTCTACAAAAAAGGTCTCTCAACATTTTGCCATAGCTCGCTTCGTTTCCGAGATATTTGCACATTTATCTCAAGGGAAGGGGCCTAACGGACATATTTCGAGATATTTCTTCTTCTTGTTGTTCTTCTTCTGCACAGCTAAGCTGGAAGTGGCATTTGCGGCTCGCACTAGTGCTGAGTTATCTCAAAGAAAGGGGCCACGGTGTTTCTGTATCTCTATTATGTTGGTGAAGCTTCGGAACTTTTAAATATCTTGATATATCTCGAGAACTACGCATCTGATCAAAAAATATCATGGAACATAAAAAGTAGAAAACTTAATTCTCTACAAAAAAGGTCTCTTAACATTTTGCCATGGCTCGCTTCGTTTCCGAGATATTTGCAGATATATCTCAAGGGAAGGGGCCTAACGGACATATTTCGAGATATTTCTTCTTCTTGTTGTTCTTCTTCTGCACAGCTAAGCTGGAAGTGGCATTTGCGGCTCGCACTCGTGCAGAGTTATCTCAAAGAAAGGGGCCACGGTGTTTCTGTATCTCTACTATGTTGGTGCGGCTTCGGAACTTTTAAATATCTCTATATATCTCGAAAACTACGCTTCTGATCAAAAAATATCATAGAACATAAATTGTAGGAAACATAATTCTCTACACAAAACGTCTCTCAACATTTTGCCATAGCTCGCTTCGTTTCCGAGATATTTGCAGATTTATCTCAAGGGAAGGGGCCTGACGGACATATTTCGAGATATTTCTTCTTCTTGTTGTTCTTCTTCTGCACAGCTAAGCTGGAAGTGGCATTTGCAGCTCGCAATAGTGCAGAGTTATCACAAAGAAAGGGGCCACGGTGTTTCTGTATCTCTATTATGTTGGTGCGGCTTCGGAACTTTTAAATATCTCGATATATCTCGAGAACTACGCATCTGATCAAAAAATATCATAGAACATAAAAAGTAGGAAACTTAATTCTCTACAAAAAAGGTCTCTTAACATTTTGCCATAGCTCGCTTCGTTTCCGAGATATTTGCAGATTTATCTCAAGGGAAGGGGCCTGACGGACATATTTCGAGATATTTCTTCTTCTTGTTGTTCTTCTTCTGCACAGCTAAGCTGGAAGTGGCATTTGCAGCTCGCAATAGTGCAGAGTTATCTCAAAGAAAGGGGCCTCGGTGTTTCTGTATCTCTATTATGTTGGTGCGGCTTCGGAACTTTTAAATATCTCGATATATCTCGAGAACTACGCATCTGATCAAAAAATATCATAGAACATAAAAAGTAGGAAACTTAATTCTCTACAAATAAGGTCTCTTAACATTTTGCCATAGCTCGCTTCGTTTCCGAGATATTTGCAGATTTATCTCAAGGGAAGGGGCCTGACGGACATATTTCGAGATATTTCTTCTTCTTGTTGTTCTTCTTCTGCACAGCTAAGCTGGAAGTGGCATTTGCAGCTCGCAATAGTGCAGAGTTATCGCAAAGAAAGGGGCCACGGTGTTTCTGTATCTCTATTATGTTGGTGCGGCTTCGGAACTTTTAAATATCTTGATATATCTCGAGAACTACGCATCTGATCAAAAAATATCATAGAACATAAAAAGTAGGAAACCTAATTTTCTACAAAAAAGGTCTCTTAACATTTTGCCGTAGCTCGCTTCGTTTCGGAGATATTTGCAAATATATCTCAAGGGAAGGGGCCTGACGGACATATTTCGAGATATTTCTTCCTCTTGTTGTTCTTCTTCTGCACAGCTATGCTGGAAGTGGCATTTGCAGCTCGCAATAGTGCAGAGTTATCCCAAAGAAAGAGGCCACGGTGTTTCTGTACCTCTATTATGTTTGTGCAGCTTCGGAACTTTTAAATATCTTGATATATCTCGAGAACTACGCATCTGATCAAAAAATATCATAGAAGGTAAAAAGTAGGAAACTTAATTCTCTACAAAAAAGGTCTCTTAACATTTTGCCATAGCTCGCTTCGTTTCCGAGATATTTGCAGATTTATCTCAAGGGAAGGGGCCTGACGGACATATTTCGAGATATTTCTTCCTCTTGTTGTTCTTCTTCTGCACAGCTAAGCTGGAAGTGGCATTTGCAGCTCGCAATAGTGCAGAGTTATCGCAAAGAAAGGGGCCACGGTGTTTCTGTATCTCTATTACGTTGGTGCGGCTTCGGAACTTTTAAATATCTCGATATATCTCGAGAACTACGCATCTGATCAAAAAATATCATAGAACATAAAAAGTAGGAAACCTAATTTTCTACAAAAAAGGTCTCTTAACATTTTGCCATAGCTCGCTTCGTTTCCGAGATATTTGCAGATTTATCTCAAGGGAAGGGGCCTGACGGACATATTTCGAGATATTTCTTCTTCTTGTTGCTCTTCTTCTGCACAGCTAAGCTGGAACTGGCATTTGCTGCTCGCATTAGTGCAGAGTTATCTCAAAGAAAGGGGCCACGGTGTTTCTGTATCTCTATTATGTTGGTGCGGCTTCGGAACTTTTAAATATCTTGATATATCTCGAGAACTACGCATCTGATCAAAGAATATCATAGAACATAAATTGTAGGAAACATAATTCTCTATAAAAAAGGTCTCTTAACATTTTGCCATAGCTCGCTTCGTTTCCGAGATATTTGCAGATTTATCTCAAGGGAAGGGGCCTGACGGACATATTTCGAGATATTTCTTCTTCTTGTTGTTCTTCTTCTGCACAGCTAAGCCGGAAGTGGCATTTACAGCTCGCAATAGTGCAGAGTTATCTCAAAGAAAGGGGCCACGGTGTTTCTGTATCTCTATTATGTTGGTGCGGCTTCGGAACTTTTAAATATCTTGATATATCTCGAGAACTACGCATCTGATCAAAAAATATCATAGAACATAAAAAGTAGGAAACTTAATTCTCTACAAAAAAGGTCTCTTAACATTTTGCCATAGCTCGCTTCGTTTCCGAGATATTTGCAGATATATCTCAAGGGAAGGGGCCTGACGGACATATTTCGAGATATTTCTTCTTCTTGTTGTTCTTCTTCTGCACAGCTAAACTGGAAGTGGCATTTCCAGCTCGCAATAGTGCAGAGTTATCTCAAAGAAAGGGGCCACGGTGTTTCTGTACCTCTATTATGTTGGTGCGGCTTCGGAACTTTTAAATATCTCGATATATCTCGAAAACTACGCGTCTGATCAAAAAATATCATAGAACATAAAAAGTAGGAAACTTAATTCTCTACAAAAAAGGTCTCTTAACATTTTGCCATGCCTCGCTTCGTTTCCGAGATATTTGCAGATATATCTCAAGGGAAGGGGCCTGACGGACATATTTCGAGATATTTCTTCTTCTTGTTGTTCTTCTTCTGCACAGCTAAGCTGGAAGTGGCATTTGCAGCTCGCATTAGTGCAGAGTTATCTCAAAGAAAGGGGCCACGGTGTTTCTGTATCTCTATTATGTTGGTGCGGCTTCGGAACTTTTAAATATCTTGATATATCTCGAGAACTACGCATCTGATCAAAAAATATCATAGAACGTAAAAAGTAGGAAACTTAATTCTCTACAAAAAAGGTCTCTTAACATTTTGCCATAGCTCTCTTCGTTTCCGAGATATTTGCAGATTTATCTCAAGGGAAGGGGCCTGACAGACATATTTCGAGATATTTCTTCTTCTTGTTGTTCTTCTTCTGCACAGCTAAGCTGGAAGTGGCATTTGCGGCTCGCACTAGTGCAGAGTTATCTCAAAGAAAGGGGCCACGGTGTTTCTGTATCTCTATTATGTTGGTGCGGCTTCGGAACTTTTAAATATCTCGATATATCTCGAAAACTACGCTTCTGATCAAAAAATATCAGAGAACATAAAAAGTAGGAAACCTAATTATCTACAAAAAAGGTCTCTTAACATTTTGCCGTAGCTCGCTTCGTTTCCGAGATATTTGCAGATTTATCTCAAGGGAAGGGGCCTGACGGACATATTTCGAGATATTTCTTCTCCTTGTTGTTCTTCTTCTGCACAGCTAAGCTGGAAGTGGCATTTGCAGCTCGCAATAGTGCAGAGTTATCTCAAAGAAAGGGGCCACGGTGTTTCTGTATCTCTATTATGTTGGTGCGGCTTCGGAACTTTTAAATATCTTGATATATCTCGAGATCTACGCATCTGATCAAAAAATATCATAGAACATAAAAAGTAGGAAACTTAATGCTCTACAAAAAAGGTCTCTTAACATTTTGCCATAGCTCGCTTCGTTTCCGAGATATTTGCAGATTTATCTCAAGGGAAGGGGCCTAACGGACATATTTCGAGATATTTCTTCTTCTTGTTGTTCTTCTTCTGCACAGCTAAGCTGGAAGTGGCATTTGCGGCTCGCACTAGTGCAGAGTTATCTCAAAGAAAGGGGCCACGGTGTTTCTGTATCTCTATTATGTTGGTGCGGCTTCGGAACTTTTAAATATCTTGATATATCTCGAGAACTACGCATCTGATCAAAAAATATCATAGAACGTAAAAAGTAGGAAACTTAATTCTCTACAAAAAAGGTCTCTTAACATTTTGCCATAGCTCTCTTCGTTTCCGAGATATTTGCAGATTTATCTCAAGGGAAGGGGCCTGACAGACATATTTCGAGATATTTCTTCTTCTTGTTGTTCTTCTTCTGCACAGCTAAGCTGGAAGTGGCATTTGCGGCTCGCACTAGTGCAGAGTTATCTCAAAGAAAGGGGCCACGGTGTTTCTGTATCTCTATTATGTTGGTGCGGCTTCGGAACTTTTAAATATCTCGATATATCTCGAAAACTACGCTTCTGATCAAAAAATATCGGAGAACATAAAAAGTAGGAAACCTAATTATCTACAAAAAAGGTCTCTTAACATTTTGCCGTAGCTCGCTTCGTTTCCGAGATATTTGCAGATTTATCTCAAGGGAAGGGGCCTGACGGACATATTTCGAGATATTTCTTCTCCTTGTTGTTCTTCTTCTGCACAGCTAAGCTGGAAGTGGCATTTGCAGCTCGCAATAGTGCAGAGTTATCTCAAAGAAAGGGGCCACGGTGTTTCTGTATCTCTATTATGTTGGTGCGGCTTCGGAACTTTTAAATATCTTGATATATCTCGAGATCTACGCATCTGATCAAAAAATATCATAGAACATAAAAAGTAGGAAACTTAATGCTCTACAAAAAAGGTCTCTTAACATTTTGCCATAGCTCGCTTCGTTTCCGAGATATTTGCAGATTTATCTCAAGGGAAGGGGCCTAACGGACATATTTCGAGATATTTCTTCTTCTTGTTGTTCTTCTTCTGCACAGCTAAGCTGGAAGTGGCATTTGCGGCTCGCACTAGTGCAGAGTTATCTCAAAGAAAGGGGCCACGGTGTTTCTGTATCTCTATTATGTTGGTGCGGCTTCGGAACTTTTAAATATCTCGATATATCTCGAAAACTACGCTTCTGATCAAAAAATATCATAGAACATAAATTGTAGGAAACATAATTCTCTACAAAAAACGTCTCTCAACATTTTGCCATAGCTCGCTTCGTTTCCGAGATATTTGCAGATTCAGCTCAAAGGAACTGGCCTGACGGACATATTTCGAGATATTTCTTCTTCTTGTTGTTCTTCCTCTGCACAGCTAAGCTGGGAGTGGCATTTGCAGCTCGCAATAGTGCAGAGTTATCTCAAAGAAAGGGGCCACGGTGTTTCTGTATCTCCATTATGTTGGAGCGGCTTCGGAACTTTTAAATATCTTGATATATCTCGAGAACTACGCTTCTGATCAAAAAATATCATAGAACATAAATTGTAGGAAACATAATTCTCTACAAAAAATGTCTCTTAACATTTTGCCATAGCTCGCTTCGTTTCCGAGATATTTGCAGATATATCTCAAGGGAAGGGGCCTGACGGACATATTTCGAGATATTTCTTCTTCTTGTTGTTCTTCTTCTGCACAGCTAAGCTGGAAGTGGCATCTGCAGCTCGCATTAGTGCAGAGTTATCTCAAAGAAAGGGGCCACGGTGTTTCTGTATCTCTATTATGTTGGTGCGGCTTCGGAACTTTTAAATATCTTGATATATCTCGAGAACTACGCATCTGATCAAAAAATATCATAGAACATAAAAAGTAGGAAACTTAATTCTCTACAAAAAAGGTCTCTTAACATTTTGCCATAGCTCGCTTCGTTTCCGAGATATTTGCAGATTTATTTCAAGGGAAGGGGCCTGACGGACATATTTCGAGATATTTCTTCTTCTTGTTGTTCTTCTTCTGCACAGCTAAGCTGGAAGTGGCATTTGCGGCTCGCATTAGTGCAGAGTTATCTCAAAGAACGGGGCCACGGTGTTTCTGTATCTCTATTATGTTGGTGCGGCTTCGGAACTTTTAAATATCTTGATATATCTCGAGAACTACGCATCTGATCAAAAAATATCATAGAACATAAAACGTAAGAAACTTAATTCTCTACAAAAAAGGTCTCTTAACATTCTGCCATAGCTCGCTTCGTTTCCGAGATATTTGCAGATTTATCTCAAGGGAAGGGGCCTGACGGACATATTTCGAGATATTTCTTCTTCTTGTTGTTCTTCTTCTGCACAGCTAAGCTGGAAGTGGCATTTGCGGCTCGCATTAGTGCAGAGTTATCTCAAAGAACGGGGCCACGGTGTTTCTGTATCTCTATTATGTTGGTGCGGCTTCGGAACTTTTAAATATCTTGATATATCTCGAGAACTACGCATCTGATCAAAAAATATCATAGAACATAAATAGTAGGAAACTTAATTCTCTACAAAAAAGGTCTCTCAACATTTTGCCATAGCTCGCTTCGTTTCCGAGATATTTGCACATTTATCTCAAGGGAAGGGGCCTAACGGACATATTTCGAGATATTTCTTCTTCTTGTTGTTCTTCTTCTGCACAGCTAAGCTGGAAGTGGCATTTGCGGCTCGCACTAGTGCTGAGTTATCTCAAAGAAAGGGGCCACGGTGTTTCTGTATCTCTATTATGTTGGTGAAGCTTCGGAACTTTTAAATATCTTGATATATCTCGAGAACTACGCATCTGATCAAAAAATATCATGGAACATAAAAAGTAGAAAACTTAATTCTCTACAAAAAAGGTCTCTTAACATTTTGCCATGGCTCGCTTCGTTTCCGAGATATTTGCAGATATATCTCAAGGGAAGGGGCCTAACGGACATATTTCGAGATATTTCTTCTTCTTGTTGTTCTTCTTCTGCACAGCTAAGCTGGAAGTGGCATTTGCGGCTCGCACTCGTGCAGAGTTATCTCAAAGAAAGGGGCCACGGTGTTTCTGTATCTCTACTATGTTGGTGCGGCTTCGGAACTTTTAAATATCTCTATATATCTCGAAAACTACGCTTCTGATCAAAAAATATCATAGAACATAAATTGTAGGAAACATAATTCTCTACACAAAACGTCTCTCAACATTTTGCCATAGCTCGCTTCGTTTCCGAGATATTTGCAGATTTATCTCAAGGGAAGGGGCCTGACGGACATATTTCGAGATATTTCTTCTTCTTGTTGTTCTTCTTCTGCACAGCTAAGCTGGAAGTGGCATTTGCAGCTCGCAATAGTGCAGAGTTATCACAAAGAAAGGGGCCACGGTGTTTCTGTATCTCTATTATGTTGGTGCGGCTTCGGAACTTTTAAATATCTCGATATATCTCGAGAACTACGCATCTGATCAAAAAATATCATAGAACATAAAAAGTAGGAAACTTAATTCTCTACAAAAAAGGTCTCTTAACATTTTGCCATAGCTCGCTTCGTTTCCGAGATATTTGCAGATTTATCTCAAGGGAAGGGGCCTGACGGACATATTTCGAGATATTTCTTCTTCTTGTTGTTCTTCTTCTGCACAGCTAAGCTGGAAGTGGCATTTGCAGCTCGCAATAGTGCAGAGTTATCTCAAAGAAAGGGGCCTCGGTGTTTCTGTATCTCTATTATGTTGGTGCGGCTTCGGAACTTTTAAATATCTCGATATATCTCGAGAACTACGCATCTGATCAAAAAATATCATAGAACATAAAAAGTAGGAAACTTAATTCTCTACAAATAAGGTCTCTTAACATTTTGCCATAGCTCGCTTCGTTTCCGAGATATTTGCAGATTTATCTCAAGGGAAGGGGCCTGACGGACATATTTCGAGATATTTCTTCTTCTTGTTGTTCTTCTTCTGCACAGCTAAGCTGGAAGTGGCATTTGCAGCTCGCAATAGTGCAGAGTTATCGCAAAGAAAGGGGCCACGGTGTTTCTGTATCTCTATTATGTTGGTGCGGCTTCGGAACTTTTAAATATCTTGATATATCTCGAGAACTACGCATCTGATCAAAAAATATCATAGAACATAAAAAGTAGGAAACCTAATTTTCTACAAAAAAGGTCTCTTAACATTTTGCCGTAGCTCGCTTCGTTTCGGAGATATTTGCAAATATATCTCAAGGGAAGGGGCCTGACGGACATATTTCGAGATATTTCTTCTTCTTGTTGTTCTTCTTCTGCACAGCTATGCTGGAAGTGGCATTTGCAGCTCGCAATAGTGCAGAGTTATCCCAAAGAAAGAGGCCACGGTGTTTCTGTACCTCTATTATGTTTGTGCAGCTTCGGAACTTTTAAATATCTTGATATATCTCGAGAACTACGCATCTGATCAAAAAATATCATAGAAGGTAAAAAGTAGGAAACTTAATTCTCTACAAAAAAGGTCTCTTAACATTTTGCCATAGCTCGCTTCGTTTCCGAGATATTTGCAGATTTATCTCAAGGGAAGGGGCCTGACGGACATATTTCGAGATATTTCTTCCTCTTGTTGTTCTTCTTCTGCACAGCTAAGCTGGAAGTGGCATTTGCAGCTCGCAATAGTGCAGAGTTATCGCAAAGAAAGGGGCCACGGTGTTTCTGTATCTCTATTACGTTGGTGCGGCTTCGGAACTTTTAAATATCTCGATATATCTCGAGAACTACGCATCTGATCAAAAAATATCATAGAACATAAAAAGTAGGAAACCTAATTTTCTACAAAAAAGGTCTCTTAACATTTTGCCGTAGCTCGCTTCGTTTCCGAGATATTTGCAAATTCATCTCAAGGGAAGGGGCCTGACGGACATATTTCGAGATATTTCTTCTTCTTGTTGTTCTTCTTCTGCACAGCTATGCTGGAAGTGGCATTTGCAGCTCGCAATAGTGCAGAGTTATCTCAAAGAAAGAGGCCACGGTGTTTCTGTACCTCCATTATGTTTGTGCAGCTTCGGAACTTTTAAATATCTTGATATATCTCGAGAACTACGCATCTGATCAAAAAATATCATAGAAGATAAAAAGTAGGAAACATAATTCTCTACAAAAAAGGTCTCTTAACATTTTGCCATAGCTCGCTTCGTTTCCGAGATATTTGCAGATTTATCTCAAGGGAAGGGGCCTGACGGACATATTTCGAGATATTTCTTCCTCTTGTTGTTCTTCTTCTGCACAGCTAAGCTGGAAGTGGCATTTGCAGCTCGCAATAGTGCAGAGTTATCGCAAAGAAAGGGGCCACGGTGTTTCTGTATCTCTATTATGTTGGTGCGGCTTCGGAACTTTTAAATATCTTGATATATCTCGAGAACTACGCATCTGATCAAAAAATATCATAGAACATAAAAAGTAGGAAACCTAATTTTCTACAAAAAAGGTCTCTTAACATTTTGCCGTAGCTCGCTTCGTTTCCGAGATATTTGCAGATTTATCTCAAGGGAAGGGGCCTGACGGACATATTTCGAGATATTTCTTCTTCTTGTTGTTCTTCTTCTGCACAGCTAAGCTGGAAGTGACATTTGCGGCTCGCACTAGTGCAGAGTTATCTCAAAGAAAGGGGCCACGGTGTTTCTGTACCTCTATTATGTTGGTGCGGCTTCGGAACTTTTAAATATCTCGATATATCTCGAAAACTACGCTTCTGATCAAAAAATATCATAGAACATAAATTGTAGGAAACATAATTCTCTACAAAAAAGGTCTCTTAACATTTTGCCATGGCTCGCTTCGTTTCCGAGATATTTGCAGATATATCTCAAGGGAAGGGGCCTGACGGACATATTTCGAGATATTTCTTCTTCTTGTTGTTCTTCTTCTGCACAGCTAAGCTGGAAGTGGCATTTGCAGCTCGCAATAGTGCAGAGTTATCTCAAAGAAAGGGGCCACGGTGTTTCTGTACCTCTATTATGTTGGTGCAGCTTCGGAACTTTTAAATATCTTGATATATCTCGAGAACTACGCATCTGATCAAAAAATATCATAGAAGATAAAAAGTAGGAAACTTAATTCTCTACAAAAAAGGTCTCTTAACATTTTGCCATAGCTCGCTTCGTTTCCGAGATATTTGCAGATTTATCTCAAGGGAAGGGGCCTGACGGACATATTTCGAGATATTTCTTCTTCTTGTTGTTCTTCTTCTGCACAGCTAAGCTGGAAGTGGCATTTGCAGCTCGCAATAGTGCAGAGTTATCTCAAAGAAAGGGGCCACGGTGTTTCTGTATCTCTATTATGTTGGTGCGGCTTCGGAACTTTTAAATATCTCGATATATCTCGAGAACTACGCATCTGATCAAAAAATATCATAGAACATAAAAAGTAGGAAACTTAATTCTCTACAAATAAGGTCTCTTAACATTTTGCCATAGCTCGCTTCGTTTCCGAGATATTTGCAGATTTATCTCAAGGGAAGGGGCCTGACGGACATATTTCGAGATATTTCTTCTTCTTGTTGTTCTTCTTCTGCACAGCTAAGCTGGAAGTGGCATTTGCAGCTCGCAATAGTGCAGAGTTATCGCAAAGAAAGGGGCCACGGTGTTTCTGTATCTCTATTACGTTGGTGCGGCTTCGGAACTTTTAAATATCTCGATATATCTCGAGAACTACGCATCTGATCAAAAAATATCATAGAACATAAAAAGTAGGAAACCTAATTTTCTACAAAAAAGGTCTCTTAACATTTTGCCGTAGCTCGCTTCGTTTCCGAGATATTTGCAAATTTATCTCAAGGGAAGGGGCCTGACGGACATATTTCGAGATATTTCTTCTTCTTGTTGTTCTTCTTCTGCACAGCTATGCTGGAAGTGGCATTTGCAGCTCGCAATAGTGCAGAGTTATCTCAAAGAAAGAGGCCACGGTGTTTCTGTACCTCTATTATGTTTGTGCAGCTTCGGAACTTTTAAATATCTTGATATATCTCGAGAACTACGCATCTGATCAAAAAATATCATAGAACATAAAAAGTAGGAAACCTAATTTTCTACAAAAAAGGTCTGTTAACATTTTGCCGTAGCTCGCTTCGTTTCCGAGATATTTGCAGATTTATCTCAAGGGAAGGGGCCTGACGGACATATTTCGAGATATTTCTTCTTCTTGTTGTTCTTCTTCTGCACAGCTAAGCTGGAAGTGACATTTGCGGCTCGCACTAGTGCAGAGTTATCTCAAAGAAAGGGGCCACGGTGTTTCTGTACCTCTATTATGTTGGTGCGGCTTCGGAACTTTTAAATATCTCGATATATCTCGAAAACTACGCTTCTGATCAAAAAATATCATAGAACATAAATTGTAGGAAACATAATTCTCTACAAAAAAGGTCTCTTAACATTTTGCCATGGCTCGCTTCGTTTCCGAGATATTTGCAGATATATCTCAAGGGAAGGGGCCTGACGGACATATTTCGAGATATTTCTTCTTCTTGTTGTTCTTCTTCTGCACAGCTAAGCTGGAAGTGGCATTTGCAGCTCGCAATAGTGCAGAGTTATCTCAAAGAAAGGGGCCACGGTGTTTCTGTACCTCGATTATGTTGGTGCAGCTTCGGAACTTTTAAATATCTTGATATATCTCGAGAACTACGCATCTGATCAAAAAATATCATAGAAGATAAAAAGTAGGAAACTTAATTCTCTACAAAAAAGGTCTCTTAACATTTTGCCATAGCTCGCTTCGTTTCCGAGATATTTGCAGATTTATCTCAAGGGAAGGGGCCTGACGGACATATTTCGAGATATTTCTTCTTCTTGTTGTTCTTCTTCTGCACAGCGAAGCTGGAAGTGGCATTTGCAGCTCGCAATAGTGCAGAGTTATCTCAAAGAAAGGGGCCACGGTGTTTCTGTATCTCTATTATGTTGGTGCGGCTTCGGAACTTTTAAATATCTTGATATATCTCGAGAACTACGCATCTGATCAAAAAATATCATAGAACATAAATAGTAGGAAACTTAATTCTCTACAAAAAATGTCTCTTAACATTTTGCCATAGCTCGCTTCGTTTCCGAGATATTTGCAGATATATCTCAAGGGAAGGGGCCTGACGGACATATTTCGAGATATTTCTTCTTCTTGTTGTTCTTCTTCTGCACAGCTAAGCTGGAAGTGGCATCTGCAGCTCGCATTAGTGCAGAGTTATCTCAAAGAAAGGGGCCACGGTGTTTCTGTATCTCTATTATGTTGGTGCGGCTTCGGAACTTTTAAATATCTTGATATATCTCGAGAACTACGCATCTGATCAAAAAATATCATAGAACATAAAAAGTAGGAAACTTAATTCTCTACAAAAAAGGTCTCTTAACATTTTGCCATAGCTCGCTTCGTTTCCGAGATATTTGCAGATTTATCTCAAGGGAAGGGGCCTGACGGACATATTTCGAGATATTTCTTCTTCTTGTTGTTCTTCTTCTGCACAGCTAAGCTGGAAGTGGCATTTGCGGCTCGCATTAGTGCAGAGTTATCTCAAAGAACGGGGCCACGGTGTTTCTGTATCTCTATTATGTTGGTGCGGCTTCGGAACTTTTAAATATCTTGATATATCTCGAGAACTACGCATCTGATCAAAAAATATCATAGAACATAAATAGTAGGAAACTTAATTCTCTACAAAAAGGTCTCTCAACATTTTGCCATAGCTCGCTTCGTTTCCGAGATATTTGCACATTTATCTCAAGGGAAGGGGCCTAACGGACATATTTCGAGATATTTCTTCTTCTTGTTGTTCTTCTTCTGCACAGCTAAGCTGGAAGTGGCATTTGCGGCTCGCACTAGTGCTGAGTTATCTCAAAGAAAGGGGCCACGGTGTTTCTGTATCTCTATTATGTTGGTGAAGCTTCGGAACTTTTAAATATCTTGATATATCTCGAGAACTACGCATCTGATCAAAAAATATCATGGAACATAAAAAGTAGAAAACTTAATTCTCTACAAAAAAGGTCTCTTAACATTTTGCCATGGCTCGCTTCGTTTCCGAGATATTTGCAGATATATCTCAAGGGAAGGGGCCTAACGGACATATTTCGAGATATTTCTTCTTCTTGTTGTTCTTCTTCTGCACAGCTAAGCTGGAAGTGGCATTTGCGGCTCGCACTCGTGCAGAGTTATCTCAAAGAAAGGGGCCACGGTGTTTCTGTATCTCTACTATGTTGGTGCGGCTTCGGAACTTTTAAATATCTCTATATATCTCGAAAACTACGCTTCTGATCAAAAAATATCATAGAACATAAATTGTAGGAAACCTAATTTTCTACAAAAAAGGTCTCTTAACATTTTGCCGTAGCTCGCTTCGTTTCCGAGATATTTGCAAATTCATCTCAAGGGAAGGGGCCTGACGGACATATTTCGAGATATTTCTTCTTCTTGTTGTTCTTCTTCTGCACAGCTATGCTGGAAGTGGCATTTGCAGCTCGCAATAGTGCAGAGTTATCTCAAAGAAAGAGGCCACGGTGTTTCTGTACCTCTATTATGTTTGTGCAGCTTCGGAACTTTTAAATATCTTGATATATCTCGAGAACTACGCATCTGATCAAAAAATATCATAGAAGATAAAAAGTAGGAAACATAATTCTCTACAAAAAAGGTCTCTTAACATTTTGCCATAGCTCGCTTCGTTTCCGAGATATTTGCAGATTTATCTCAAGGGAAGGGGCCTGACGGACATATTTCGAGATATTTCTTCCTCTTGTTGTTCTTCTTCTGCACAGCTAAGCTGGAAGTGACATTTGCGGCTCGCACTAGTGCAGAGTTATCTCAAAGAAAGGGGCCACGGTGTTTCTGTACCTCTATTATGTTGGTGCGGCTTCGGAACTTTTAAATATCTCGATATATCTCGAAAACTACGCTTCTGATCAAAAAATATCATAGAACATAAATTGTAGGAAACATAATTCTCTACAAAAAAGGTCTCTTAACATTTTGCCATGGCTCGCTTCGTTTCCGAGATATTTGCAGATATATCTCAAGGGAAGGGGCCTGACGGACATATTTCGAGATATTTCTTCTTCTTGTTGTTCTTCTTCTGCACAGCTAAGCTGGAAGTGGCATTTGCAGCTCGCAATAGTGCAGAGTTATCTCAAAGAAAGGGGCCACGGTGTTTCTGTACCTCTATTATGTTGGTGCAGCTTCGGAACTTTTAAATATCTTGATATATCTCGAGAACTACGCATCTGATCAAAAAATATCATAGAAGATAAAAAGTAGGAAACTTAATTCTCTACAAAAAAGGTCTCTTAACATTTTGCCATAGCTCGCTTCGTTTCCGAGATATTTGCAAATTCATCTCAAGGGAAGGGGCCTGACGGACATATTTCGAGATATTTCTTCTTCTTGTTGTTCTTCTTCTGCACAGCTAAGCTGGAAGTGGCATTTGCAGCTCGCAATAGTGCAGAGTTATCGCAAAGAAAGGGGCCACGGTGTTTCTGTATCTCTATTACGTTGGTGCGGCTTCGGAACTTTTAAATATCTCGATATATCTCGAGAACTACGCATCTGATCAAAAAATATCATAGAACATAAAAAGTAGGAAACCTAATTTTCTACAAAAAAGGTCTCTTAACATTTTGCCGTAGCTCGCTTCGTTTCCGAGATATTTGCAAATTTATCTCAAGGGAAGGGGCCTGACGGACATATTTCGAGATATTTCTTCTTCTTGTTGTTCTTCTTCTGCACAGCTATGCTGGAAGTGGCATTTGCAGCTCGCAATAGTGCAGAGTTATCTCAAAGAAAGAGGCCACGGTGTTTCTGTACCTCTATTATGTTTGTGCAGCTTCGGAACTTTTAAATATCTTGATATATCTCGAGAACTACGCATCTGATCAAAAAATATCATAGAACATAAAAAGTAGGAAACCTAATTTTCTACAAAAAAGGTCTGTTAACATTTTGCCGTAGCTCGCTTCGTTTCCGAGATATTTGCAGATTTATCTCAAGGGAAGGGGCCTGACGGACATATTTCGAGATATTTCTTCTTCTTGTTGTTCTTCTTCTGCACAGCTAAGCTGGAAGTGACATTTGCGGCTCGCACTAGTGCAGAGTTATCTCAAAGAAAGGGGCCACGGTGTTTCTGTACCTCTATTATGTTGGTGCGGCTTCGGAACTTTTAAATATCTCGATATATCTCGAAAACTACGCTTCTGATCAAAAAATATCATAGAACATAAATTGTAGGAAACATAATTCTCTACAAAAAAGGTCTCTTAACATTTTGCCATGGCTCGCTTCGTTTCCGAGATATTTGCAGATATATCTCAAGGGAAGGGGCCTGACGGACATATTTCGAGATATTTCTTCTTCTTGTTGTTCTTCTTCTGCACAGCTAAGCTGGAAGTGGCATTTGCAGCTCGCAATAGTGCAGAGTTATCTCAAAGAAAGGGGCCACGGTGTTTCTGTACCTCGATTATGTTGGTGCAGCTTCGGAACTTTTAAATATCTTGATATATCTCGAGAACTACGCATCTGATCAAAAAATATCATAGAAGATAAAAAGTAGGAAACTTAATTCTCTACAAAAAAGGTCTCTTAACATTTTGCCATAGCTCGCTTCGTTTCCGAGATATTTGCAGATTTATCTCAAGGGAAGGGGCCTGACGGACATATTTCGAGATATTTCTTCTTCTTGTTGTTCTTCTTCTGCACAGCGAAGCTGGAAGTGGCATTTGCAGCTCGCAATAGTGCAGAGTTATCTCAAAGAAAGGGGCCACGGTGTTTCTGTATCTCTATTATGTTGGTGCGGCTTCGGAACTTTTAAATATCTTGATATATCTCGAGAACTACGCATCTGATCAAAAAATATCATAGAACATAAATAGTAGGAAACTTAATTCTCTACAAAAAATGTCTCTTAACATTTTGCCATAGCTCGCTTCGTTTCCGAGATATTTGCAGATATATCTCAAGGGAAGGGGCCTGACGGACATATTTCGAGATATTTCTTCTTCTTGTTGTTCTTCTTCTGCACAGCTAAGCTGGAAGTGGCATCTGCAGCTCGCATTAGTGCAGAGTTATCTCAAAGAAAGGGGCCACGGTGTTTCTGTATCTCTATTATGTTGGTGCGGCTTCGGAACTTTTAAATATCTTGATATATCTCGAGAACTACGCATCTGATCAAAAAATATCATAGAACATAAAAAGTAGGAAACTTAATTCTCTACAAAAAAGGTCTCTTAACATTTTGCCATAGCTCGCTTCGTTTCCGAGATATTTGCAGATTTATCTCAAGGGAAGGGGCCTGACGGACATATTTCGAGATATTTCTTCTTCTTGTTGTTCTTCTTCTGCACAGCTAAGCTGGAAGTGGCATTTGCGGCTCGCATTAGTGCAGAGTTATCTCAAAGAACGGGGCCACGGTGTTTCTGTATCTCTATTATGTTGGTGCGGCTTCGGAACTTTTAAATATCTTGATATATCTCGAGAACTACGCATCTGATCAAAAAATATCATAGAACATAAATAGTAGGAAACTTAATTCTCTACAAAAAGGTCTCTCAACATTTTGCCATAGCTCGCTTCGTTTCCGAGATATTTGCACATTTATCTCAAGGGAAGGGGCCTAACGGACATATTTCGAGATATTTCTTCTTCTTGTTGTTCTTCTTCTGCACAGCTAAGCTGGAAGTGGCATTTGCGGCTCGCACTAGTGCTGAGTTATCTCAAAGAAAGGGGCCACGGTGTTTCTGTATCTCTATTATGTTGGTGAAGCTTCGGAACTTTTAAATATCTTGATATATCTCGAGAACTACGCATCTGATCAAAAAATATCATGGAACATAAAAAGTAGAAAACTTAATTCTCTACAAAAAAGGTCTCTTAACATTTTGCCATGGCTCGCTTCGTTTCCGAGATATTTGCAGATATATCTCAAGGGAAGGGGCCTAACGGACATATTTCGAGATATTTCTTCTTCTTGTTGTTCTTCTTCTGCACAGCTAAGCTGGAAGTGGCATTTGCGGCTCGCACTCGTGCAGAGTTATCTCAAAGAAAGGGGCCACGGTGTTTCTGTATCTCTACTATGTTGGTGCGGCTTCGGAACTTTTAAATATCTCTATATATCTCGAAAACTACGCTTCTGATCAAAAAATATCATAGAACATAAATTGTAGGAAACCTAATTTTCTACAAAAAAGGTCTCTTAACATTTTGCCGTAGCTCGCTTCGTTTCCGAGATATTTGCAAATTCATCTCAAGGGAAGGGGCCTGACGGACATATTTCGAGATATTTCTTCTTCTTGTTGTTCTTCTTCTGCACAGCTATGCTGGAAGTGGCATTTGCAGCTCGCAATAGTGCAGAGTTATCTCAAAGAAAGAGGCCACGGTGTTTCTGTACCTCTATTATGTTTGTGCAGCTTCGGAACTTTTAAATATCTTGATATATCTCGAGAACTACGCATCTGATCAAAAAATATCATAGAAGATAAAAAGTAGGAAACATAATTCTCTACAAAAAAGGTCTCTTAACATTTTGCCATAGCTCGCTTCGTTTCCGAGATATTTGCAGATTTATCTCAAGGGAAGGGGCCTGACGGACATATTTCGAGATATTTCTTCTTCTTGTTGTTCTTCTTCTGCACAGCTAAGCTGGAAGTGGCATTTGCAGCTCGCAATAGTGCAGAGTTATCTCAAAGAAAGGGGCCACGGTGTTTCTGTATCTCTATTATGTTGGTGCGGCTTCGGAACTTTTAAATATCTCGATATATCTCGAGAACTACGCATCTGATCAAAAAATATCATAGAACATAAAAAGTAGGAAACTTAATTCTCTACAAATAAGGTCTCTTAACATTTTGCCATAGCTCGCTTCGTTTCCGAGATATTTGCAGATTTATCTCAAGGGAAGGGGCCTGACGGACATATTTCGAGATATTTCTTCTTCTTGTTGTTCTTCTTCTGCACAGCTAAGCTGGAAGTGGCATTTGCAGCTCGCAATAGTGCAGAGTTATCGCAAAGAAAGGGGCCACGGTGTTTCTGTATCTCTATTACGTTGGTGCGGCTTCGGAACTTTTAAATATCTCGATATATCTCGAGAACTACGCATCTGATCAAAAAATATCATAGAACATAAAAAGTAGGAAACCTAATTTTCTACAAAAAAGGTCTCTTAACATTTTGCCGTAGCTCGCTTCGTTTCCGAGATATTTGCAAATTTATCTCAAGGGAAGGGGCCTGACGGACATATTTCGAGATATTTCTTCTTCTTGTTGTTCTTCTTCTGCACAGCTATGCTGGAAGTGGCATTTGCAGCTCGCAATAGTGCAGAGTTATCTCAAAGAAAGAGGCCACGGTGTTTCTGTACCTCTATTATGTTTGTGCAGCTTCGGAACTTTTAAATATCTTGATATATCTCGAGAACTACGCATCTGATCAAAAAATATCATAGAACATAAAAAGTAGGAAACCTAATTTTCTACAAAAAAGGTCTGTTAACATTTTGCCGTAGCTCGCTTCGTTTCCGAGATATTTGCAGATTTATCTCAAGGGAAGGGGCCTGACGGACATATTTCGAGATATTTCTTCTTCTTGTTGTTCTTCTTCTGCACAGCTAAGCTGGAAGTGACATTTGCGGCTCGCACTAGTGCAGAGTTATCTCAAAGAAAGGGGCCACGGTGTTTCTGTACCTCTATTATGTTG
Source organism: Osmia lignaria lignaria (assembly GCF_051020975.1). Taxonomy (NCBI): domain Eukaryota; kingdom Metazoa; phylum Arthropoda; class Insecta; order Hymenoptera; family Megachilidae; genus Osmia; species Osmia lignaria. The sequence goes on from NW_027478161.1 coordinate 12,449,387, forward strand.
GTGCGGCTTCGGAACTTTTAAATATCTCGATATATCTCGAAAACTACGCTTCTGATCAAAAAATATCATAGAACATAAATTGTAGGAAACATAATTCTCTACAAAAAAGGTCTCTTAACATTTTGCCATGGCTCGCTTCGTTTCCGAGATATTTGCAGATATATCTCAAGGGAAGGGGCCTGACGGACATATTTCGAGATATTTCTTCTTCTTGTTGTTCTTCTTCTGCACAGCTAAGCTGGAAGTGGCATTTGCAGCTCGCAATAGTGCAGAGTTATCTCAAAGAAAGGGGCCACGGTGTTTCTGTACCTCGATTATGTTGGTGCAGCTTCGGAACTTTTAAATATCTTGATATATCTCGAGAACTACGCATCTGATCAAAAAATATCATAGAAGATAAAAAGTAGGAAACTTAATTCTCTACAAAAAAGGTCTCTTAACATTTTGCCATAGCTCGCTTCGTTTCCGAGATATTTGCAGATTTATCTCAAGGGAAGGGGCCTAACGGACATATTTCGAGATATTTCTTCTTCTTGTTGTACTTCTTCTGCAGAGCTAAGCTGGAAGTGGCATTTGCGGCTCGCACTAGTGCAGAGTTATCTCAAAGAAAGGGGCCACGGTGTTTCTGTATCTCTATTATGTTGGTGCGGCTTCGGAACTTTTAAATATCTCGATATATCTCGAAAACTACGCTTCTGATCAAAAAATATCATAGAACATAAACAGTAGGAAACTTAATTCTCTAAAAAAAACGTCTCTTAACATTTTGCCGTAGCTCGCTTCGTTTCCGAGATATTTGCAGATTTATCTCAAGGGAAGGGGCCTGACGGACATATTTCGAGATATTTCTTCCTCTTGTTGTTCTTCTTCTGCACAGCTAAGCTGGAAGTGGCATTTGCAGCTTGCAATAGTGCAGAGTTATCGCAAAGAAAGGGGCCACGGTGTTTCTGTATCTCTATTATGTTGGTGCGGCTTCGGAACTTTTAAATATCTTGATATATCTCGAGAACTACGCATCTGATCAAAAAATATCATAGAACATAAATAGTAGGAAACTTAATTCTCTACAAAAAAGGTCTTTTAACATTTTGCCATAGCTCGCTTCGTTTCCGAGATATTTGCAGATTTATCGCAAGGGAAGGGGCCTGACGGACATATTTCGAGATATTTCTTCTTCTTGTTGTTCTTCTTCTGCACAGCTAAGCTGGAAGTGGCATTTGCAGCTCGCAATAGTGCAGAGTTATCGCAAAGAAAGGGGCCACGGTGTTTCTGTATCTCTATTATGTTGATGCGGCTTCGGAACTTTTAAATATCTCGATATATCTCGAAAACTACGCTTCTGATCAAAAAATATCATAGAACATAAATTGTAGGAAACATAATTCTCTACAAAAAACGTCTGTTAACATTTTGCCATAGCTCGCTTCGTTTCCGAGATATTTGCAGATTCAGCTCAAAGGAACTGGCCTGACGGACACATTTCGAGATATTTCTTCTTCTTGTTGTTCTTCTTCTGTACAGCTAAGCTGGAAGTGGCATTTGCAGCTCGCAATAGTGCAGAGTTATCTCAAAGAAAGGGTCCACGGTGTTTCTGTATCTCTATTATGTTGGTGCGGCTTCGGAACTTTTAAATATCTTGATATATCTCGAGAACTACGCGTCTGATCAAAAAATATCATAGAACATAAAAAGTAGCAAACTTAATTCTCTACAAAAAAGGTCTCTTAACATTTTGCCATAGCTCGCTTCGTTTCCGAGATATTTGCAGATTTATCTCAAGGGAAGGGGCCTGACGGACATATTTCGAGATATTTCTTCTTCTTGTTGTTCTTCTTCTGCACAGCTAAGCTGGAAGTGGCATTTGCAGCTCGCAATAGTGCAGAGTTATCTCACAGAAAGGGGCCACGGTGTTTCTGTATCTCTATTATGTTGGTGCGGCTTCGGAACTTTTAAATATCTTGATATATCTCGAGAACTACGCATCTGATCAAAAAATATCATAGAACATAAAAAGTAAGAAACTTAATTCTCTACAAAAAAGGTCTCTTAACATTTTGCCATAGCTCGCTTCGTTTCCGAGATATTTGCAGATATATCTCAAGGGACGGGGCCTAACGGACATATTTCGAGATATTTCTTCTTCTTGTTGTTCTTCTTCTGCACAGCTAAACTGGAAGTGGCATTTCCAGCTCGCAATAGTGCAGAGTTATCTCAAAGAAAGGGGCCACGGTGTTTCTGTATCTCTATTATGTTGGTGCGGCTTCGGAACTTTTAAATATCTTGATATATCTCGAGAACTACGCATCTGATCAAAAAATATCATAGAACATAAAAAGTAGGAAACTTAAATCTCTACAAAAAAGGTCTCTTAACATTTTGCCATAGCTCTCTTCGTTTCCGAGATATTTGCAGATTCAGCTCAAAGGAACTGGCCTGATGGACATATTTCGAGATATTTCTTCTTCTTGTTGTTCTTCCTCTGCACAGCTAAGCTGGAAGTGGCATTTGCAGCTCGCAATAGTGCAGAGTTATCTCAAAGAAAGGGGCCACCGTGTTTCTGTATCTCTATTATGTTGGTGCGGCTTCGGAACTTTTAAATATCTTGATATATCTCGAGAACTACGCATCTGATCAAAAAATATCATAGAACATAAATAGTAGGAAACTTAATTCTCTACAAAAAAGGTCTCTTAACATTTTGCCATAGCTCGCTTCGTGTCCGAGATATTTGCAGATTTATCTCAAGGGAAGGGGCCTGACGGACATGTTTCGAGATATTTCTTCTTCTCGTTGTTCTTCTTCTGCACAGCTAAGCTGGAAGTGGCACTTGCGGCTCGCACTAGTGCAGAGTTATATCAAAGAAAGGGGCCACGGTGTTTCTGTATCTCTATTATGTTGGTGCGGCTTCGGAACTTTTAAATATCTCGATATATCTCGAGAACTACGCATCTGATCAAAAAATATCACAGAACATAAATAGTAGGAAACTTAATTCTCTACAAAAAAGGTCTCTTAACATTTTGCCATAGCTCGCTTCGTTTCCGAGATATTTGCAGATTTATCTCAAGGGAAGGGGCCTGACGGACATGTTTCGAGATATTTCTTCTTCTTGTTGTTCTTCTTCTGCACAGCTAAGCTGGAAGTGGCATTTGCGGCTCGCACTAGTGCAGAGTTATATCAAAGAAAGGGGCCACGGTGTTTCTGTATCTCTATTATGTTGGTGCGGCTTCGGAACTTTTAAATATCTCGATATATCTCGAGAACCACGCATCTGATCAAAAAATATCATAGAACATAAATAGTAGGAAACTTAATTCTCTACAAAAAAGGTCTCTTAACATTTTGCCATAGCTCGCTTCGTTTCCGAGATATTTGCAGATTTATCTCAAGGGAAGGGGCCTGACGGACATGTTTCGAGATATTTCTTCTTCTTCTTGTTCTTCTTCTGCACAGCTAAGCTGGAAGTGGCATTTGCGGCTCGCACTAGTGCAGAGTTATATCAAAGAAAGGGGCCACGGTGTTTCTGTATCTCTATTATGTTGGTGCGGCTTCGGAACTTTTAAATATCTCGATATATCTCGAAAACTACGCTTCTGATAAAAAAATATCATAGAACATAAATTGTAGGAAACATAATTCTCTACAAAAAACGTCTCTTAACATTTTGGAATAGCTCGCTTCGTTTCCGAGATATTTGCAGATTCAGCTCAAAGGAACTGGCCTGACGGACATATTTCGAGATATTTCTTCTTCTTGTTGTTCTTCCTCTGCACAGCTAAGCTGGAAGTGGCATTTGCAGCTAGCAATAGTGCAGAGTTATCTCAAAGAAAGGGGCCACGGTGTTTCTGTATCTCTATTATGTTGGTGCGGCTTCGGAACTTTTAAATATCTTGATATATCTCGAGAACTACGCATCTGATCAAAAAATGTCATAGAACCTAAAACGTAGGAAACTTAATTCTCTACAAAAAAGGTCTCTCAACATTTTGCCATAGCTCGCTTCGTTTCCGAGATATTTGCAGATATATCTCAAGGGAAGGGGCCTGACGGACATATTTCGAGATATTTCTTCTTCTTGTTGTTCTTCTTCTGCACAGCTAAGCTGGAAGTGGCATTTGCAGCTCGCAATAGTGCGGAGTTATCTCAAAGAAAGGGGCCACGGTGTTTCTGTATCTCTATTATGTTGGTGCGGCTACGGAACTTTTAAATATCTTGATATATCTCGAGAACTACGCATCTGATCAAAAAATGTCATAGAGCCTAAAACGTAGGAAACTTAATTCTCTACAAAAAAGGTCTTTTAACATTTTGCCATAGCTCGCTTCGTTTCCGAGATATTTGCAGATTTATCTCAAGGGAAGGGGCCTGACGGACATATTTCGAGATATTTCTTCTTCTTGTTGTTCTTCTTCTGCACAGCTAAGCTGGAAGTGGCATTTGCAGCTCGCAATAGTGCAGAGTTATCTCACAGAAAGGGGCCACGGTGTTTCTGTATCTCTATTATGTTGGTGCGGCTTCGGAACTTTTAAATATCTTGATATATCTCGAGAACTACGCATCTGATCAAAAAATATCATAGAACATAAAAAGTAGGAAACTTAATTCTCTACAAAAAAGGTCTCTTAACATTTTGCCATAGCTCGCTTCGTTTCCGAGATATTTGCAGATATATCTCAAGGGACGGGGCCTAACGGACATATTTCGAGATATTTCTTCTTCTTGTTGTTCTTCTTCTGCACAGCTAAACTGGAAGTGGCATTTCCAGCTCGCAATAGTGCAGAGTTATCTCAAAGAAAGGGGCCACGGTGTTTCTGTATCTCTATTATGTTGGTGCGGCTTCGGAACTTTTAAATATCTTGATATATCTCGAGAACTACGCATCTGATCAAAAAATATCATAGAACATAAAAAGTAGGAAACTTAAATCTCTACAAAAAAGGTCTCTTAACATTTTGCCATAGCTCTCTTCGTTTCCGAGATATTTGCAGATTCAGCTCAAAGGAACTGGCCTGATGGACATATTTCGAGATATTTCTTCTTCTTGTTGTTCTTCCTCTGCACAGCTAAGCTGGAAGTGGCATTTGCAGCTCGCAATAGTGCAGAGTTATCTCAAAGAAAGGGGCCACCGTGTTTCTGTATCTCTATTATGTTGGTGCGGCTTCGGAACTTTTAAATATCTTGATATATCTCGAGAACTACGCATCTGATCAAAAAATATCATAGAACATAAATAGTAGGAAACTTAATTCTCTACAAAAAAGGTCTCTTAACATTTTGCCATAGCTCGCTTCGTGTCCGAGATATTTGCAGATTTATCTCAAGGGAAGGGGCCTGACGGACATGTTTCGTGATATTTCTTCTTCTCGTTGTTCTTCTTCTGCACAGCTAAGCTGGAAGTGGCACTTGCGGCTCGCACTAGTGCAGAGTTATATCAAAGAAAGGGGCCACGGTGTTTCTGTATCTCTATTATGTTGGTGCGGCTTCGGAACTTTTAAATATCTCGATATATCTCGAGAACTACGCATCTGATCAAAAAATATCACAGAACATAAATAGTAGGAAACTTAATTCTCTACAAAAAAGGTCTCTTAACATTTTGCCATAGCTCGCTTCGTTTCCGAGATATTTGCAGATTTATCTCAAGGGAAGGGGCCTGACGGACATGTTTCGAGATATTTCTTCTTCTTGTTGTTCTTCTTCTGCACAGCTAAGCTGGAAGTGGCATTTGCGGCTCGCACTAGTGCAGAGTTATATCAAAGAAAGGGGCCACGGTGTTTCTGTATCTCTATTATGTTGGTGCGGCTTCGGAACTTTTAAATATCTCGATATATCTCGAGAACCACGCATCTGATCAAAAAATATCATAGAACATAAATAGTAGGAAACTTAATTCTCTACAAAAAAGGTCTCTTAACATTTTGCCATAGCTCGCTTCGTTTCCGAGATATTTGCAGATTTATCTCAAGGGAAGGGGCCTGACGGACATGTTTCGAGATATTTCTTCTTCTTCTTGTTCTTCTTCTGCACAGCTAAGCTGGAAGTGGCATTTGCGGCTCGCACTAGTGCAGAGTTATATCAAAGAAAGGGGCCACGGTGTTTCTGTATCTCTATTATGTTGGTGCGGCTTCGGAACTTTTAAATATCTCGATATATCTCGAAAACTACGCTTCTGATAAAAAAATATCATAGAACATAAATTGTAGGAAACATAATTCTCTACAAAAAACGTCTCTTAACATTTTGGAATAGCTCGCTTCGTTTCCGAGATATTTGCAGATTCAGCTCAAAGGAACTGGCCTGACGGACATATTTCGAGATATTTCTTCTTCTTGTTGTTCTTCCTCTGCACAGCTAAGCTGGAAGTGGCATTTGCAGCTAGCAATAGTGCAGAGTTATCTCAAAGAAAGGGGCCACGGTGTTTCTGTATCTCTATTATGTTGGTGCGGCTTCGGAACTTTTAAATATCTTGATATATCTCGAGAACTACGCATCTGATCAAAAAATGTCATAGAACCTAAAACGTAGGAAACTTAATTCTCTACAAAAAAGGTCTCTTAACATTTTGCCATAGCTCGCTTCGTTTCCGAGATATTTGCAGATATATCTCAAGGGAAGGGGCCTGACGGACATATTTCGAGATATTTCTTCTTCTTGTTGTTCTTCTTCTGCACAGCTAAGCTGGAAGTGGCATTTGCAGCTCGCAATAGTGCGGAGTTATCTCAAAGAAAGGGGCCACGGTGTTTCTGTATCTCTATTATGTTGGTGCGGCTTCGGAACTTTTAAATATCTTGATATATCTCGAGAACTACGCATCTGATCAAAAAATGTCATAGAACCTAAAACGTAGGAAACTTAATTCTCTACAAAAAAGGTCTCTTAACATTTTGCCATAGCTCGCTTCGTTTCCGAGATATTTGCAGATATATCTCAAGGGAAGGGGCCTGACGGACATATTTCGAGATATTTCTTCTTCTTGTTGTTCTTCTTCTGCACAGCTAAGCTGGAAGTGGCATTTGCAGCTCGCAATAGTGCGGAGTTATCTCAAAGAAAGGGGCCACGGTGTTTCTGTATCTCTATTATGTTGGTGCGGCTTCGGAACTTTTAAATATCTTGATATATCTCGAGAACTACGCATCTGATCAAAAAATATCATAGAACATAAAAAGTAGGAAACTTAATTCTCTACAAAAAAGGTCTCTTAACATTTTGCCATAGCTCGCTTCGTTTCCGAGATATTTGCAGATTTATCTCAAGGGAAGGGGCCTGACGGACATATTTCGAGACATTTCTTCTTCTTGTTGTTCTTCTTCTGCACAGCTAAGCTGGAAGTGGCATTTGCAGCTCGCAATAGTGCAGAGTTATCTCAAAGAAAGGGGCCACGGTGTTTCTGTATCTCTATTATGTTGGTGCGGCTTCGGAACTTTTAAATATCTTGATATATCTCGAGAACTACGCATCTGATCAAAAAATATCATAGAACGTAAAAAGTAGGAAACTTAATTCTCTACAAAAAAGGTCTCTTAACATTGTGCCATAGCTTGCTTCGTTTCCGAGATATATGCAGATTTATCTCAGGGGAAGGGGCCTGACGGACATATTTCGAGATATTTCTTCTTCTTGTTGTTCTTCTTCTGCACAGCTAAGCTGGAAGTGGCAATTGCGGCTCGCACTAGTGCAGAGTTATCTCAAAGAAAGGGGCCACGGTGTTTCTGTATCTCTATTATGTTGGTGCGGCTTCGGAACTTTTAAATATCTGGATATATCTCGAGAACTACGCATCTGATCAAAAGATATCATAGAACATAAAAAGTAGGAAACTTAATTCTCTACAAATAAGGTCTCTTAACATTTTGCCATAGCGCGCTTCGTTTCCGAGATATTTGCAGATTTATCTCAAGGGAAGGTGCCTGACGGACATATTTCGAGATATTTCTTCTTCTTGTTGTTCTTCTTCTGCACAGCTAAACTGGAAGTGGCATTTCCAGCTCGCAATAGTGCAGAGTTATCTCAAAGAAAGGGGCCACGGTGTTTCTGTATCTCTATTATGTTGGTGCGGCTTCGGAACTTTTAAATATCTTGATATATCTCGAGAACTACGCATCTGATCAAAAAATATCATAGAACATAAAAAGTAGGAAACTTAATTCTCTACAAATAAAGTCTCTTAACATTTTGCCATAGCTAGCTTCGTTTCCGAGGTATTTGCAGATTTATCTCAAGGGAAGGGGCCTGACGGACATATTTCGAGACATTTCTTCTTCTTGTTGTTCTTCTTCTGCACAGCTAAACTGGAAGTGGCATTTCCAGCTCGCAATAGTGCAGAGTTATCTCAAAGAAAGGGGCCACGGTGTTTCTGTATCTCTATTATGTTGGTGCGGCTTCGGAACTTTTAAATATCTTGATATATCTCGAGAACTACGCATCTGATCAAAAAATATCATAAAACATAAAAAGTAGAAAACTTAATTCTCTACAAAAGAGGTCTCTTAACATTGTGCCATAGCTCGCTTCGTTTCCGAGATATATGCAGATTTATCTGAAGGGAAGGGGCCTGACGGACATATTTCGAGATATTTCTTCTTCTTGTTGTTCTTCTTCTGCACAGCTAAGCTGGAAGTGGCATTTGCAGCTCGCAATAGTGCAGAGTAATCTCAAAGAAAGGGGCCACGGTGTTTCTGTATCTCTATTATGTTGGTGCGGCTTCGGAACTTTTAAATATCTTGATATATCTCGAGAACTACGCATCTGATCAAAAAATATCATAGAACATAAAAAGTAGGAAACTTAATTCTCTACAAAAAAGGTCTTTTAACATTGTGCCATAGCTCGCTTCGTTTCCGAGATATATGCAGATTTATCTCAAGGGAAGGGGCCTGACGGACATATTTCGAGATATTTCTTCTTCTTGTTGTTCTTCTTCTGCACAGCTAAGCTGGAAGTGGCATTTGCAGCTCGCAATAGTGCGGAGTTATCTCAAAGAAAGGGGCCACGGTGTTTCTGTATCTCTATTATGTTGGTGCGGCTTCGGAACTTTTAAATATCTTGATATATCTCGAGAACTACGCATCTGATCAAAAAATATCATAGAACATAAAAAGTAGGAAACTTAATTCTCTACAAAAAAGGTCTCTTAACATTTTGCCACAGCTCGCTTCGTTTCCGAGATATTTGCAGGTATATCTCAAGGGAAGGGGCCTGACGGAGATATTTCGAGATATTTCTTCTTCTTGTTGTTCTTCTTCTGCACAGCTAAACTGGAAGTGGCATTTCCAGCTCGCAATAGTGCAGAGTTATCTGAAAGAAAGGGGCCACGGTGTTTCTGTATCTCTATTATGTTGGTGCGGCTTCGGAACTTTTAAATATCTTGATATATCTCGGGAACTACGCATCTGATCAAAAAATATCATAGAACATAAAAAGTAGGAAACTTAATTCTCTACAAAAAAGGTCTCTTAACATTTTGCCATAGCTCGCTTGGTTTCCGAGATATTTGCAGATTTATCTCGAGGGAAGGGGCCTGACTGACATATTTCGAGATATTTCTTCTTCTTGTTGTTCTTCTTCTGCACAGCTAAGCTGGAAGTGGCTTTTGCGGCTCGCACTAGTGCAGAGTTATCTCAAAGAAAGGGGCCACGGTGTTTCTGTATCTCTATTATGTTGGTGCGGCTTCGGAACTTTTAAATATCTCGATATATCTCGAAAACTACGCTTCTGATCAAAAAATATCATAGAACATAAATTGTAGGAAACTTAATTCTCTACAAAAAAGGTCTCTTAACATTTTGCCATAGCTCGCTTCGTTTCCGAGATATTTGCAGATTTATCTCAAGGGAAGGGGCCTGACGGACATATTTCGAGATATTTCTTCTTCTTGTTGTTCTTCTTCTGCACAGCTAAACTGGAAGTGGCATTTCCAGCTCGCAATAGTGCAGAGTTATCTGAAAGAAAGAGGCGACGGTGTTTCTGTATCTCTATTATGTTGGTGCGGCTTCGGAGCTTTTAAATATCTTGATATATCTCGAGAACTACGCATCTGATCAAAAAATATCATAGAACATAAAAAGTAGGAAACTTAATTCTCTACAAATAAAGTCTCTTAACATTTTGCCATAGCTCGCTTCGTTTCCGAGGTATTTGCAGATTTATCTCAAGGGAAGGGGCCTGACGGACATATTTCGAGACATTTCTTCTTCTTGTTGTTCTTCTTCTGCACAGCTAAGCTGGAAGTGGCATTTGCAGCTCGCAATAGTGCAGAGTTATCTCAAAGAAAGGGGCCACGGTGTTTCTGTATCTCTATTATGTTGGTGCGGCTTCGGAACTTTTAAATATCTTGATATATCTCGAGAACTACGCATCTGATCAAAAAATATCATAGAACGTAAAAAGTAGGAAACTTAATTCTCTACAAAAAAGGTCTCTTAACATTGTGCCATAGCTTGCTTCGTTTCCGAGATATATGCAGATTTATCTCAGGGGAAGGGGCCTGACGGACATATTTCGAGATATTTCTTCTTCTTGTTGTTCTTCTTCTGCACAGCTAAGCTGGAAGTGGCAATTGCGGCTCGCACTAGTGCAGAGTTATCTCAAAGAAAGGGGCCACGGTGTTTCTGTATCTCTATTATGTTGGTGCGGCTTCGGAACTTTTAAATATCTGGATATATCTCGAGAACTACGCATCTGATCAAAAGATATCATAGAACATAAAAAGTAGGAAACTTAATTCTCTACAAATAAGGTCTCTTAACATTTTGCCATAGCGCGCTTCGTTTCCGAGATATTTGCAGATTTATCTCAAGGGAAGGTGCCTGACGGACATATTTCGAGATATTTCTTCTTCTTGTTGTTCTTCTTCTGCACAGCTAAACTGGAAGTGGCATTTCCAGCTCGCAATAGTGCAGAGTTATCTCAAAGAAAGGGGCCACGGTGTTTCTGTATCTCTATTATGTTGGTGCGGCTTCGGAACTTTTAAATATCTTGATATATCTCGAGAACTACGCATCTGATCAAAAAATATCATAGAACATAAAAAGTAGAAAACTTAATTCTCTACAAAAAAGGTCTCTTAACATTGTGCCATAGCTCGCTTCGTTTCCGAGATATATGCAGATTTATCTGAAGGGAAGGGGCCTGACGGACATATTTCGAGATATTTCTTCTTCTTGTTGTTCTTCTTCTGCACAGCTAAGCTGGAAGTGGCATTTGCAGCTCGCAATAGTGCAGAGTAATCTCAAAGAAAGGGGCCACGGTGTTTCTGTATCTCTATTATGTTGGTGCGGCTTCGGAACTTTTAAATATCTTGATATATCTCGAGAACTACGCATCTGATCAAAAAATATCATAGAACATAAAAAGTAGGAAACTTAATTCTCTACAAAAAAGGTCTTTTAACATTGTGCCATAGCTCGCTTCGTTTCCGAGATATATGCAGATTTATCTCAAGGGAAGGGGCCTGACGGACATATTTCGAGATATTTCTTCTTCTTGTTGTTCTTCTTCTGCACAGCTAAGCTGGAAGTGGCATTTGCAGCTCGCAATAGTGCAGAGTTATCTCAAAGAAGGAGGCCACGGTGTTTCTGTACCTCTATTATGTTGGTGCGGCTTCGGAACTTTTAAATATCTCGATATATCTCGAAAACTACGCTTCTGATCAAAAAATATCATAGAAAATAACTTGTAGGAAACATAATTCGCTACAAAAAAGGTCTCTTAACATTTTGCCATAGCTCGCTTCGTTTCCGAGATATTTGCAGATATATCTCAAGGGAAGGGGCCTGACGGACATATTTCGAGATATTTCTTCTTCCTGTTGTTCTTCTTCTGCACAGCTAAACTGGAAGTGGCATTTCCAGCTCGCAATAGTGCAGAGTTATCTGAAAGAAAGGGGCCACGGTGTTTCTGTATCTCTATTATGTTGGTGCGGCTTCGGAACTTTTAAATATCTGGATATATCTCGAGAACGACGCATCTGATCAAAAGATATCATAGAACATAAAAAGTAGGAAACTTAATTCTCTACAAATAAGGTCTCTTAACATTTTGCCATAGCGCGCTTCGTTTCCGAGATATTTGCAGATTTATCTCAAGGGAAGGGGCCTGACGGACATATTTCGAGATATTTCTTCTTCTTGTTGTTCTTCTTCTGCACAGCTAAGCTGGAAGTGGCAATTGCGGCTCGCACTAGTGCAGAGTTATCTCAAAGAAAGGGGCCACGGTGTTTCTGTACCTCTATTATGTTGGTGCGGCTTCGGAACTTTTAAATATCTCGATATATCTCGAAAACTACGCTTCTGATCAAAAAATATCATAGAACATAAATTGTAGGAAACTTAATTCTCTACAAAAAAGGTCTCTTAACATTTTGCCATAGCTCGCTTCGTTTCCGAGATATTTGCAGATTTATCTCAAGGGAAGGGGCCTGACGGACATATTTCGAGATATTTCTTCTTCTTGTTGTTCTTCTTCTGCACAGCTAAGCTGGAAGCGGCATTTGCGGCTCACACTAGTGCAGAGTTATCTCGAAGAAAGGGGCCACGGTGTTTCTGTATCTCTATTATGTTGGTGCGGCTTCGGAACTTTTAAATATCTTGATATATATCGAGAACTACGCATCTGATCAAAAAATATCATAGAACATAAAAAGTAGAAAACTTAATTCTCTACAAAAAAGGTCTCTTAACGTTTTGCCATAGCGCGCTTCGTTTCCGAGATATTTGCAGATTTATCTCAAGGGAAGGGGCCTGACGGACATATTTCGAGATATTTCTTCTTCTTGTTGTTCTTCTACTGCACAGCTAAGCTGGAAGTGGCATTTGCAGCTCGCAATAGTGCAGAGTTATCTCAAAGAAAGGGGCCACGGTGTTTCTGTATCTCTATTATGTTGGTGCGGCTTCGGAACTTTTAAATATCTTGATATATCTCGAGAACTACGCATCTGATCAAAAAATATCATAGAACATAAAAAGGAGGACACTTAATTCTCTACAAAAAAGGTCTCTTAACATTGTGCCATAGCTCGCTTCGTTTCCGAGATATATGCAGATTTATCTCAAGGGAAGGGGCCTGACGGACATATTTCGAGATATTTCTTCTTCTTGTTGTTCTTCTTCTGCACAGCTAAGCTGGAAGTGGCATTTGCGGCTCGCACTAGTGCAGAGGTATCTCAAAGAAAGGGGCCACGGTGTTTCTGTATCTCTATTATGTTGGTGCGTCTTCGGAACTTTTAAATATCTCGATATATCTCGAAAACTACGCTTCTGATCAAAAAATATCATAGAACATAAATTGTAGGAAACCTAATTCTCTACAAAAAAGGTCTCTTAACATTTTGCCATAGCTCGCTTCGTTTCCGAGAGATTTGCAGATATATCTCAAGGGAAGGGGCCTGACGGACATATTTCGAGATATTTCTTCTTCTTGTTGTTCTTCTTCTGCACAGCTAAGCTGGAAGTGGCATTTACAGCTCGCAATAGTGCAGAGTCATCTCAAAGAAAGGGGCCACGGTGTTTCTGTATCTCTATTATGTTGGTGCGGCTTCGGAACTTTTAAATATCTCGATATATCTCGAAAACTACGCTTCTGATCAAAAAATATCGTAGAACATAAATTGTACGAAACATAATCCTCTACAAAAAACGTCTCTTAACATTTTGCCATAGCTCGCTTCGTTTCCGAGATATTTGCAGATTTATCTCAAGGGAAGGGGCTTGACGGACATATTTCGAGATATTTCTTCTTCTTGTTGTTCTTCTTCTGCACAGCTAAGCTGGAAGTGGCATTTGCAGCTCGCAATAGTGCAGAGTTATCTCAAAGAAAGGGGCCACGGTGTTTCTGTATCTCTATTATGTTGGTGCGGCTTCGGAACTTTCAAATATCTTGATATATCTCGAGAACTGCGCGTCTGATCAAAAAATATCATAGAACATAAAAAGTAGCAAACTTAATTCTCTACAAAAAAGGTCTCTTAACATTTTGCCATAGCTCGCTTCGTTTCCGAGATATGTGCAGATTTATCTCAAGGGAAGGGGCCTGACGGACATATTTCGAGATATTTCTTCTTCTTGTTGTTCTTCTTCTGCACAGCTAAGCTGGAAGTGGCATTTGCAGCTCGCAATAGTACAGAGTTATCTCAAAGAAAGGGGCCACGGTGTTTCTGTATCTCTATTATGTTGGTGCGGTTTCGGAACTTTTAAATATCTCGATATATCTCGAAAACTGCGCTTCTGATCAAAAAATATCATAGAACATAAATTGTAGGAAACATAATTCTCTACAAAAAAGGTCTCTTAACATTTTGCCATACCTCGCTTCGTTTCCGAGATATTTGGAGATTCAGCTCAAAGGAACGGGCCTGACGGACATATTTCGAGATATTTCTTCTTCTTGTTGTTCTTCTTCTGCACAGCTAAACTGGAAGTGGCATTTCCAGCTCGCAATAGTGCAGAGTTATCTCAAAGAAAGGGGCCACGGTGTTTCTGTATCTCTATTATGTTGGTGCGGCTTCGGAACTTTTAAATATCTTGATATATCTCGAGAACTACGCATCTGATCAAAAAATATCATAGAACATAAAAAGTAGAAAACTTAATTCTCTACAAAAAAGGTCTCTTAACATTTTGCCATAGCTCGCTTCGTTTCCGAGATATATGCAGATTTATCTCGAGGGAAGGGGCCTGACGGACATATTTCGAGATATTTCTTCTTCTTGTTGTTCTTCTTCTGCACAGCTAAGCTGGAAGCGGCATTTGCGGCTCGCACTAGTGCAGAGTTATCTCGAAGGAAGGGGCCACGGTGTTTCTGTATCTCTATTATGTTGGTGCGGCTTCGGAACTTTTAAATATCTTGATACATCTCGAGAACTACGCATCTGATCAAAAAATATCATACAACATAAAAAGTAGGAAACTTAATTCTCTACAAAAAAGGTCTCTTAACATTGTGCCATAGCTCGCTTCGTTTCCGAGATATGTGCAGATTTATCTCAAGGGAAGGGGCCTGACGGACATATTTCGAGATATTTCTTCTTCTTGTTGTTCTTCTTCTGCACAGCTAAGCTGGAAGTGGCATTTGCAGCTCGCAATAGTACAGAGTTATCTCAAAGAAAGGGGCCACGGTGGTTCTGTATCTCTATTCTGTTGGTGCGGTTTCGGAACTTTTAAATATCTCGATATATCTCGAAAACTGCGCTTCTGATCAAAAAATATCATCGAACATAAATTGTAGAAAACATAATTCTCTACAAAAAAGGTCTCTTAACATTTTGCCATAGCTCGCTTCGTTTCCGAGATATTTGCAGATTTATCTCAAGGGAAGGGGCCTGACGGACATATTTCGAGATATTTCTTCTTCTTGTTGTTCTTCTTCTGCACAGCTAAGCTGGAAGTGGCATTTGCAGCTCGCAATAGTGCAGAGTTATCTCAAAGGAAGGGGCCACGGTCTTTCTGTATCTCTATTATGTTGGTGCGGCTTCGGAACTTTTAAATATCTCGATATATCTCGAAAACTACGCTTCTGATCAAAAAATATCGTAGAACATAAATTGTAGGAAACATAATTCTCTACAAAAAACGTCTCTTAACATTTTGCCATAGCTCGCTTCGTTTCCGAGATATTTGCAGATTTATCTCAAGGGAAGGGGCCTGACGGACATATTTCGAGATATTTCTTCTTCTTGTTGTTCTTCTTCTGCACAGCTAAGCTGGAAGTGGCATTTGCAGCTCGCAATAGTGCAGAGTTATCTCAAAGAAAGGGGCCACGGTGTTTCTGTATCTCTATTATGTTGGTGCGGCTTCGGAACTTTCAAATATCTTGATATATCTCGAGAACTACGCGTCTGATCAAAAAATATCATAGAACATAAAAAGTAGCAAACTTAATTCTCTACAAAAAAGGTCTCTTAACATTTTGCCATAGCTCGCTTCGTTTCCGAGATATTTGCAGATTTATCTCAAGGGAAGGGGCCTGACGGACATATTTCGAGATATTTCTTCTTCTTGTTGTTCTTCTCCTGCACAGCTAAGCTGGAAGTGGCATTTGCGGCTCGCAATAGTGCAGAGTTATCTTAAAGAAAGGGGCCACGGTGTTTCTGTATCTCTATTATGTTGGTGCGGCTTCGGAACTTTTAAATATCTTGATATATCTCGAGAACTACGCATCTGATCAAAAAATATCATAGAACATAAAAAGTAGAAAACTTAAATCTCTACAAAAAAGTTCTCTCAACATTTTGCCATAGCTCGCTTCGTTTCCGAGATATATGCAGATTTATCTCGAGGCAAGGGGCCTGACGGACATATTTCGAGATATTTCTACTTCTTGTTGTTCTTCTTCTGCATAGCTAAGCTGGAAGCGGCATTTGCGGCTCGCACTAGTGCAGAGTTATCTCGAAGAAAGGGGCCACGGTGTTTCTGTATCTCTATTATGTTGGTGCGGCTTCGGAACTTTTAAATATCTCGATATATCTCGAAAACTACGCTTCTGATCTAAAAATATCATAGAACATAAATTGTAGGAAACCTAATTCTCTACAAAAAAGGTCTCTTAACATTTTGCCATAGCTCGCTTCGTTTCCGAGATATTTGCAGATATATCTCAAGGGATGGGGCCTGACGGACATATTTCGAGATATTTCTTCTTCTTGTTGTTCTTCTTCTGCACAGCTAAGCTGGAAGTGGCATTTACAGCTCGCAATAGTGCAGAGTCATCTCAAAGAAAGGGGCCACGGTGTTTCTGTATCTCTATTATGTTGGTGCGGCTTCGGAACTTTTAAATATCTCGATATATCTCGAAAACTACGCTTCTGATCAAAAAATATCGTAGAACATAAATTGTAGGAAACATAATTCTCTACAAAAAAGGTCTCTTAACATTTTGCCATAGCTCGCTTCGTTTCCGAGATATTTGCAGATATATCTCAAGGGATGGGGCCTGACGGACATATTTCGAGATATTTCTTCTTCTTGTTGTTCTTCTTCTGCACAGCTAAGCTGGAAGTGGCATTTACAGCTCGCAATAGTGCAGAGTCATCTCAAAGAAAGGGGCCACGGTGTTTCTGTATCTCTATTATGTTGGTGCGGCTTCGGAACTTTTAAATATCTCGATATATCTCGAAAACTACGCTTCTGATCAAAAAATATCGTAGAACATAAATTGTAGGAAACATAATTCTCTACAAAAAAGGTCTCTTAACATTTTGCCATAGCTCGCTTCGTTTCCGAGATATTTGCAGATTTATCTCAAGGGAAGGGGCCTGACGGACATATTTCGAGATATTTCTTCTTCTTGTTGTTCTTCTTCTGCACAGCTAAGCTGGAAGTGGCATTTGCAGCTCGCAATAGTGCAGAGTTATCTCAAAGAAAGGGGCCACGGTCTTTCTGTATCTCTATTATGTTGGTGCGGCTTCGGAACTCTTAAATATCTCGATATATCTCGAAAACTACGCTTCTGATCAAAAAATATCATAGAATATAAATTGTAGGAAACATAATTCTCTACAAAAAAGGTCTCTTAACATTTTGCCATAGCTCGCTTCGTTTCCGAGATATTTGCAGATATATCTCAAGGGATGGGGCCTGACGGACATATTTCGAGATATTTCTTCTTCTTGTTGTTCTTCTTCTGCACAGCTAAGCTGGAAGTGGCATTTACAGCTCGCAATAGTGCAGAGTCATCTCAAAGAAAGGGGCCACGGTGTTTCTGTATCTCTATTATGTTGGTGCGGCTTCGGAACTTTTAAATATCTCGATATATCTCGAAAACTACGCTTCTGATCAAAAAATATCGTAGAACATAAATTGTAGGAAACATAATTCTCTACAAAAAAGGTCTCTTAACATTTTGCCATAGCTCGCTTCGTTTCCGAGATATTTGCAGATATATCTCAAGGGATGGGGCCTGACGGACATATTTCGAGATATTTCTTCTTCTTGTTGTTCTTCTTCTGCACAGCTAAGCTGGAAGTGGCATTTACAGCTCGCAATAGTGCAGAGTCATCTCAAAGAAAGGGGCCACGGTGTTTCTGTATCTCTATTATGTTGGTGCGGCTTCGGAACTTTTAAATATCTCGATATATCTCGAAAACTACGCTTCTGATCAAAAAATATCGTAGAACATAAATTGTAGGAAACATAATTCTCTACAAAAAACGTCTCTTAACATTTTGCCATAGCTCGCTTCGTTTCCGAGATATTTGCAGATTTATCTCAAGGGAAGGGGCCTGACGGACATATTTCGAGATATTTCTTCTTCTTGTTGTTCTTCTTCTGCACAGCTAAGCTGGAAGTGGCATTTGCAGCTCGCAATAGTGCAGAGTTATCTCAAAGAAAGGGGCCACGGTGTTTCTGTATCTCTATTATGTTGGTGCGGCTTCGGAACTTTTAAATATCTTGATATATCTCGAGAAGTACGCATCTGATCAAAAAATATCATAGAACATAAAAAGTAGAAAACTTAATTCTCTACAAAAAAGTTCTCTCAACATTTTGCCATAGCTCGCTTCGTTTCCGAGATATATGCAGATTTATCTCGAGGCAAGGGGCCTGACGGACATATTTCGAGATATTTCTACTTCTTGTTGTTCTTCTTCTGCATAGCTAAGCTGGAAGCGGCATTTGCGGCTCGCACTAGTGCAGAGTTATCTCGAAGAAAGGGGCCACGGTGTTTCTGTATCTCTATTATGTTGGTGCGGCTTCGGAACTTTTAAATATCTCGATATATCTCGAAAACTACGCTTCTGATCAAAAAATATCATAGAACATAAATTGTAGGAAACCTAATTCTCTACAAAAAAGGTCTCTTAACATTTTGCCATTGCTCGCTTCGTTTCCGAGATATTTGCAGATTTATCTCAAGGGAAGGGGCCTGACGGACATATTTCGAGATATTTCTTCTTCTTGTTGTTCTTCTTCTGCACAGCTAAGCTGGAAGTGGCATTTGCAGCTCGCAATAGTGCAGAGTTATCTCAAAGAAAGGGGCCACGGTCTTTCTGTATCTCTATTATGTTGGTGCGGCTTCGGAACTTTTAAATATCTCGATATATCTCGAAAACTACGCTTCTGATCAAAAAATATCATAGAACATAAATTGTAGGAAACATAATTCTCTACAAAAAAGGTCTCTTAACATTTTGCCATAGCTCGCTTCGTTTCCGAGATATTTGCAGATATATCTCAAGGGAAGGGGCCTGACGGACATATTTCGAGATATTTCTTCTTCTTGTTGTTCTTCTTCTGCACAGCTAAGCTGGAAGTTGCATTTGCAGCTCGCAATAGTGCAGAGTTATCTCAAAGAAAGGGGCCACGGTGTTTCTGTATCTCTATTATGTTGGTGCGGCTTCGGAACTTTTAAATATCTTGATACATCTCGAGAACTACGCATCTGATCAAAAAATATCATAGAACATAAAAAGTAGGAAACTTAATTCTCTACAAAAAAGGTCTCTTAACATTTTGCCATAGCTCGCTTCGTTTCCGAGATATTTGCAGATATATTTCAGGGGAAGGGGCCTGACGGACATATTTCGAGATATTTCTTCTTCTTGTTGTTCTTCTTCTGCACAGCTAAGCTGGAAGTGGCATTTGCGGCTCGCACTAGTGCAGAGTTATCTCAAAGAAAGGGGCCACGGTGTTTCTGTATCTCTATTATGTTGGTGCGGCTTCGGAACTTTTAAATATCTGGATATATCTCGAAAACTACGCTTCTGATCAAAAAATATCGTAGAACATAAATTGTAGGAAACATAATTCTCTACAAAAAACGTCTCTTAACATTTTGCCATAGCTCGCTTCGTTTCCGAGATATTTGCAGATTTATCTCAAGGGAAGGGGCCTGACGGACATATTTCGAGATATTTCTTCTTCTTGTTGTTCTTCTTCTGCACAGCTAAGCTGGAAGTGGCATTTGCAGCTCGCAATAGTGCAGAGTTATCTCAAAGAAAGGGGCCACGGTGTTTCTGTATCTCTATTATGTTGGTGCGGCTTCGGAACTTTTAAATATCTTGATATATCTCGAGAACTACGCATCTGATCAAAAAATATCATAGAACATAAAAAGTAGGAAACTTAATTCTCTACAAAAAAGATCGCTTAACATTTTGCCATAGCTCGCTTCGTTTCCGAGATATTTGCAGATTTATCTCAAGGGAAGGGGCCTGACGGACATATTTCGAGATATTTCTTCTTCTTGTTGTTCTTCTTCTGCACAGCTAAGCTGGAAGTGGCATTTGCAGCTCGCAATAGTGCAGAGTTATCTCAAAGAAAGGGGCCACGGTGTTTCTGTATCTCTATTATGTTGGTGCGGCTTCGGAACTTTTAAATATCTCGATATATCTCGAAAACTACGCTTCTGATCAAAAAATATCATACAACATAAATTGTAGGAAACATAATTTTCTACAAAAAAGGTCTCTTAACGTTTTGCCATAGCTCGCTTCGTTTCCGAGATATTTGCAGATTTATCTCAAGGGAAGGGGCCTGACGGACATATTTCGAGATATTTCTTCTTCTTGTTGTTCTTCTTCTGCACAGCTAAGCTGGAAGTGGCATTTGCAGCTCGCAATAGTGCAGGGTTATCTCAAAGAAAGGGGCCACGGTGTTTCTGTATCTCTATTATGTTGGTGCGGCTTCGGAACTTTTAAATATCTCGATATATCTCGAAAACTACGCTTCTGATCAAAAAATATCATAGAACATAAATTGTAGGAAACATAATTCTCTACAAAAAAGGTCTCTTAACATTTTGCCATAGCTCGCTTCGTTTCCGAGATATTTGCAGATATATCTCAAGGGAAGGGGCCAAACGGACATATTTCGAGATATTTCTTCTTCTTGTTGTTCTTCTTCTGCACAGCTAAGCTGGAAGTGGCATTTGCGGCTCGCACTAGTGCAGAGTTATCTCAAAGAAAGGGGCCACGGTGTTTCTGTATCTCTATTATGTTGGTGCGTCTTCGGAACTTTTAAATATCTCGATATATCTCGAAAACTACGCTTCTGATCAAAAAATATCATAGAACATAAATTGTAGGAAACATAATTCTCTACAAAAAAGGTCTCTTAACATTTTGCCATAGCTCGCTTCGTTTCCGAGATATTTGCAGATATATCTCAAGGGAAGGGGCCTGACGGACATATTTCGAGATATTTCTTCTTCTTGTTGTTCTTCTTCTGCACAGCTAAGCTGGAAGTGGCATTTGCGGCTCGCACTAGTGCAGAGTTATCTCAAAGAAAGGGGCCACGGTGTTTCTGTATCTCTATTATGTTGGTGCGTCTTCGGAACTTTTAAATATCTCGATATATCTCGAAAACTACGCTTCTGATCAAAAAATATCATAGAACATAAATTGTAGGAAACCTAATTCTCTACAAAAAAGGTCTCTTAACATTTTGCCATAGCTCGCTTCGTTTCCGAGAGATTTGCAGATATATCTCAAGGGAAGGGGCCTGACGGACATATTTCGAGATATTTCTTCTTCTTGTTGTTCTTCTTCTGCACAGCTAAGCTGGAAGTGGCATTTACAGCTCGCAATAGTGCAGAGTCATCTCAAAGAAAGGGGCCACGGTGTTTCTGTATCTCTATTATGTTGGTGCGGCTTCGGAACTTTTAAATATCTCGATATATCTCGAAAACTACGCTTCTGATCAAAAAATATCGTAGAACATAAATTGTAGGAAACATAATTCTCTACAAAAAACGTCTCTTAACATTTTGCCATAGCTCGCTTCGTTTCCGAGATATTTGCAGATTTATCTCAAGGGAAGGGGCTTGACGGACATATTTCGAGATATTTCTTCTTCTTGTTGTTCTTCTTCTGCACAGCTAAGCTGGAAGTGGCATTTGCAGCTCGCAATAGTGCAGAGTTATCTCAAAGAAAGGGGCCACGGTGTTTCTGTATCTCTATTATGTTGGTGCGGCTTCGGAACTTTCAAATACCTTGATATATCTCGAGAACTGCGCGTCTGATCAAAAAATATCATAGAACATAAAAAGTAGCAAACTTAATTCTCTACAAAAAAGGTCTCTTAACATTTTGCCATAGCTCGCTTCGTTTCCGAGATATGTGCAGATTTATCTCAAGGGAAGGGGCCTGACGGACATATTTCGAGATATTTCTTCTTCTTGTTGTTCTTCTTCTGCACAGCTAAGCTGGAAGTGGCATTTGCAGCTCGCAATAGTACAGAGTTATCTCAAAGAAAGGGGCCACGGTGTTTCTGTATCTCTATTATGTTGGTGCGGTTTCGGAACTTTTAAATATCTCGATATATCTCGAAAACTGCGCTTCTGATCAAAAAATATCATAGAACATAAATTGTAGGAAACATAATTCTCTACAAAAAAGGTCTCTTAACATTTTGCCATAGCTCGCTTCGTTTCCGAGATATTTGGAGATTCAGCTCAAAGGAACGGGCCTGACGGACATATTTCGAGATATTTCTTCTTCTTGTTGTTCTTCTTCTGCACAGCTAAGCTGGAAGTGGCATTTACAGCTCGCAATAGTGCAGAGTCATCTCAAAGAAAGGGGCCACGGTGTTTCTGTATCTCTATTATGTTGGTGCGGCTTCGGAACTTTTAAATATCTTGATACATCTCGAGAACTACGCATCTGATCAAAAAATATCATAGAACATAAAAAGTAGGAAACTTAATTCTCTACAAAGAAGGTCTCTTAACATTTTGCCATAGCTCGCTTCGTTTCCGAGATATGTGCAGATTTATCTCAAGGGAAGGGGCCTGACGGACATATTTCGAGATATTTCTTCTTCTTGTTGTTCTTCTTCTGCACAGCTAAGCTGGAAGTGGCATTTGCAGCTCGCAATAGTGCAGAGTTATCTCAAAGAAAGGGGCCACGGTGTTTCTGTATCTCTATTATGTTGGTGCGGCTTCGGAACTTTTAAATATCTCGATATATCTCGAAAACTACGCTTCTGATCAAAAAATATCATAGAACATGAATTATAGGAAACATAATTCTCTACAAAAAAGGTCTCTTAACATTTTGCCATAGCTCGCTTCGTTTCCGAGATATTTGCAGATATATCTCAAGGGAAGGGGCCTGACGGACATATTTCGAGATATTTCTTCTTCTTGTTGTTCTTCTTCTGCACAGCTAAGCTGGAAGTGGCATTTGCAGCTCGCAATAGTGCAGAGTTATCTCAAAGAAAGGGGCCACGGTGTTTCTGCATCTCTATTATGTTGGTGCGGTTTCGGATCTTTTAAATATCTCGATATATCTCGAAAACTGCGCTTCTGATCAAAAAATATCATAGAACATAAATTGTAGGAAACATAATTCTCTACAAAAAAGGTCTCTTAACATTTTGCCATAGCTCGCTTCGTTTCCGAGATATTTGCAGATATATTTCAGGGGAAGGGGCCTGACGGACATATTTCGAGATATTTCTTCTTCTTGTTGTTCTTCTTCTGCACAGCTAAGCTGGAAGTGGCATTTGCGGCTCGCACTAGTGCAGAGTTATCTCAAAGAAAGGGGCCACGGTGTTTCTGTATCTCTATTATGTTGGTGCGGCTTCGGAACTTTTAAATATCTGGATATATCTCGAAAACTACGCTTCTGCTCAAAAAATATCGTAGAACATAAATTGTAGGAAACATAATTCTCTACAAAAAACGTCTCTTAACATTTTGCCATAGCTCGCTTCGTTTCCGAGATATTTGCAGATTTATCTCAAGGGAAGGGGCCTGACGGACATATTTCGAGATATTTCTTCTTCTTGTTGTCCTTCTTCTGCACAGCTAAGCTGGAAGTGGCATTTGCAGCTCGCAATAGTGCAGAGTTATCTCAAAGAAAGGGGCCACGGTGTTTCTGTATCTCTATTATGTTGGTGCGGCTTCGGAACTTTTAAATATCTCGATATATCTCGAAAACTACGCTTCTGATCAAAAAATATCGTAGAACATAAATTGTAGGAAACATAATTCTCTACAAAAAACGTCTCTTAACATTTTGCCATAGCTCGCTTCGTTTCCGAGATATTTGCAGATTTATCTCAAGGGAAGGGGCTTGACGGACATATTTCGAGATATTTCTTCTTCTTGTTGTTCTTCTTCTGCACAGCTAAGCTGGAAGTGGCATTTGCAGCTCGCAATAGTGCAGAGTTATCTCAAAGAAAGGGGCCACGGTGTTTCTGTATCTCTATTATGTTGGTGCGGCTTCGGAACTTTCAAATACCTTGATATATCTCGAGAACTGCGCGTCTGATCAAAAAATATCATAGAACATAAAAAGTAGCAAACTTAATTCTCTACAAAAAAGGTCTCTTAACATTTTGCCATAGCTCGCTTCGTTTCCGAGATATGTGCAGATTTATCTCAAGGGAAGGGGCCTGACGGACATATTTCGAGATATTTCTTCTTCTTGTTGTTCTTCTTCTGCACAGCTAAGCTGGAAGTGGCATTTGCAGCTCGCAATAGTACAGAGTTATCTCAAAGAAAGGGGCCACGGTGTTTCTGTATCTCTATTATGTTGGTGCGGTTTCGGAACTTTTAAATATCTCGATATATCTCGAAAACTGCGCTTCTGATCAAAAAATATCATAGAACATAAATTGTAGGAAACATAATTCTCTACAAAAAAGGTCTCTTAACATTTTGCCATAGCTCGCTTCGTTTCCGAGATATTTGGAGATTCAGCTCAAAGGAACGGGCCTGACGGACATATTTCGAGATATTTCTTCTTCTTGTTGTTCTTCTTCTGCACAGCTAAGCTGGAAGTGGCATTTACAGCTCGCAATAGTGCAGAGTCATCTCAAAGAAAGGGGCCACGGTGTTTCTGTATCTCTATTATGTTGGTGCGGCTTCGGAACTTTTAAATATCTTGATACATCTCGAGAACTACGCATCTGATCAAAAAATATCATAGAACATAAAAAGTAGGAAACTTAATTCTCTACAAAGAAGGTCTCTTAACATTTTGCCATAGCTCGCTTCGTTTCCGAGATATGTGCAGATTTATCTCAAGGGAAGGGGCCTGACGGACATATTTCGAGATATTTCTTCTTCTTGTTGTTCTTCTTCTGCACAGCTAAGCTGGAAGTGGCATTTGCAGCTCGCAATAGTGCAGAGTTATCTCAAAGAAAGGGGCCACGGTGTTTCTGTATCTCTATTATGTTGGTGCGGCTTCGGAACTTTTAAATATCTCGATATATCTCGAAAACTACGCTTCTGATCAAAAAATATCATAGAACATGAATTATAGGAAACATAATTCTCTACAAAAAAGGTCTCTTAACATTTTGCCATAGCTCGCTTCGTTTCCGAGATATTTGCAGATATATCTCAAGGGAAGGGGCCTGACGGACATATTTCGAGATATTTCTTCTTCTTGTTGTTCTTCTTCTGCACAGCTAAGCTGGAAGTGGCATTTGCAGCTCGCAATAGTGCAGAGTTATCTCAAAGAAAGGGGCCACGGTGTTTCTGCATCTCTATTATGTTGGTGCGGTTTCGGATCTTTTAAATATCTCGATATATCTCGAAAACTGCGCTTCTGATCAAAAAATATCATAGAACATAAATTGTAGGAAACATAATTCTCTACAAAAAAGGTCTCTTAACATTTTGCCATAGCTCGCTTCGTTTCCGAGATATTTGCAGATATATTTCAGGGGAAGGGGCCTGACGGACATATTTCGAGATATTTCTTCTTCTTGTTGTTCTTCTTCTGCACAGCTAAGCTGGAAGTGGCATTTGCGGCTCGCACTAGTGCAGAGTTATCTCAAAGAAAGGGGCCACGGTGTTTCTGTATCTCTATTATGTTGGTGCGGCTTCGGAACTTTTAAATATCTGGATATATCTCGAAAACTACGCTTCTGATCAAAAAATATCGTAGAACATAAATTGTAGGAAACATAATTCTCTACAAAAAACGTCTCTTAACATTTTGCCATAGCTCGCTTCGTTTCCGAGATATTTGCAGATTTATCTCAAGGGAAGGGGCCTGACGGACATATTTCGAGATATTTCTTCTTCTTGTTGTTCTTCTTCTGCACAGCTAAGCTGGAAGTGGCATTTGCAGCTCGCAATAGTGCAGAGTTATCTCAAAGAAAGGGGCCACGGTGTTTCTGTATCTCTATTATGTTGGTGCGGCTTCGGAACTTTTAAATATCTTGATATATCTCGAGAACTACGCATCTGATCAAAAAATATCATAGAACATAAAAAGTAGGAAACTTAATTCTCTACAAAAAAGATCGCTTAACATTTTGCCATAGCTCGCTTCGTTTCCGAGATATTTGCAGATTTATCTCAAGGGAAGGGGCCTGACGGACATATTTCGAGATATTTCTTCTTCTTGTTGTTCTTCTTCTGCACAGCTAAGCTGGAAGTGGCATTTGCAGCTCGCAATAGTGCAGAGTTATCTCAAAGAAAGGGGCCACGGTGTTTCTGTATCTCTATTATGTTGGTGCGGCTTCGGAACTTTCAAATATCTTGATATATCTCGAGAACTACGCGTCTGATCAAAAAATATCATAGAACATAAAAAGTAGCAAACTTAATTCTCTACAAAAATGGTCTCTTAACATTTTGCCATAGCTCGCTTCGTTTCCGAGATATTTGCAGATTTATCTCAAGGGAAGGGGCCTGACGGACATGTTTCGAAATATTTCTTCTTCTTGTTGTTCTTCTTCTGCACAGCTAAGCTGGAAGTGGCATTTGCAGCTCGCAATAGTGCAGAGTTATCTCAAAGAAAGGGGCCACGGTGTTTCTGTATCTCTATTATGTTGGTGCGGCTTCGGAACTTTTAAACATCTCGATATATCTCGAAAACTACGCTTCTGATCAAAAAATATCATACAACATAAATTGTAGGAAACATAATTTTCTACAAAAAAGGTCTCTTAACGTTTTGCCATAGCTCGCTTCGTTTCCGAGATATTTGCAGATTTATCTCAAGGGAAGGGGCCTGACGGACATATTTCGAGATATTTCTTCTTCTTGTTGTTCTTCTTCTGCACAGCTAAGCTGGAAGTGGCATTTGCAGCTCGCAATAGTGCAGGGTTATCTCAAAGAAAGGGGCCACGGTGTTTCTGTATCTCTATTATGTTGGTGCGGCTTCGGAACTTTTAAATATCTCGATATATCTCGAAAACTACGCTTCTGATCAAAAAATATCATAGAACATAAATTGTAGGAAACATAATTCTCTACAAAAAAGGTCTCTTAACATTTTGCCATAGCTCGCTTCGTTTCCGAGATATTTGCAGATATATCTCAAGGGAAGGGGCCTGACGGACATATTTCGAGATATTTCTTCTTCTTGTTGTTCTTCTTCTGCACAGCTAAGCTGGAAGTGGCATTTGCGGCTCGAACTAGTGCAGAGTTATCTCAAAGAAAGGGGCCACGGTGTTTCTGTATCTCTATTATGTTGGTGCGTCTTCGGAACTTTTAAATATCTCGATATATCTCGAAAACTACGCTTCTGATCAAAAAATATCATAGAACATAAATTGTAGGAAACCTAAGTCTCTACAAAAAAGGTCTCTTAACATTTTGCCATAGCTCGCTTCGTTTCCGAGAGATTTGCAGATATATCTCAAGGGAAGGGGCCTGACGGACATATTTCGAGATATTTCTTCTTCTTGTTGTTCTTCTTCTGCACAGCTAAGCTGGAAGTGGCATTTACAGCTCGCAATAGTGCAGAGTCATCTCAAAGAAAGGGGCCACGGTGTTTCTGTATCTCTATTATGTTGGTGCGGCTTCGGAACTTTTAAATATCTCGATATATCTCGAAAACTACGCTTCTGATCAAAAAATATCGTAGAACATAAATTGTAGGAAACATAATTCTCTACAAAAAACGTCTCTTAACATTTTGCCATAGCTCGCTTCGTTTCCGAGATATTTGCAGATTTATCTCAAGGGAAGGGGCTTGACGGACATATTTCGAGATATTTCTTCTTCTTGTTGTTCTTCTTCTGCACAGCTAAGCTGGAAGTGGCATTTGCAGCTCGCAATAGTGCAGAGTTATCTCAAAGAAAGGGGCCACGGTGTTTCTGTATCTCTATTATGTTGGTGCGGCTTCGGAACTTTCAAATACCTTGATATATCTCGAGAACTGCGCGTCTGATCAAAAAATATCATAGAACATAAAAAGTAGCAAACTTAATTCTCTACAAAAAAGGTCTCTTAACATTTTGCCATAGCTCGCTTCGTTTCCGAGATATGTGCAGATTTATCTCAAGGGAAGGGGCCTGACGGACATATTTCGAGATATTTCTTCTTCTTGTTGTTCTTCTTCTGCACAGCTAAGCTGGAAGTGGCATTTGCAGCTCGCAATAGTACAGAGTTATCTCAAAGAAAGGGGCCACGGTGTTTCTGTATCTCTATTATGTTGGTGCGGTTTCGGAACTTTTAAATATCTCGATATATCTCGAAAACTGCGCTTCTGATCAAAAAATATCATAGAACATAAATTGTAGGAAACATAATTCTCTACAAAAAAGGTCTCTTAACATTTTGCAATAGCTCGCTTCGTTTCCGAGATATTTGGAGATTCAGCTCAAAGGAACGGGCCTGACGGACATATTTCGAGATATTTCTTCTTCTTGTTGTTCTTCTTCTGCACAGCTAAACTGGAAGTGGCATTTCCAGCTCGCAATAGTGCAGAGTTATCTCAAAGAAAGGGGCCACGGTGTTTCTGTATCTCTATTATGTTGGTGCGGCTTCGGAACTTTTAAATATCTTGATATATCTCGAGAACTACGCATCTGATCAAAAAATATCATAGAACATAAAAAGTAGAAAACTTAATTCTCTACAAAAAAGGTCTCTTAACATTTTGCCATAGCTCGCTTCGTTTCCGAGATATATGCAGATTTATCTCGAGGGAAGGGGCCTGACGGACATATTTCGAGATATTTCTTCTTCTTGTTGTTCTTCTACTGCACAGCTAAGCTGGAAGCGGCATTTGCGGCTCGCACTAGTGCAGAGTTATCTCGAAGAAAGGGGCCACGGTGTTTCTGTATCTCTATTATGTTGGTGCGGCTTCGGAACTTTTAAATATCTCGATATATCTCGAAAACTACGCTTCTGATCAAAAAATATCATAGAACATAAATTGTAGGAAACCTAATTCTCTACAAAAAAGGTCTCTTAACATTTTGCCATAGCTCGCTTCGTTTCCGAGATATTTGCAGATTTATCTCAAGGGAAGGGGCCTGACGGACATATTTCGAGATATTTCTTCTTCTTGTTGTTCTTCTTCTGCACAGCTAAGCTGGAAGTGGCATTTGCAGCTCGCAATAGTGCAGAGTTATCTCAAAGAAAGGGGCCACGGTGTTTCTGTATCTCTATTATGTTGGTGCGGCTTCGGAACTTTTAAATATCTCGATATATCTCGAAAACTACGCTTCTGATCAAAAAATATCATAGAACATAAATTATAGGAAACATAATTCTCTACAAAAAAGGTCTCTTAACATTTTGCCATAGCTCGCTTCGTTTCCGAGATATTTGCAGATATATCTCAAGGGAAGGGGCCTGACGGACATATTTCGAGATATTTCTTCTTCTTGTTGTTCTTCTTCTGCACAGCTAAGCTGGAAGTGGCATTTGCAGCTCGCAATAGTGCATAGTTATCTCAAAGAAAGGGGCCACGGTGTTTCTGCATCTCTATTATGTTGGTGCGGTTTCGGATCTTTTAAATATCTCGATATATCTCGAAAACTGCGCTTCTGATCAAAAAATATCATAGAACATAAATTGTAGGAAACATAATTCTCTACAAAAAAGGTCTCTTAACATTTTGCCATAGCTCGCTTCGTTTCCGAGATATTTGCAGATATATTTCAGGGGAAGGGGCCTGACGGACATATTTCGAGATATTTCTTCTTCTTGTTGTTCTTCTTCTGCACAGCTAAGCTGGAAGTGGCATTTGCGGCTCGCACTAGTGCAGAGTTATCTCAAAGAAAGGGGCCACGGTGTTTCTGTATCTCTATTATGTTGGTGCGTCTTCGGAACTTTTAAATATCTCGATATATCTCGAAAACTACGCTTCTGATCAAAAAATATCATAGAACATAAATTGTAGGAAACATAATTCTCTACAAAAAAGGTCTCTTAACATTTTGCCATAGCTCGCTTCGTTTCCGAGATATTTGCAGATATATCTCAAGGGAAGGGGCCTGACGGACATATTTCGAGATATTTCTTCTTCTTGTTGTTCTTCTTCTGCACAGCTAAGCTGGAAGTGGCATTTGCGGCTCGAACTAGTGCAGAGTTATCTCAAAGAAAGGGGCCACGGTGTTTCTGTATCTCTATTATGTTGGTGCGTCTTCGGAACTTTTAAATATCTCGATATATCTCGAAAACTACGCTTCTGATCAAAAAATATCATAGAACATAAATTGTAGGAAACCTAAGTCTCTACAAAAAAGGTCTCTTAACATTTTGCCATAGCTCGCTTCGTTTCCGAGAGATTTGCAGATATATCTCAAGGGAAGGGGCCTGACGGACATATTTCGAGATATTTCTTCTTCTTGTTGTTCTTCTTCTGCACAGCTAAGCTGGAAGTGGCATTTACAGCTCGCAATAGTGCAGAGTCATCTCAAAGAAAGGGGCCACGGTGTTTCTGTATCTCTATTATGTTGGTGCGGCTTCGGAACTTTTAAATATCTCGATATATCTCGAAAACTACGCTTCTGATCAAAAAATATCGTAGAACATAAATTGTAGGAAACATAATTCTCTACAAAAAACGTCTCTTAACATTTTGCCATAGCTCGCTTCGTTTCCGAGATATTTGCAGATTTATCTCAAGGGAAGGGGCTTGACGGACATATTTCGAGATATTTCTTCTTCTTGTTGTTCTTCTTCTGCACAGCTAAGCTGGAAGTGGCATTTGCAGCTCGCAATAGTGCAGAGTTATCTCAAAGAAAGGGGCCACGGTGTTTCTGTATCTCTATTATGTTGGTGCGGCTTCGGAACTTTCAAATACCTTGATATATCTCGAGAACTGCGCGTCTGATCAAAAAATATCATAGAACATAAAAAGTAGCAAACTTAATTCTCTACAAAAAAGGTCTCTTAACATTTTGCCATAGCTCGCTTCGTTTCCGAGATATGTGCAGATTTATCTCAAGGGAAGGGGCCTGACGGACATATTTCGAGATATTTCTTCTTCTTGTTGTTCTTCTTCTGCACAGCTAAGCTGGAAGTGGCATTTGCAGCTCGCAATAGTACAGAGTTATCTCAAAGAAAGGGGCCACGGTGTTTCTGTATCTCTATTATGTTGGTGCGGTTTCGGAACTTTTAAATATCTCGATATATCTCGAAAACTGCGCTTCTGATCAAAAAATATCATAGAACATAAATTGTAGGAAACATAATTCTCTACAAAAAAGGTCTCTTAACATTTTGCAATAGCTCGCTTCGTTTCCGAGATATTTGGAGATTCAGCTCAAAGGAACGGGCCTGACGGACATATTTCGAGATATTTCTTCTTCTTGTTGTTCTTCTTCTGCACAGCTAAACTGGAAGTGGCATTTCCAGCTCGCAATAGTGCAGAGTTATCTCAAAGAAAGGGGCCACGGTGTTTCTGTATCTCTATTATGTTGGTGCGGCTTCGGAACTTTTAAATATCTTGATATATCTCGAGAACTACGCATCTGATCAAAAAATATCATAGAACATAAAAAGTAGAAAACTTAATTCTCTACAAAAAAGGTCTCTTAACATTTTGCCATAGCTCGCTTCGTTTCCGAGATATATGCAGATTTATCTCGAGGGAAGGGGCCTGACGGACATATTTCGAGATATTTCTTCTTCTTGTTGTTCTTCTACTGCACAGCTAAGCTGGAAGCGGCATTTGCGGCTCGCACTAGTGCAGAGTTATCTCGAAGAAAGGGGCCACGGTGTTTCTGTATCTCTATTATGTTGGTGCGGCTTCGGAACTTTTAAATATCTCGATATATCTCGAAAACTACGCTTCTGATCAAAAAATATCATAGAACATAAATTGTAGGAAACCTAATTCTCTACAAAAAAGGTCTCTTAACATTTTGCCATAGCTCGCTTCGTTTCCGAGATATTTGCAGATTTATCTCAAGGGAAGGGGCCTGACGGACATATTTCGAGATATTTCTTCTTCTTGTTGTTCTTCTTCTGCACAGCTAAGCTGGAAGTGGCATTTGCAGCTCGCAATAGTGCAGAGTTATCTCAAAGAAAGGGGCCACGGTGTTTCTGTATCTCTATTATGTTGGTGCGGCTTCGGAACTTTTAAATATCTCGATATATCTCGAAAACTACGCTTCTGATCAAAAAATATCATAGAACATAAATTATAGGAAACATAATTCTCTACAAAAAAGGTCTCTTAACATTTTGCCATAGCTCGCTTCGTTTCCGAGATATTTGCAGATATATCTCAAGGGAAGGGGCCTGACGGACATATTTCGAGATATTTCTTCTTCTTGTTGTTCTTCTTCTGCACAGCTAAGCTGGAAGTGGCATTTGCAGCTCGCAATAGTGCATAGTTATCTCAAAGAAAGGGGCCACGGTGTTTCTGCATCTCTATTATGTTGGTGCGGTTTCGGATCTTTTAAATATCTCGATATATCTCGAAAACTGCGCTTCTGATCAAAAAATATCATAGAACATAAATTGTAGGAAACATAATTCTCTACAAAAAAGGTCTCTTAACATTTTGCCATAGCTCGCTTCGTTTCCGAGATATTTGCAGATATATTTCAGGGGAAGGGGCCTGACGGACATATTTCGAGATATTTCTTCTTCTTGTTGTTCTTCTTCTGCACAGCTAAGCTGGAAGTGGCATTTGCGGCTCGCACTAGTGCAGAGTTATCTCAAAGAAAGGGGCCACGGTGTTTCTGTATCTCTATTATGTTGGTGCGGCTTCGGAACTTTTAAATATCTGGATATATCTCGAAAACTACGCTTCTGATCAAAAAATATCGTAGAACATAAATTGTAGGAAACATAATTCTCTACAAAAAACGTCTCTTAACATTTTGCCATAGCTCGATTCGTTTCCGCGATATTTGCAGATTTATCTCAAGGGAAGGGGCCTGACGGACATATTTCGAGATATTTCTTCTTCTTGTTGTTCTTCTTCTGCACAGCTAAGCTGGAAGTGGCATTTGCAGCTCGCAATAGTGCAGAGTTATCTCAAAGAAAGGGGCCACGGTGTTTCTGTATCTCTATTATGTTGGTGCGGCTTCGGAACTTTTAAATATCTCGATATATCTCGAAAACTACGCTTCTGATCAAAAAATATCATAGAACATAAATTATAGGAAACATAATTCTCTACAAAAAAGGTCTCTTAACATTTTGCCATAGCTCGCTTCGTTTCCGAGATATTTGCAGATATATCTCAAGGGAAGGGGCCTGACGGACATATTTCGAGATATTTCTTCTTCTTGTTGTTCTTCTTCTGCACAGCTAAGCTGGAAGTGGCATTTGCAGCTCGCAATAGTGCATAGTTATCTCAAAGAAAGGGGCCACGGTGTTTCTGCATCTCTATTATGTTGGTGCGGTTTCGGATCTTTTAAATATCTCGATATATCTCGAAAACTGCGCTTCTGATCAAAAAATATCATAGAACATAAATTGTAGGAAACATAATTCTCTACAAAAAAGGTCTCTTAACATTTTGCCATAGCTCGCTTCGTTTCCGAGATATTTGCAGATATATTTCAGGGGAAGGGGCCTGACGGACATATTTCGAGATATTTCTTCTTCTTGTTGTTCTTCTTCTGCACAGCTAAGCTGGAAGTGGCATTTGCGGCTCGCACTAGTGCAGAGTTATCTCAAAGAAAGGGGCCACGGTGTTTCTGTATCTCTATTATGTTGGTGCGGCTTCGGAACTTTTAAATATCTGGATATATCTCGAAAACTACGCTTCTGATCAAAAAATATCGTAGAACATAAATTGTAGGAAACATAATTCTCTACAAAAAACGTCTCTTAACATTTTGCCATAGCTCGATTCGTTTCCGCGATATTTGCAGATTTATCTCAAGGGAAGGGGCCTGACGGACATATTTCGAGATATTTCTTCTTCTTGTTGTTCTTCTTCTGCACAGCTAAGCTGGAAGTGGCATTTGCAGCTCGCAATAGTGCAGAGTTATCTCAAAGAAAGGGGCCACGGTGTTTCTGTATCTCTATTATGTTGGTGCGGCTTCGGAACTTTTAAATATCTTGATATATCTCGAGAACTACGCATCTGATCAAAAAATATCATAGAACATAAAAAGTAGGAAACTTAATTCTCTACAAAAAAGATCTCTTAACATCTCCTACAAAAAAGGTCTCTTAACATTTTGCCATAGCTCGCTTCGTTTCCGAGATATTTGCAGATATATCTCAAGGGAAGGGGCCTGACGGACATATTTCGAGATATTTCTTCTTCTTGTTGTTCTTCTTCTGCAGAGCTAAGCTGGAAGTGGCATTTGCGGCTCGCACTAGTGCAGAGTTATCTCAAAGAAAGGGGCCACGGTGTTTCTGTATCTCTATTATGTTGGTGCGGCTTCGGAACTTTTAAATATCTCGATATATCTCGAAAACTACGCTTCTGATCAAAAAATATCATAGAACACAAATTGTAGGAAACCTAATTCTCTACAAAAAAGGTCTCTTAACATTTTGCCATAGCTCGCTTCGTTTCCGAGATATTTGCAGATTTATCTCAAGGGAAGGGGCCTGACGGACATATTTCGAGATATTTCTTCTTCTTGTTGTTCTTCTTCTGCACAGCTAAGCTGGAAGTGGCATTTGCAGCTCGCAATAGTGCAGAGTTATCTCAAAGAAAGGGGCCACGGTGTTTCTGTATCTCTATTATGTTGGTGCGGCTTCGGAACTTTTAAATATCTTGATATATCTCGAGAACTACGCATCTGATCAAAAAATATCATAGAACATAAAAAGTAGAAAACTTAATTCTCTACAAAAAAGTTCTCTCAACATTTTGCCATAGCTCGCTTCGTTTCCGAGATATATGCAGATTTATCTCGAGGCAAGGGGCCTGACGGACATATTTCGAGATATTTCTACTTCTTGTTGTTCTTCTTCTGCATAGCTAAGCTGGAAGCGGCATTTGCGGCTCGCACTAGTGCAGAGTTATCTCGAAGAAAGGGGCCACGGTGTTTCTGTATCTCTATTATGTTGGTGCGGCTTCGGAACTTTTAAATATCTCGATATATCTCGAAAACTACGCTTCTGATCAAAAAATATCATAGAACATAAATTGTAGGAAACATAATTCTCTACAAAAAAGGTCTCTTAACATTTTGCCATAGCTCGCTTCGTTTCCGAGATATTTGCAGATATATCTCAAGGGATGGGGCCTGACGGACATATTTCGAGATATTTCTTCTTCTTGTTGTTCTTCTTCTGCACAGCTAAGCTGGAAGTGGCATTTACAGCTCGCAATAGTGCAGAGTCATCTCAAAGAAAGGGGCCACGGTGTTTCTGTATCTCTATTATGTTGTTGCGGCTTCGGAACTTTTAAATATCTCGATATATCTCGAAAACTACGCTTCTGATCAAAAAATATCGTAGAACATAAATTGTAGGAAACATAATTCTCTACAAAAAACGTCTCTTAACAATTTGCCATAGCTCGCTTCGTTTCCGAGATATTTGCACATTTATCTCAAGGGAAGGGGCCTGACGGACATATTTCGAGATATTTCTTCTTCTTGTTGTTCTTCTTCTGCACAGCTAAGCTGGAAGTGGCATTTGCAGCTCGCAATAGTGCAGAGTTATCTCAAAGAAAGGGGCCACGGTGTTTCTGTATCTCTATTATGTTGGTGCGGCTTCGGAACTTTCAAATACCTTGATATATCTCGAGAACTGCGCGTCTGATCAAAAAATATCATAGAACATAAAAAGTAGCAAACTTAATTCTCTACAAAAAAGGTCTCTTAACATTTTGCCATAGCTCGCTTCGTTTCCGAGATATGTGCAGATTTATCTCAAGGGAAGGGGCCTGACGGACATATTTCGAGATATTTCTTCTTCTTGTTGTTCTTCTTCTGCACAGCTAAGCTGGAAGTGGCATTTGCAGCTCGCAATAGTACAGAGTTATCTCAAAGAAAGGGGCCACGGTGTTTCTGTATCTCTATTATGTTGGTGCGGTTTCGGAACTTTTAAATATCTCGATATATCTCGAAAACTGCGCTTCTGATCAAAAAATATCATAGAACATAAATTGTAGGAAACATAATTCTCTACAAAAAAGGTCTCTTAACATTTTGCCATAGCTCGCTTCGTTTCCGAGATATTTGGAGATTCAGCTCAAAGGAACGGGCCTGACGGACATATTTCGAGATATTTCTTCTTCTTGTTGTTCTTCTTCTGCACAGCTAAGCTGGAAGTGGCATTTACAGCTCGCAATAGTGCAGAGTCATCTCAAAGAAAGGGGCCACGGTGTTTCTGTATCTCTATTATGTTGGTGCGGCTTCGGAACTTTTAAATATCTTGATACATCTCGAGAACTACGCATCTGATCAAAAAATATCATAGAACATAAAAAGTAGGAAACTTAATTCTCTACAAAGAAGGTCTCTTAACATTTTGCCATAGCTCGCTTCGTTTCCGAGATATGTGCAGATTTATCTCAAGGGAAGGGGCCTGACGGACATATTTCGAGATATTTCTTCTTCTTGTTGTTCTTCTTCTGCACAGCTAAGCTGGAAGTGGCATTTGCAGCTCGCAATAGTGCAGAGTTATCTCAAAGAAAGGGGCCACGGTGTTTCTGTATCTCTATTATGTTGGTGCGGCTTCGGAACTTTTAAATATCTCGATATATCTCGAAAACTACGCTTCTGATCAAAAAATATCATAGAACATGAATTATAGGAAACATAATTCTCTACAAAAAAGGTCTCTTAACATTTTGCCATAGCTCGCTTCGTTTCCGAGATATTTGCAGATATATCTCAAGGGAAGGGGCCTGACGGACATATTTCGAGATATTTCTTCTTCTTGTTGTTCTTCTTCTGCACAGCTAAGCTGGAAGTGGCATTTGCAGCTCGCAATAGTGCAGAGTTATCTCAAAGAAAGGGGCCACGGTGTTTCTGCATCTCTATTATGTTGGTGCGGTTTCGGATCTTTTAAATATCTCGATATATCTCGAAAACTGCGCTTCTGATCAAAAAATATCATAGAACATAAATTGTAGGAAACATAATTCTCTACAAAAAAGGTCTCTTAACATTTTGCCATAGCTCGCTTCGTTTCCGAGATATTTGCAGATATATTTCAGGGGAAGGGGCCTGACGGACATATTTCGAGATATTTCTTCTTCTTGTTGTTCTTCTTCTGCACAGCTAAGCTGGAAGTGGCATTTGCGGCTCGCACTAGTGCAGAGTTATCTCAAAGAAAGGGGCCACGGTGTTTCTGTATCTCTATTATGTTGGTGCGGCTTCGGAACTTTTAAATATCTGGATATATCTCGAAAACTACGCTTCTGCTCAAAAAATATCGTAGAACATAAATTGTAGGAAACATAATTCTCTACAAAAAACGTCTCTTAACATTTTGCCATAGCTCGCTTCGTTTCCGAGATATTTGCAGATTTATCTCAAGGGAAGGGGCCTGACGGACATATTTCGAGATATTTCTTCTTCTTGTTGTCCTTCTTCTGCACAGCTAAGCTGGAAGTGGCATTTGCAGCTCGCAATAGTGCAGAGTTATCTCAAAGAAAGGGGCCACGGTGTTTCTGTATCTCTATTATGTTGGTGCGGCTTCGGAACTTTTAAATATCTCGATATATCTCGAAAACTACGCTTCTGATCAAAAAATATCGTAGAACATAAATTGTAGGAAACATAATTCTCTACAAAAAACGTCTCTTAACATTTTGCCATAGCTCGCTTCGTTTCCGAGATATTTGCAGATTTATCTCAAGGGAAGGGGCTTGACGGACATATTTCGAGATATTTCTTCTTCTTGTTGTTCTTCTTCTGCACAGCTAAGCTGGAAGTGGCATTTGCAGCTCGCAATAGTGCAGAGTTATCTCAAAGAAAGGGGCCACGGTGTTTCTGTATCTCTATTATGTTGGTGCGGCTTCGGAACTTTCAAATACCTTGATATATCTCGAGAACTGCGCGTCTGATCAAAAAATATCATAGAACATAAAAAGTAGCAAACTTAATTCTCTACAAAAAAGGTCTCTTAACATTTTGCCATAGCTCGCTTCGTTTCCGAGATATGTGCAGATTTATCTCAAGGGAAGGGGCCTGACGGACATATTTCGAGATATTTCTTCTTCTTGTTGTTCTTCTTCTGCACAGCTAAGCTGGAAGTGGCATTTGCAGCTCGCAATAGTACAGAGTTATCTCAAAGAAAGGGGCCACGGTGTTTCTGTATCTCTATTATGTTGGTGCGGTTTCGGAACTTTTAAATATCTCGATATATCTCGAAAACTGCGCTTCTGATCAAAAAATATCATAGAACATAAATTGTAGGAAACATAATTCTCTACAAAAAAGGTCTCTTAACATTTTGCCATAGCTCGCTTCGTTTCCGAGATATTTGGAGATTCAGCTCAAAGGAACGGGCCTGACGGACATATTTCGAGATATTTCTTCTTCTTGTTGTTCTTCTTCTGCACAGCTAAGCTGGAAGTGGCATTTACAGCTCGCAATAGTGCAGAGTCATCTCAAAGAAAGGGGCCACGGTGTTTCTGTATCTCTATTATGTTGGTGCGGCTTCGGAACTTTTAAATATCTTGATACATCTCGAGAACTACGCATCTGATCAAAAAATATCATAGAACATAAAAAGTAGGAAACTTAATTCTCTACAAAGAAGGTCTCTTAACATTTTGCCATAGCTCGCTTCGTTTCCGAGATATGTGCAGATTTATCTCAAGGGAAGGGGCCTGACGGACATATTTCGAGATATTTCTTCTTCTTGTTGTTCTTCTTCTGCACAGCTAAGCTGGAAGTGGCATTTGCAGCTCGCAATAGTGCAGAGTTATCTCAAAGAAAGGGGCCACGGTGTTTCTGTATCTCTATTATGTTGGTGCGGCTTCGGAACTTTTAAATATCTCGATATATCTCGAAAACTACGCTTCTGATCAAAAAATATCATAGAACATGAATTATAGGAAACATAATTCTCTACAAAAAAGGTCTCTTAACATTTTGCCATAGCTCGCTTCGTTTCCGAGATATTTGCAGATATATCTCAAGGGAAGGGGCCTGACGGACATATTTCGAGATATTTCTTCTTCTTGTTGTTCTTCTTCTGCACAGCTAAGCTGGAAGTGGCATTTGCAGCTCGCAATAGTGCAGAGTTATCTCAAAGAAAGGGGCCACGGTGTTTCTGCATCTCTATTATGTTGGTGCGGTTTCGGATCTTTTAAATATCTCGATATATCTCGAAAACTGCGCTTCTGATCAAAAAATATCATAGAACATAAATTGTAGGAAACATAATTCTCTACAAAAAAGGTCTCTTAACATTTTGCCATAGCTCGCTTCGTTTCCGAGATATTTGCAGATATATTTCAGGGGAAGGGGCCTGACGGACATATTTCGAGATATTTCTTCTTCTTGTTGTTCTTCTTCTGCACAGCTAAGCTGGAAGTGGCATTTGCGGCTCGCACTAGTGCAGAGTTATCTCAAAGAAAGGGGCCACGGTGTTTCTGTATCTCTATTATGTTGGTGCGGCTTCGGAACTTTTAAATATCTGGATATATCTCGAAAACTACGCTTCTGATCAAAAAATATCGTAGAACATAAATTGTAGGAAACATAATTCTCTACAAAAAACGTCTCTTAACATTTTGCCATAGCTCGCTTCGTTTCCGAGATATTTGCAGATTTATCTCAAGGGAAGGGGCCTGACGGACATATTTCGAGATATTTCTTCTTCTTGTTGTTCTTCTTCTGCACAGCTAAGCTGGAAGTGGCATTTGCAGCTCGCAATAGTGCAGAGTTATCTCAAAGAAAGGGGCCACGGTGTTTCTGTATCTCTATTATGTTGGTGCGGCTTCGGAACTTTTAAATATCTTGATATATCTCGAGAACTACGCATCTGATCAAAAAATATCATAGAACATAAAAAGTAGGAAACTTAATTCTCTACAAAAAAGATCGCTTAACATTTTGCCATAGCTCGCTTCGTTTCCGAGATATTTGCAGATTTATCTCAAGGGAAGGGGCCTGACGGACATATTTCGAGATATTTCTTCTTCTTGTTGTTCTTCTTCTGCACAGCTAAGCTGGAAGTGGCATTTGCAGCTCGCAATAGTGCAGAGTTATCTCAAAGAAAGGGGCCACGGTGTTTCTGTATCTCTATTATGTTGGTGCGGCTTCGGAACTTTCAAATATCTTGATATATCTCGAGAACTACGCGTCTGATCAAAAAATATCATAGAACATAAAAAGTAGCAAACTTAATTCTCTACAAAAATGGTCTCTTAACATTTTGCCATAGCTCGCTTCGTTTCCGAGATATTTGCAGATTTATCTCAAGGGAAGGGGCCTGACGGACATGTTTCGAAATATTTCTTCTTCTTGTTGTTCTTCTTCTGCACAGCTAAGCTGGAAGTGGCATTTGCAGCTCGCAATAGTGCAGAGTTATCTCAAAGAAAGGGGCCACGGTGTTTCTGTATCTCTATTATGTTGGTGCGGCTTCGGAACTTTTAAACATCTCGATATATCTCGAAAACTACGCTTCTGATCAAAAAATATCATACAACATAAATTGTAGGAAACATAATTTTCTACAAAAAAGGTCTCTTAACGTTTTGCCATAGCTCGCTTCGTTTCCGAGATATTTGCAGATTTATCTCAAGGGAAGGGGCCTGACGGACATATTTCGAGATATTTCTTCTTCTTGTTGTTCTTCTTCTGCACAGCTAAGCTGGAAGTGGCATTTGCAGCTCGCAATAGTGCAGGGTTATCTCAAAGAAAGGGGCCACGGTGTTTCTGTATCTCTATTATGTTGGTGCGGCTTCGGAACTTTTAAATATCTCGATATATCTCGAAAACTACGCTTCTGATCAAAAAATATCATAGAACATAAATTGTAGGAAACATAATTCTCTACAAAAAAGGTCTCTTAACATTTTGCCATAGCTCGCTTCGTTTCCGAGATATTTGCAGATATATCTCAAGGGAAGGGGCCTAACGGACATATTTCGAGATATTTCTTCTTCTTGTTGTTCTTCTTCTGCACAGCTAAGCTGGAAGTGGCATTTGCGGCTCGCACTAGTGCAGAGTTATCTCAAAGAAAGGGGCCACGGTGTTTCTGTATCTCTATTATGTTGGTGCGTCTTCGGAACTTTTAAATATCTCGATATATCTCGAAAACTACGCTTCTGATCAAAAAATATCATAGAACATAAATTGTAGGAAACATAATTCTCTACAAAAAAGGTCTCTTAACATTTTGCCATAGCTCGCTTCGTTTCCGAGATATTTGCAGATATATCTCAAGGGAAGGGGCCTGACGGACATATTTCGAGATATTTCTTCTTCTTGTTGTTCTTCTTCTGCACAGCTAAGCTGGAAGTGGCATTTGCGGCTCGAACTAGTGCAGAGTTATCTCAAAGAAAGGGGCCACGGTGTTTCTGTATCTCTATTATGTTGGTGCGTCTTCGGAACTTTTAAATATCTCGATATATCTCGAAAACTACGCTTCTGATCAAAAAATATCATAGAACATAAATTGTAGGAAACCTAAGTCTCTACAAAAAAGGTCTCTTAACATTTTGCCATAGCTCGCTTCGTTTCCGAGAGATTTGCAGATATATCTCAAGGGAAGGGGCCTGACGGACATATTTCGAGATATTTCTTCTTCTTGTTGTTCTTCTTCTGCACAGCTAAGCTGGAAGTGGCATTTACAGCTCGCAATAGTGCAGAGTCATCTCAAAGAAAGGGGCCACGGTGTTTCTGTATCTCTATTATGTTGGTGCGGCTTCGGAACTTTTAAATATCTCGATATATCTCGAAAACTACGCTTCTGATCAAAAAATATCGTAGAACATAAATTGTAGGAAACATAATTCTCTACAAAAAACGTCTCTTAACATTTTGCCATAGCTCGCTTCGTTTCCGAGATATTTGCAGATTTATCTCAAGGGAAGGGGCTTGACGGACATATTTCGAGATATTTCTTCTTCTTGTTGTTCTTCTTCTGCACAGCTAAGCTGGAAGTGGCATTTGCAGCTCGCAATAGTGCAGAGTTATCTCAAAGAAAGGGGCCACGGTGTTTCTGTATCTCTATTATGTTGGTGCGGCTTCGGAACTTTCAAATACCTTGATATATCTCGAGAACTGCGCGTCTGATCAAAAAATATCATAGAACATAAAAAGTAGCAAACTTAATTCTCTACAAAAAAGGTCTCTTAACATTTTGCCATAGCTCGCTTCGTTTCCGAGATATGTGCAGATTTATCTCAAGGGAAGGGGCCTGACGGACATATTTCGAGATATTTCTTCTTCTTGTTGTTCTTCTTCTGCACAGCTAAGCTGGAAGTGGCATTTGCAGCTCGCAATAGTACAGAGTTATCTCAAAGAAAGGGGCCACGGTGTTTCTGTATCTCTATTATGTTGGTGCGGTTTCGGAACTTTTAAATATCTCGATATATCTCGAAAACTGCGCTTCTGATCAAAAAATATCATAGAACATAAATTGTAGGAAACATAATTCTCTACAAAAAAGGTCTCTTAACATTTTGCAATAGCTCGCTTCGTTTCCGAGATATTTGGAGATTCAGCTCAAAGGAACGGGCCTGACGGACATATTTCGAGATATTTCTTCTTCTTGTTGTTCTTCTTCTGCACAGCTAAACTGGAAGTGGCATTTCCAGCTCGCAATAGTGCAGAGTTATCTCAAAGAAAGGGGCCACGGTGTTTCTGTATCTCTATTATGTTGGTGCGGCTTCGGAACTTTTAAATATCTTGATATATCTCGAGAACTACGCATCTGATCAAAAAATATCATAGAACATAAAAAGTAGAAAACTTAATTCTCTACAAAAAAGGTCTCTTAACATTTTGCCATAGCTCGCTTCGTTTCCGAGATATATGCAGATTTATCTCGAGGGAAGGGGCCTGACGGACATATTTCGAGATATTTCTTCTTCTTGTTGTTCTTCTACTGCACAGCTAAGCTGGAAGTGGCATTTGCAGCTCGCAATAGTGCAGAGTTATCTCAAAGAAAGGGGCCACGGTGTTTCTGTATCTCTATTATGTTGGTGCGGCTTCGGAACTTTTAAATATCTCGATATATCTCGAAAACTACGCTTCTGATCAAAAAATATCATAGAACATAAATTATAGGAAACATAATTCTCTACAAAAAAGGTCTCTTAACATTTTGCCATAGCTCGCTTCGTTTCCGAGATATTTGCAGATATATCTCAAGGGAAGGGGCCTGACGGA
Source organism: Osmia lignaria lignaria (assembly GCF_051020975.1). Lineage (NCBI taxonomy): Eukaryota > Metazoa > Arthropoda > Insecta > Hymenoptera > Megachilidae > Osmia > Osmia lignaria. Next base: position 12,492,748 of record NW_027478161.1, read on the forward strand.
CATATTTCGAGATATTTCTTCTTCTTGTTGTTCTTCTTCTGCACAGCTAAGCTGGAAGTGGCATTTGCAGCTCGCAATAGTGCATAGTTATCTCAAAGAAAGGGGCCACGGTGTTTCTGCATCTCTATTATGTTGGTGCGGTTTCGGATCTTTTAAATATCTCGATATATCTCGAAAACTGCGCTTCTGATCAAAAAATATCATAGAACATAAATTGTAGGAAACATAATTCTCTACAAAAAAGGTCTCTTAACATTTTGCCATAGCTCGCTTCGTTTCCGAGATATTTGCAGATATATTTCAGGGGAAGGGGCCTGACGGACATATTTCGAGATATTTCTTCTTCTTGTTGTTCTTCTTCTGCACAGCTAAGCTGGAAGTGGCATTTGCGGCTCGCACTAGTGCAGAGTTATCTCAAAGAAAGGGGCCACGGTGTTTCTGTATCTCTATTATGTTGGTGCGGCTTCGGAACTTTTAAATATCTGGATATATCTCGAAAACTACGCTTCTGATCAAAAAATATCGTAGAACATAAATTGTAGGAAACATAATTCTCTACAAAAAACGTCTCTTAACATTTTGCCATAGCTCGATTCGTTTCCGCGATATTTGCAGATTTATCTCAAGGGAAGGGGCCTGACGGACATATTTCGAGATATTTCTTCTTCTTGTTGTTCTTCTTCTGCACAGCTAAGCTGGAAGTGGCATTTGCAGCTCGCAATAGTGCAGAGTTATCTCAAAGAAAGGGGCCACGGTGTTTCTGTATCTCTATTATGTTGGTGCGGCTTCGGAACTTTTAAATATCTTGATATATCTCGAGAACTACGCATCTGATCAAAAAATATCATAGAACATAAAAAGTAGGAAACTTAATTCTCTACAAAAAAGATCTCTTAACATCTCCTACAAAAAAGGTCTCTTAACATTTTGCCATAGCTCGCTTCGTTTCCGAGATATTTGCAGATATATCTCAAGGGAAGGGGCCTGACGGACATATTTCGAGATATTTCTTCTTCTTGTTGTTCTTCTTCTGCAGAGCTAAGCTGGAAGTGGCATTTGCGGCTCGCACTAGTGCAGAGTTATCTCAAAGAAAGGGGCCACGGTGTTTCTGTATCTCTATTATGTTGGTGCGGCTTCGGAGCTTTTAAATATCTCGATATATCTCGAAAACTACGCTTCTGATCAAAAAATATCATAGAACACAAATTGTAGGAAACCTAATTCTCTACAAAAAAGGTCTCTTAACATTTTGCCATAGCTCGCTTCGTTTCCGAGATATTTGCAGATTTATCTCAAGGGAAGGGGCCTGACGGACATATTTCGAGATATTTCTTCTTCTTGTTGTTCTTCTTCTGCACAGCTAAGCTGGAAGTGGCATTTGCAGCTCGCAATAGTGCAGAGTTATCTCAAAGAAAGGGGCCACGGTGTTTCTGTATCTCTATTATGTTGGTGCGGCTTCGGAACTTTTAAATATCTTGATATATCTCGAGAACTACGCATCTGATCAAAAAATATCATAGAACATAAAAAGTAGAAAACTTAATTCTCTACAAAAAAGTTCTCTCAACATTTTGCCATAGCTCGCTTCGTTTCCGAGATATATGCAGATTTATCTCGAGGCAAGGGGCCTGACGGACATATTTCGAGATATTTCTACTTCTTGTTGTTCTTCTTCTGCATAGCTAAGCTGGAAGCGGCATTTGCGGCTCGCACTAGTGCAGAGTTATCTCGAAGAAAGGGGCCACGGTGTTTCTGTATCTCTATTATGTTGGTGCGGCTTCGGAACTTTTAAATATCTCGATATATCTCGAAAACTACGCTTCTGATCAAAAAATATCATAGAACATAAATTGTAGGAAACATAATTCTCTACAAAAAAGGTCTCTTAACATTTTGCCATAGCTCGCTTCGTTTCCGAGATATTTGCAGATATATCTCAAGGGATGGGGCCTGACGGACATATTTCGAGATATTTCTTCTTCTTGTTGTTCTTCTTCTGCACAGCTAAGCTGGAAGTGGCATTTACAGCTCGCAATAGTGCAGAGTCATCTCAAAGAAAGGGGCCACGGTGTTTCTGTATCTCTATTATGTTGTTGCGGCTTCGGAACTTTTAAATATCTCGATATATCTCGAAAACTACGCTTCTGATCAAAAAATATCGTAGAACATAAATTGTAGGAAACATAATTCTCTACAAAAAACGTCTCTTAACAATTTGCCATAGCTCGCTTCGTTTCCGAGATATTTGCACATTTATCTCAAGGGAAGGGGCCTGACGGACATATTTCGAGATATTTCTTCTTCTTGTTGTTCTTCTTCTGCACAGCTAAGCTGGAAGTGGCATTTGCAGCTCGCAATAGTGCAGAGTTATCTCAAAGAAAGGGGCCACGGTCTTTCTGTATCTCTATTATGTTGGTGCGGCTTCGGAACTTTTAAATATCTTGATATATCTCGAGAACTACGCATCTGATCAAAAAATATCATAGAACATAAAAAGTAGAAAACTTAATTCTCTACAAAAAAGTTCTCTCAACATTTTGCCATAGCTCGCTTCGTTTCCGAGATATATGCAGATTTATCTCGAGGCAAGGGGCCTGACGGACATATTTCGAGATATTTCTACTTCTTGTTGTTCTTCTTCTGCATAGCTAAGCTGGAAGCGGCATTTGCGGCTCGCACTAGTGCAGAGTTATCTCGAAGAAAGGGGCCACGGTGTTTCTGTATCTCTATTATGTTGGTGCGGCTTCGGAACTTTTAAATATCTCGATATATCTCGAAAACTACGCTTCTGATCAAAAAATATCATAGAACATAAATTGTAGGAAACCTAATTCTCTACAAAAAAGGTCTCTTAACATTTTGCCATTGCTCGCTTCGTTTCCGAGATATTTGCAGATTTATCTCAAGGGAAGGGGCCTGACGGACATATTTCGAGATATTTCTTCTTCTTGTTGTTCTTCTTCTGCACAGCTAAGCTGGAAGTGGCATTTGCAGCTCGCAATAGTGCAGAGTTATCTCAAAGAAAGGGGCCACGGTCTTTCTGTATCTCTATTATGTTGGTGCGGCTTCGGAACTTTTAAATATCTCGATATATCTCGAAAACTACGCTTCTGATCAAAAAATATCATAGAAGATAAATTGTAGGAAACATAATTCTCTACAAAAAAGGTCTCTTAACATTTTGCCATAGCTCGCTTCGTTTCCGAGATATTTGCAGATATATCTCAAGGGAAGGGGCCTGACGGACATATTTCGAGATATTTCTTCTTCTTGTTGTTCTTCTTCTGCACAGCTAAGCTGGAAGTGGCATTTGCAGCTCGCAATAGTGCAGAGTTATCTCAAAGAAAGGGGCCACGGTGTTTCTGTATCTCTATTATGTTGGTGCGGCTTCGGAACTTTTAAATATCTTGATACATCTCGAGAACTACGCATCTGATCAAAAAATATCATAGAACATAAAAAGTAGGAAACTTAATTCTCTACAAAAAAGGTCTCTTAACATTTTGCCATAGCTCGCTTCGTTTCCGAGATATGTGCAGATTTATCTCAAGGGAAGGGGCCTGACGGACATATTTCGAGATATTTCTTCTTCTTGTTGTTCTTCTTCTGCACAGCTAAGCTGGAAGTGGCATTTGCAGCTCGCAATAGTGCAGAGTTATCTCAAAGAAAGGGGCCACGGTGTTTCTGTATCTCTATTATGTTGGTGCGGCTTCGGAACTTTTAAATATCTCGATATATCTCGAAAACTACGCTTCTGATCAAAAAATATCATAGAACGTGAATTATAGGAAACCTAATTCTCTACAAAAAAGGTCTCTTAACATTTTGCCATAGCTCGCTTCGTTTCCGAGATATTTGCAGATATATCTCAAGGGAAGGGGCCTGACGGACATATTTCGAGATATTTCTTCTTCTTGTTGTTCTTCTTCTGCACAGCTAAGCTGGAAGTGGCATTTGCAGCTCGCAATAGTGCAGAGTTATCTCAAAGAAAGGGGCCACGGTGTTTCTGCATCTCTATTATGTTGGTGCGGCTTCGGAACTTTTAAATATCTCGATATATCTCGAAAACTACGCTTCTGATCAAAAAATATCATAGAACATAAATTGTAGGAAACCTAATTCTCTACAAAAAAGGTCTCTTAACATTTTGCCATAGCTCGCTTCGTTTCCGAGATATTTGCAGATTTATCTCAAGGGAAGGGGCCTGACGGACATATTTCGAGATATTTCTTCTTCTTGTTGTTCTTCTTCTGCACAGCTAAGCTGGAAGTGGCATTTGCAGCTCGCAATAGTGCAGAGTTATCTCAAAGAAAGGGGCCACGGTGTTTCTGTATCTCTATTATGTTGGTGCGGCTTCGGAACTTTTAAATATCTCGATATATCTCGAAAACTACGCTTCTGATCAAAAAATATCATAGAACGTGAATTATAGGAAACATAATTCTCTACAAAAAAGGTCTCTTAACATTTTGCCATAGCTCGCTTCGTTTCCGAGATATTTGCAGATATATCTCAAGGGAAGGGGCCTGACGGACATATTTCGAGATATTTCTTCTTCTTGTTGTTCTTCTTCTGCACAGCTAAGCTGGAAGTGGCATTTGCAGCTCGCAATAGTGCAGAGTTATCTCAAAGAAAGGGGCCACGGTGTTTCTGCATCTCTATTATGTTGGTGCGGTTTCGGATCTTTTAAATATCTCGATATATCTCGAAAACTGCGCTTCTGATCAAAAAATATCATAGAACATAAATTGTAGGAAACATAATTCTCTACAAAAAAGGTCTCTTAACATTTTGCCATAGCTCGCTTCGTTTCCGAGATATTTGCAGATATATTTCAGGGGAAGGGGCCTGACGGACATATTTCGAGATATTTCTTCTTCTTGTTGTTCTTCTTCTGCACAGCTAAGCTGGAAGTGGCATTTGCGGCTCGCACTAGTGCAGAGTTATCTCAAAGAAAGGGGCCACGGTGTTTCTGTATCTCTATTATGTTGGTGCGGCTTCGGAACTTTTAAATATCTGGATATATCTCGAAAACTACGCTTCTGATCAAAAAATATCGTAGAACATAAATTGTAGGAAACATAATTCTCTACAAAAAACGTCTCTTAACATTTTGCCATAGCTCGATTCGTTTCCGAGATATTTGCAGATTTATCTCAAGGGAAGGGGCCTGACGGACATATTTCGAGATATTTCTTCTTCTTGTTGTTCTTCTTCTGCACAGCTAAGCTGGAAGTGGCATTTGCAGCTCGCAATAGTGCAGAGTTATCTCAAAGAAAGGGGCCACGGTGTTTCTGTATCTCTATTATGTTGGTGCGGCTTCGGAACTTTTAAATATCTTGATATATCTCGAGAACTACGCATCTGATCAAAAAATATCATAGAACATAAAAAGTAGGAAACTTAATTCTCTACAAAAAAGATCTCTTAACATCTCCTACAAAAAAGGTCTCTTAACATTTTGCCATAGCTCGCTTCGTTTCCGAGATATTTGCAGATATATCTCAAGGGAAGGGGCCTGACGGACATATTTCGAGATATTTCTTCTTCTTGTTGTTCTTCTTCTGCACAGCTAAGCTGGAAGTGGCATTTGCGGCTCGCACTAGTGCAGAGTTATCTCAAAGAAAGGGGCCACGGTGTTTCTGTATCTCTATTATGTTGGTGCGGCTTCGGAACTTTTAAATATCTCGATATATCTCGAAAACTACGCTTCTGATCAAAAAATATCATACAACACAAATTGTAGGAAACATAATTCTCTACAAAAAAGGTCTCTTAACATTTTGCCATAGCTTGCTTCGTTTCCGAGATATTTGCAGATTTATCTCAAGGGAAGGGGCCTGACGGACATATTTCGAGATATTTCTTCTTCTTGTTGTTCTTCTTCTGCACAGCTAAGCTGGAAGTGGCATTTGCAGCTCGGAATAGTGCAGAGTTATCTCAAAGAAAGGGGCCACGGTGTTTCTGTATCTCTATTATGTTGGTGCGTCTTCGGAACTTTTAAATATCTCGATATATCTCGAAAACTACGCTTCTGATCAAAAAATATCATAGAACATAAATTGTAGGAAACCTAATTCTCTACAGAAAAGGTCTCTTAACATTTTGCCATAGCTCGCTTCGTTTCCGAGATATTTGGAGATTCAGCTCAAAGGAACGGGCCTGACGGACATATTTCCAGATATTTCTTCTTCTTGTTGTTCTTCTTCTGCACAGCTAAACTGGAAGTGGCATTTCCAGCTCGCAATAGTGCAGAGTTATCTCAAAGAAAGGGGCCACGGTGTTTCTGTATCTCTATTATGTTGGTGCGGCTTCGGAACTTTTAAATATCTTGATATATCTCGAGAACTACGCATCTGATCAAATAATATCATAGAACATAAAAAGTAGGAAACTTAATTCTCTACAAAAAAGGTCTCCGAACATTTTGCCATAGCTCGCTTCGTTTCCGAGATATGTGCAGATTTATCTCAAGGGAAGGGGCCTGACGGACATATTTCGAGATATTTCTTCTTCTTGTTGTTCTTCTTCTGCACAGCTAAGCTGGAAGTGGCATTTGCAGCTCGCAATAGTACAGAGTTATCTCAAAGAAAGGGGCCACGGTGTTTCTGTATCTCTATTATGTTGGTGCGGCTTCGGAACTTTTAAATATCTTGATATATCTCGAGAACTACGCATCTGATCAAAAAATATCATAGAACATAAAAAGTAGGAAACTTAATTCTCTACAAAAAAGGTCTCTTAACATTTTGCCATAGCTTGCTTCGTTTCCGAGATATTTGCAGATTTATCTCAAGGGAAGGGGCCTGACGGACATATTTCGAGATATTTCTTCTTCTTGTTGTTCTTCTTCTGCACAGCTAAGCTGGAAGTGGCATTTCCAGCTCGCAATAGTGCAGAGTTATCTCAAAGAAAGGGGCCACGGTGTTTCTGTATCTCTATTATGTTGGTGCGACTTCGGAACTTTTAAATATCTTGATATATCTCGAGAACTACGCATCTGATCAAAAAATATCATACAACATAAAAAGTAGGAAACTTAATTCTCTACAAAAAAGGTCTCTTAACATTTTGCCATAGCTTGCTTCGTTTCCGAGATATTTGCAGATTTATCTCAAGGGAAGGGGCCTGACGGACATATTTCGAGATATTTCTTCTTCTTGTTGTTCTTCTTCTACACAGCTAAACTGGAAGTGGCATTTCCAGCTCGCAATAGTGCAGAGTTATCTCAAAGGAAGGGGCCACGGTGTTTCTGTATCTCTATTATGTTGGTGCGGCTTCGGAACTTTTAAATATCTCGATATATCTCGAAAACTACGCTTCTGATCAAAAAATATGATAGAACATAAATTGTAGGAAACATAATTCTCTACAAAAAAGGTCTCTTAACATTTTGCCATAGCTCGCTTCGTTTCCGAGATATTTGCAGATATATCTCAAGGGAAGGGGCCTGACGGACATATTTCGAGATATTTCTTCTTCTTGTTGTTCTTCTTCTGCACAGCTAAGCTGGAAGTGGCATTTCCAGCTCGCAATAGTGCAGAGTTATCTCAAAGAAAGGGGCCACGGTGTTTCTGTATCTCTATTATGTTGGTGCGGCTTCGGAACTTTTAAATATCTCGATATATCTCGAAAACTACGCTTCTGATCAAAAAATATCATAGAACATAAATTGTAGGAAACATAATTCTCTACAAAAAAGGTCTCTTAACATTTTGCCATAGCTCGCTTCGTTTCCGAGATATTTGCAGATTTATCTCATGCGAAGGGTCCTGACGGACATATTTCGAGATATTTCTTCTTCTTGTTGTTCTTCTTCTGCACAGCTAAGCTGGAAGTGGCATTTCCAGCTCGCAATAGTGCAGAGTTATCGCAAAGAAAGGGGCCACGGTGTTTCTGTATCTCTATTATGTTGGTGCGGCTTCGGAACTTTTAAATATCTTGATATATCTCGAGAACTACGCATCTGATCAAAAAATATCATAGAACATAAAAAGTAGGAAACATAATTCTCTACAAAAAAGGTCTCTTAACATTTTGCCATAGCTCGCTTCGTTTCCGAGATATGTGCAGATTTATCTCAAGGGAAGGGGCCTGACGGACATATTTCGAGATATTTCTTCTTCTTGTTGTTCTTCTTCTGCACAGCTAAGCTGGAAGTGGCATTTGCAGCTCGCAATAGTACAGAGTTATCTCAAAGAAAGGGGCCACGGTGTTTCTGTATCTCTATTATGTTGGTGCGGCTTCGGAACTTTGAAATATCTCGATATATCTCGAAAACTACGCTTCTGATCAAAAAATATCATAGAACATAAATTGTAGGAAACTTAATTCTCTACAAAAAAGGTCTCTTAACATTTTGCCATAGCTCGCTTCGTTTCCGAGATATTTGCAGATATATCTCAAGGGAAGGGGCCTGACGGACATATTTCGAGATATTTCTTCTTCTTGTTGTTCTTCTTCTGCACAGCTAAACTGGAAGTGGCATTTCCAGCTCGCAATAGTGCACAGTTATCTCAAAGAAAGGGGCCACGGTGTTTCTGTATCTCTATTATGTTGGTGCGGCTTCGGAACTTTTAAATATCTCGATATATCTCGAAAACTACGCTTCTGATCAAAAAATATCATAGAACATAAATTGTAGGAAACATAATTCTCTACAAAAAAGGTCTCTTAAGATTTTGCCATAGCTCGTTTGGTTTCCGAGATATTTGCAGATATATCTCAAGGGATGGGGCCTGACGGACATATTTCGAGATATTTCTTCTTCTTGTTGTTCTTCTTCTGCACAGCTAAACTGGAAGTGGCATTTCCAGCTCGCATTAGTGCAGAGTTATCTCAAAGAAAGGGGCCACGGTCTTTCTGTATCTCTATTATGTTGGTGCGGCTTCGGAACTTTTAAATATCTCGATATATCTCGAAAACTACGCTTCTGATCAAAAAATATCATAGAACATAAATTGTAGGAAACATAATTCTCTACAAAAAAGGTCTCTTAAGATTTTGCCACTGCTCGTTTGGTTTCCGAGATATTTGCAGATATATCTCAAGGGATGGGGTCTGACGGACATATTTCGAGATATTTCTTCTTCTTGTTGTTCTTCTTCTGCACAGCTAAGCTGGAAGTGGCATTTGCAGCTCGCAATAGTACAGAGTTATCTCAAAGAAAGGGGCCACGGTGTTTCTGTATCTCTATTATGTTGGTGCGGCTTCGGAACTTTTAAATATCTCGATATATCTCGAAAACTACGCTTCTGATCAAAAAATATCATAGAACATAAATTGTAGGAAACATAATTCTCTACAAAAATGGTCTCTTAACATTTTGCCATAGCTCGCTTCGTTTCCGAGATATTGGCAGATATATCTCAAGGGAAGGGGCCTGACGGACATATTTCGAGATATTTCTTCTTCTTGTTGTTCTTCTTCTGCACAGCTAAGCTGGAAGTGGCATTTGCAGCTCGCAATAGTACAGAGTTATCTCAAAGAAAGGGGCCACGGTGTTTCTGTATCTCTATTATGTTGGTGCGGCTTCGGAACTTTTAAATATCTTGATATATCTCGAGAACTACGCATCTGATCAAAAAATATCATAGAACATAAAAAGTAGGAAACTTAATTCTCTACAAAAAAGGTCTCTTAACATATTGCCATAGCTCGCTTCGTTTCCGAGATATTTGCAGATTTATCTCAAGGGAAGGGGCCTGACGGACATATTTCGAGATACTTCTTCTTCTTGTTGTTCTTCTTCTGCACAGCTAAGCTGGAAGTGGCATTTGCGGCTCGCACTAGTGCAGAGTTATCTCAAAGAAAGGGGCCACGGTGTTTCTGAATCTCTATTATGTTGGTGCGGCTTCGGAACTTTTAAATATCTCGATATATCTCGAAAACTACGCTTTTGATCACAAAATATCATAGAACATAAATTGTAGGAAACATAATTCTCTACAAAAACCGTCTCTTATCATTTTGCCATAGCTCGCTTCGTTTCCGAGATATTTGCAGATTTATCTCAAGGGAAGGGGCCTGACGGACATATTTCGAGATATTTCTTCTTCTTGTTGTTCTTCTTCTGCACAGCTAAGCTGGAAGTGGCATTTGCAGCTCGCAATAGTGCAGAGTTATCTCAAAGAAAGGGGCCACGGTGTTTCTGTATCTCTATTATGTTGGTGCGGCTTCGGAACTTTAAAATATCTTGACATATCTCGAGAACTACGCATCTGATCAAAAAATATCATGGAACATAAAAAGTAGGAAACTTAATTCTCTACAAAAAAGGTCTCTTAACATATTGCCATAGCTCGCTTCGTTTCCGAGATATTTGCAGATTTATCTCAAGGGAAGGGGCCTGACGGACATATTTCGAGATATTTCTTCTTCTTGTTGTTCTTCTTCTGCACAGCTAAGCTGGAAGTGGCATTTGCGGCTCGCACTAGTGCAGAGTTATCTCAAAGAAAGGGGCCACGGTGTTTCTGAATCTCTATTATGTTGGTGCGGCTTCGGAACTTTTAAATATCTTGACATACCTCGAGAACTACGCATCTGATCAAAAAATATCATGGAACATAAAAAGCAGAAAACTTAATTCTCTGCAAAAAAGGTCTCTTAACATTTTGCCATAGCTCGCTTCGTTTCCGAGATATTTGCAGATTTATCTCAAGGGAAGGGGCCTGACGGACATATTTCGAGATATTTCTTCTTCTTGTTGTTCTTCTTCTGCACAGCTAAGCTGGAAGTGGCATTTGCGGCTCGCACTAGTGCAGAGTCATCTCAAAGAAAGGGGCCACGGTGTTTCTGAATCTCTATTATGTTGGTGCGGCTTCGGAACTTTTAAATATCTCGATATATCTCGAAAACTACGCCTCTGATCAAAAAATATCATAGAACATAAATTGTAGGAAACATAATTCTCTACAAAAAACGTCTCTTATCATTTTGCCATAGCTCGCTTCGTTTCCGAGATATTTGCAGATTTATCTCAAGGGAAGGGGCCTGACGGACATATTTCGAGATATTTCTTCTTCTTGTTGTTCTTCTTCTGCACAGCTAAGCTGGAAGTGGCATTTGCAGCTCGCAATAGTGCAGAGTTATCTCAAAGAAAGGGGCCACGGTGTTTCTGTATCTCTATTATGTTGGTGCGGCTTCGGAACTTTTAAATATCTCGATATATCTCGAAAACTACGCCTCTGATCAAAAAATATCATAGAACATAAATTGTAGGAAACATAATTCTCTACAAAAAACGTCTCTTATCATTTTGCCATAGCTCGCTTCGTTTCCGAGATATTTGCAGATTTATCTCAAGGGAAGGGGCCTGACGGACATATTTCGAGATATTTCTTCTTCTTGTTGTTCTTCTTCTGCACAGCTAAGCTGGAAGTGGCATTTGCAGCTCGCAATAGTGCAGAGTTATCTCAAAGAAAGGGGCCACGGTGTTTCTGTATCTCTATTATGTTGGTGCGGCTTCGGAACTTTTAAATATCTTGATATATCTCGAGAACTACGCATCTGATCAAAAAATATCATAGAACATAAAACGTAGGAAACTTAATTCTCTACAAAAAAGGTCTCTTAACATTTTGCCATAGCTCGCTTCGTTTCCGAGATATTTGCAGATTTATCTCAAGGGAAGGGGCCTGACGGACATATTTCGAGATATTTCTTCTTCTTGTTGTTCTTCTTCTTCACAGCTAAGCTGGAAGTGGCATTTGCAGCTCGCAATAGTGCAGAGTTATCTCAAAGAAAGGGGCCACGGTGTTTCTGTATCTCTATTATGTTGGTGCGGCTTCGGAACTTTTAAATATCTTGATATATCTCGAGAACTACGCATCTGATCAAAAAATATCATAGAACATAAAAAGTAGGAAACATAATTCTCTACAAAAAAGGTCTCTTAACATTTTGCCATAGCTCGCTTCGTTTCCGAGATATGTGCAGATTTATCTCAAGGGAAGGGGCCTGACGGACATATTTCGAGATATTTCTTCTTCTTGTTGTTCTTCTTCTGCACAGCTAAGCTGGAAGTGGCATTTGCAGCTCGCAATAGTACAGAGTTATCTCAAAGAAAGGGGCCACGGTGTTTCTGTATCTCTATTATGTTGGTGCGGCTTCGGAACTTTGAAATATCTCTATATATCTCGAAAACTACGCTTCTGATCAAAAAATATCATAGAACATAAATTGTAGGAAACATAATTCTCTACAAAAAACGTCTCTCATCATTTTGCCATAGCTCGCTTCGTTTCCGAGATATTTGCAGATTTATCTCAAGGGAAGGGGCCTGACGGACATATTTCGAGATATTTCTTCTTCTTGTTGTTCTTCTTCTGCACAGCTAAGCTGGAAGTGGCATTTGCAGCTCGCAATAGTGCAGAGTTATCTCAAAGAAAGGGGCCACGGTGTTTCTGTATCTCTATTATGTTGGTGCGGCTTCGGAACTTTTAAATATCTTGATATATCTCGAGAACTACGCATCTGATCAAAAAATATCAGAGAAGATAAAACGTAGGAAACTTAATTCTCTACAAAAAAGGTCTCTTAACATTGTGCCATAGCTCGCTTCGTTTCCGAGATATTTGCAGATTTATCTCAAGGGAAGGGGCCTGACGGACATATTTCGAGATATTTCTTCTTCTTGTTGTTCTTCTTCTGCACAGCTAAACTGGAAGTGGCATTTCCAGCTCGCAATAGTGCAGAGTTATCTCAAAGAAAGGGGCCACGGTGTTTCTGTATCTCTATTATGTTGGTGCGGCTTCGGAACTTTTAAATATCTCGATATATCTCGACAACTACGCTTCTGATCAAAAAATATCATAGAACATAAATTGTAGGAAACATAATTCTCTACAAAAAAGGTCTCTTAAGATTTTGCCATAGCTCGTTTGGTTTCCGAGATATTTGCAGATATATCTCAAGGGATGGGGCCTGACGGACATATTTCGAGATATTTCTTCTTCTTGTTGTTCTTCTTCTGCACAGCTAAACTGGAAGTGGCATTTCCAGCTCGCAATAGTGCAGAGTTATCTCAAAGAAAGGGGCCACGGTCTTTCTGTATCTCTATTATGTTGGTGCGGCTTCGGAACTTTTAAATATCTCGATATATCTCGAAAACTACGCTTCTGATCGAAAAATATCATAGAACATAAATTGTAGGAAACATAATTCTCTACAAAAAAGGTCTCTTAAGATTTTGCCATAGCTCGTTTGGTTTCCGAGATATTTGCAGATATATCTCAAGGGATGGGGCCTGACGGACATATTTCGAGATATTTCTTCTTCTTGTTGTTCTTCTTCTGCACAGCTAAACTGGAAGTGGCATTTCCAGCTCGCAATAGTGCAGAGTTATCTCAAAGAAAGGGGCCACGGTCTTTCTGTATCTCTATTATGTTGGTGCGGCTTCGGAACTTTTAAATATCTCGATATATCTCGAAAACTACGCTTCTGATCGAAAAATATCATAGAACATAAATTGTAGGAAACATAATTCTCTACAAAAAAGGTCTCTTAAGATTTTGACATAGCTCGTTTGGTTTCCGAGATATTTGCAGATATATCTCAAGGGATGGGGCCTGACGGACATATTTCGAGATATTTCTTCTTCTTGTTGTTCTTCTTCTGCACAGCTAAACTGGAAGTGGCATTTCCAGCTCGCAATAGTGCAGAGTTATCTCAAAGAAAGGGGCCACGGTCTTTCTGTATCTCTATTATGTTGGTGCGGCTTCGGAACTTTTAAATATCTCGATATATCTCGAAAACTACGCTTCTGATCGAAAAATATCATAGAACATAAATTGTAGGAAACATAATTCTCTACAAAAAAGGTCTCTCAAGATTTTGCCATAGCTCGTTTGGTTTCCGAGATATTTGCAGATATATCTCAAGGGATGGGGCCTGACGGACATATTTCGAGATATTTCTTCTTCTTGTTGTTCTTCTTCTGCACAGCTAAGCTGGAAGTGGCATTTGCAGCTCGCAATAGTACAGAGTTATCTCAAAGAAAGGGGCCACGGTGTTTCTGAATCTCTATTATGTTGGTGCGGCTTCGGAACTTTTAAATATCTCGATATATCTCGAAAACTACGCTTCTGATCAAAAAATATCATAGAACATAAATTGTAGGAAACATAATTCTCTACAAAAAACGTCTCTCATCATTTTGCCATAGCTCGCTTCGTTTCCGAGATATTTGCAGATTTATCTCAAGGGAAGGGGCCTGACGGACATATTTCGAGATATTTCTTCTTCTTGTTGTTCTTCTTCTGCACAGCTAAGCTGGAAGTGGCATTTGCAGCTCGCAATAGTGCAGAGTTATCTCAAGGAAAGGGGCCACGGTGTTTCTGTATCTCTATTATGTTGGTGCGGCTTCGGAACTTTTAAATATCTTGATATATCTCGAGAACTACGCATCTGATCAAAAAATATCATAGAACATAAAAAGTAGGAAACTTAATTCTCTACAAAAAAGGTCTCTTAACATTTTGCCATAGCTCGCTTCGTTTCCGAGATATTTGCAGATTTATCTCAAGGGAAGGGGCCTGACGGACATATTTCGAGATATTTCTTCTTCTTGTTGTTCTTCTTCTGCACAGCTAAGCTGGAAGTGGCATTTGCAGCTCGCAATAGTACAGAGTTATCTCAAAGAAAGGGGCCACGGTGTTTCTGTATCTCTATTATGTTGGTGCGGCTTCGGAACTTTTAAATATCTTGATATATCTCGAGAACTACGCATCTGATCAAAAAATATCATAGAACATAAAAAGTAGGAAACCTAATTCTCTACAAAAAAGGTCTCTTAACATATTGCCATAGCTCGCTTCGTTTCCGAGATATTTGCAGATTTATCTCAAGGGAAGGGGCCTGACGGACATATTTCGAGATATTTCTTCTTCTTGTTGTTCTTCTTCTGCACAGCTAAGCTGGAAGTGGCATTTGCGGCTCGCAGTAGTGCAGAGTTATCTCAAAGAAAGGGGCCACGGTGTTTCTGAATCTCTATTATGTTGGTGCGGCTTCGGAACTTTTAAATATCTCGATATATCTCGAAAACTACGCTTCTGATCACAAAATATCATAGAACATACATTGTAGGAAACATAATTCTCTACAAAAAACGTCTCTTATCATTTTGCCATAGCTCGCTTCGTTTCCGAGATATTTGCAGATTTATCTCAAGGGAAGGGGCCTGACGGACATATTTCGAGATATTTCTTCTTCTTGTTGTTCTTCTTCTGCACAGCTAAGCTGGAAGTGGCATTTGCAGCTCGCAATAGTGCAGAGTTATCTCAAAGAAAGGGGCCACGGTGTTTCTGTATCTCTATTATGTTGGTGCGGCTTCGGAACTTTTAAATATCTCGATATATCTCGAAAACTGCGCTTCTGATCAAAAAATATCATAGAACATAAATTGTAGGAAACATAATTCTCTACAAAAAAGGTCTCTTAACATTTTGCCATAGCTCGCTTCGTTTCCGAGACATTTGCAGATTTATCTCAAGGGAAGGGGCCTGACGGACATATTTCGAGATATTTCTTCTTCTTGTTGTTCTTCTTCTGCACAGCTAAACTGGAAGTGGCATTTCCAGCTCGCAATAGTGCAGAGTTATCTCAAAGAAAGGGGCCACGGTGTTTCTGTATCTCTATTATGTTGGTGCGGCTTCGGAACTTTTAAATATCTTGATATATCTCGAGAACTACGCATCTGATCAAAAAATATCATAGAACATGAAACGTAGGAAACTTAATTCTCTACAAAAAAGGTCTCTTAACATTTTGCCATAGCTCGCTTCGTTTCCGAGATATTTGCAGATTTATCTCAAGGGAAGGGGCCTGACGGACATATTTCGAGATATTTCTTCTTCTTGTTGTTCTTCTTCTGCACAGCTAAACTGGAAGTGGCATTTCCAGCTCGCAATAGTGCAGAGTTATCTCAAAGAAAGGGGCCACGGTGTTTCTGAATCTCTATTATGTTGGTGCGGCTTCGGAACTTTTAAATATCTCGATATATCTCGAAAACTACGCTTCTGATCACAAAATATCATAGAACATACATTGTAGGAAACATAATTCTCTACAAAAAACGTCTCTTATCATTTTGCCATAGCTCGCTTCGTTTCCGAGATATTTGCAGATTTATCTCAAGGGAAGGGGCCTGACGGACATATTTCGAGATATTTCTTCTTCTTGTTGTTCTTCTTCTGCACAGCTAAGCTGGAAGTGGCATTTGCAGCTCGCAATAGTGCAGAGTTATCTCAAAGAAAGGGGCCACGGTGTTTCTGTATCTCTATTATGTTGGTGCGGCTTCGGAACTTTAAAATATCTTGACATATCTCGAGAACTACGCATCTGATCAAAAAATATCATGGAACATAAAAAGCAGAAAACTTAATTCTCTACAAAAAAGGTCTCTTAACATTTTGCCATAGCTCGCTTTGTTTCCGGGATATTTGCAGATTTATCTCAAGGGAAGGGGCCTGACGGACATATTTCGAGATATTTCTTCTGCTTGTTGTTCTTCTTCTGCACAGCTAAGCTGGAAGTGGCATTTGCGGCTCGCACTAGTGCAGAGTTATCTCAAAGAAAGGGGCCACGGTGTTTCTGTATCTCTATTATGTTGGTGCGGCTTCGGAACTTTTAAATATCTCGATATATCTCGAAAACTACGCTTCTGATCAAAAAATATCATAGAACATAAATTGTAGGAAACATAATTCTCTACAAAAAAGGTCTCTTAACATTTTGCCATAGCTCGCTTCGTTTCCGAGATATTTGCAGATATATCTCAAGGGAAGGGGCCTGACGGACATATTTCGAGATATTTCTTCTTCTTGTTGTTCTTCTTCTGCACAGCTAAGCTGGAAGTGGCATTTGCGGCTCGCACTAGTGCAGAGTTATCTCAAAGAAAGGGGCCACGGTGTTTCTGTATCTCTATTATGTTGGTGCGGCTTCGGAAGTTTTAAATATCTTGATATATCTCGAGAACTACGCATCTGATCAAAAAATATCATAGAACATAAAAAGTAGGAAACTTAATTCTCTACAAAAAAGGTCTCTTAACATATTGCCATACATCGCTTCGTTTCCGAGATATTTGCAGATTTATCTCAAGGGAAGGGGCCTGACGGACATATTTCGAGATATTTCTTCTTCTTGTTGTTCTTCTTCTGCACAGCTAAGCTGGAAGTGGCATTTGCGGCTCGCACTAGTGCAGAGTTATCTCAAAGAAAGGGGCCACGGTGTTTCTGAATCTCTATTATGTTGGTGCGGCTTCGGAACTTTTAAATATCTCGATATATCTCGAAAACTACGCTTCTGATCAAAAAATATCATAGAACATAAATTGTAGGAAACATAATTCTCTACAAAAAACGTCTCTTATCATTTTGCCATAGCTCGCTTCGTTTCCGAGATATTTGCAGATTTATCTCAAGGGAAGGGGCCTGACGGACATATTGCGAGATATTTCTTCTTCTTGTTGTTCTTCTTCTGCACAGCTAAGCTGGAAGTGGCATTTGCAGCTCGCAATAGTGCAGAGTTATCTCAAAGAAAGGGGCCACGGTGTTTCTGTATCTCTATTATGTTGGTGCGGCTTCGGAACTTTTAAATATCTTGATATATCTCGAGAACTATGCATCTGATCAAAAAATATCATAGAACATAAAACGTAGGAAACTTAATTCTCTACAAAAAAGGTCTCTTAACATTTTGCCATAGCTCGCTTCGTTTCCGAGATATTTGCAGATTTATCTCAAGGGAAGGGGCCTGACGGACATATTTCGAGATATTTCTTCTTCTTGTTGTTCTTCTTCTGCACAGCTAAGCTGGAAGTGGCATTTGCGGCTCGCAGTAGTGCAGAGTTATCTCAAAGAAAGGGGCCACGGTGTTTCTGAATCTCTATTATGTTGGTGCGGCTTCGGAACTTTTAAATATCTCGATATATCTCGAAAACTACGCTTCTGATCACAAAATATCATAGAACATACATTGTAGGAAACATAATTCTCTACAAAAAACGTCTCTTATCATTTTGCCATAGCTCGCTTCGTTTCCGAGATATTTGCAGATTTATCTCAAGGGAAGGGGCCTGACGGACATATTTCGAGATATTTCTTCTTCTTGTTGTTCTTCTTCTGCACAGCTAAGCTGGAAGTGGCATTTGCAGCTCGCAATAGTGCAGAGTTATCTCAAAGAAAGGGGCCACGGTGTTTCTGTATCTCTATTATGTTGTTGCGGCTTCGGAACTTTTAAATATCTCGATATATCTCGAAAACTGCGCTTCTGATCAAAAAATATCATAGAACATAAATTGTAGGAAACATAATTCTCTACAAAAAAGGTCTCTTAACATTTTGCCATAGCTCGCTTCGTTTCCGAGACATTTGCAGATTTATCTCAAGGGAAGGGGCCTGACGGACATATTTCGAGATATTTCTTCTTCTTGTTGTTCTTCTTCTGCACAGCTAAACTGGAAGTGGCATTTCCAGCTCGCAATAGTGCAGAGTTATCTCAAAGAAAGGGGCCACGGTGTTTCTGTATCTCTATTATGTTGGTGCGGCTTCGGAACTTTAAAATATCTTGACATATCTCGAGAACCACGCATCTGATCAAAAAATATCATGGAACATAAAAAGCAGAAAACTTAATTCTCTACAAAAAAGGTCTCTTAACATTTTGCCATAGCTCGCTTTGTTTCCGGGATATTTGCAGATTTATCTCAAGGGAAGGGGCCTGACGGACATATTTCGAGATATTTCTTCTTCTTGTTGTTCTTCTTCTGCACAGCTAAGCTGGAAGTGGCATTTGCGGCTCGCACTAGTGCAGAGTTATCTCAAAGAAAGGGGCCACGGTGTTTCTGTATCTCTATTATGTTGGTGCGGCTTCGGAAGTTTTAAATATCTTGATATATCTCGAGAACTACGCATCTGATCAAAAAATATCATAGAACATAAAAAGTAGGAAACTTAATTCTCTACAAAAAAGGTCTCTTAACATATTGCCATACATCGCTTCGTTTCCGAGATATTTGCAGATTTATCTCAAGGGAAGGGGCCTGACGGACATATTTCGAGATATTTCTTCTTCTTGTTGTTCTTCTTCTGCACAGCTAAGCTGGAAGTGGCATTTGCGGCTCGCACTAGTGCAGAGTTATCTCAAAGAAAGGGGCCACGGTGTTTCTGAATCTCTATTATGTTGGTGCGGCTTCGGAACTTTTAAATATCTCGATATATCTCGAAAACTACGCTTCTGATCAAAAAATATCATAGAACATAAATTGTAGGAAACATAATTCTCTACAAAAAACGTCTCTTATCATTTTGCCATAGCTCGCTTCGTTTCCGAGATATTTGCAGATTTATCTCAAGGGAAGGGGCCTGACGGACATATTTCGAGATATTTCTTCTTCTTGTTGTTCTTCTTCTGCACAGCTAAGCTGGAAGTGGCATTTGCAGCTCGCAATAGTGCAGAGTTATCTCAAAGAAAGGGGCCACGGTGTTTCTGTATCTCTATTATGTTGGTGCGGCTTCGGAACTTTTAAATATCTTGATATATCTCGAGAACTACGCATCTGATCAAAAAATATCATTGAACATAAAACGTAGGAAACTTACTTCTCTACAAAAAAGGTCTCTTAACATTTTGCCATAGCTCGCTTCGTTTCCGAGATATGTGCAGATATATCTCAAGGGAAGGGGACTGACGGACATATTTCGAGATATTTCTTCTTCTTGTTGTTCTTCTTCTGCACAGCTAAGCTGGAAGTGGCATTTGCAGCTCGCAATAGTACAGAGTTATCTCAAAGAAAGGGGCCACGGTGTTTCTGTATCTCTATTATGTTGGTGCGGCTTCGGAACTTTGAAATATCTCTATATATCTCGAAAACTACGCTTCTGCTCAAAAAATATCATCCAACATAAATTGTAGGATACTTAATTCTCTACAAAAAAGGTCTCTTAACATTTTGCCATAGCTCGCTTCGTTTCCGAGATATTTGCAGATATATCTCAAGGGAAGGGGCCTGACGGACATATTTCGAGATATTTCTTCTTCTTGTTGTTCTTCTTCTGCACAGCTAAACTGGAAGTGGCATTTCCAGCTCGCAATAGTGCAGAGTTATCTCAAAGAAAGGGGCCACGGTGTTTCTGTATCTCTATTATGTTGGTGCGGCTTCGGAACTTTTAAATATCTCGATATATCTCGAAAACTACGCTTCTGATCAAAAAATATCATAGAACATAAATTGTAGGAAACATAACTCTCTACAAAAAAGGTCTCTTAAGATTTTGCCATAGCTCGTTTGGTTTCCGAGATATTTGCAGATATATCTCAAGGGATGGGGCCTGACGGACATATTTCGAGATATTTCTTCTTCTTGTTGTTCTTCTTCTGCACAGCTAAGCTGGAAGTGGCATTTGCAGCTCGCAATAGTACAGAGTTATCTCAAAGAAAGGGGCCACGGTGTTTCTGTATCTCTATTATGTCGGTGCAGCTTCGGAACTTTTAAATATCTCGATATATCTCGAAAACTACGCTTCTGATCAAAAAATATCATAGAACATAAATTGTAGCAAACATAATTCTCTACAAAAAACGTCTCTTAACATTTTCCATAGCTCGCTTCGTTTCCGAGATATTTGCAGATTCAGCTCAAAGGAACGGGCCTGACGGACATATTTCGAGATATTTCTTCTTCTTGTTGTTCTTCTTCTGCACAGCTAAGCTGGAAGTGGCATTTGCAGCTCGCAATAGTGCAGAGTTATCTCAAAGAAAGGGGCCACGGTGTTTCTGTATCTCTATTATGTTGGTGCGGCTTCGGAACTTTTAAACATCTTGATATATCTCGAGAACTACGCATCTGATCAAAAAATATCATAGAAGATAAAACGTAGGAAACTTAATTCTCTACAAAAAAGGTCTCTTAACATTTTGCCATAACTCGCTTCGTTTCCGAGATATTTGCAGATTTATCTCAAGGGAAGGGGCCTGACGGACATGTTTCGAGATATTTCTTCTTCTTGTTGTTCTTCTTCTGCACAGCTAAGCTGGAAGTGGCATTCGAGGCTCGCACTAGTGCAGAGTTATCTCAAAGAAAGGGGCCGCGGTGTTTCTGTATCTCTATTATGTTGGTGCGGCTTCGGAACTTTTAAATATCTCGATATATCTCGAAAACTACGCTTCTGATCAAAAAATATCATAGAACATAAATTGTAGGAAACATAATTCTCTTCAAAAAAGGTCTCTTAAGATTTTGCCATAGCTCGCTTCGTTTCCGAGATATTTGCAGATATATCTCAAGGGAAGGGGCCTGACGGACATATTTCGAGATATTTCTTCTTCTTGCTGTTCTTCTTCTGCACAGCTAAGCTGGAAGTGGCATTTACAGCTCGCAATAGTGCAGAGTTATCTCAAAGAAAGGGGCCACGGTGTTTCTGTATCTCTATTATGTTGGTGCCGCTTCGGAACTTTTAAATATCTTGATATATCTCGAGAACTACGCATCTGATCAAAAAATATCATAGAGCATAAAAAGTAGGAAACATAATTCTCTACAAAAAACGTCTCTTAACATTTTGCCATAGCTCGCTTCGTTTCCGAGATATTTGCACATTTATCTCAAAGGAACGGGCCTGACGGACATATTTCGAGATATTTCTTCTTCTTGTTGTTCTTCTTCTGCACAGCTAAACTGGAAGTGGCATTTCCAGCTCGCAATAGTGCAGAGTTATCTCAAAGAAAGGGGCCACGGTGTTTCTGTATCTCTATTATGTTGGTGCGGCTTCGGAACTTTTAAATATCTTGATATATCTCGAGAACTACGCATCTGACCAAAAAATATCATAGAACATAAAAAGTAGGAAACTTAATTCTCTACAAAAAAGGTCTCTTAACATTTTGCCATAGCTCGCTTCGTTTCCGAGATATTTGCAGATTTATCTCAAGGGAAGGGGCCTGACGGACATATTTCGAGATATTTCTTCTTCTTGTTGTTCTTCTTCTGCACAGCTAAGCTGGAAGTGGCATTTGCAGCTCGCAATAGTACAGAGTTATCTCAAAGATAGGGGCCACGGTGTTTCTGTATCTCTATTATGTTGGTGCGGCTTCGGAACTTTTAAATATCTTGATATATCTCGAGAACTACGCATCTGATCAAAAAATATCATAGAACGTAAATTGTAGGAAACATAATTCTCTACAAAAAATGTCTCTTAACATTTTGCCATAGCTCGCTTCGTTTCCGAGATATTTGCAGATTCAGCTCAAAGGAACGGGCCTGACGGACATATTTCGAGATATTTCTTCTTCTTGTTGTTCTTCTTCTGCACAGCTAAGCTGGAAGTGGCATTTGCAGCTCGCAATAGTACAGAGTTATCTCAAAGAAAGGGGCGATGGTGTTTCTGTATCTCTATTATGTTGGTGCGGCTTCGGAACTTTTAAATATCTTCATATATCTCGAGAACTACGCATCTGATCAAAAAATATCATAGAACGTAAATTATAGGAAACATAATTCTCTACAAAAAACATCTCTTAACATTTTGCCATAGCTCGCTTCGTTTCCGAGATATTTGCAGATATATCTCAAGGGAAGGGGCCTGACGGACATATTTCGAGATATTTCTTCTTCTTGTTGTTCTTCTTCTGCACAGCTAACCTGGAAGTGGCATTTGCAGCTCGCAATAGTGCAGAGTTATCTCAAAGAAAGGGGCCACGGTGTTTCTGTATCTCTATTATGTTGGTGCGGCTTCGGAACTTTTAAATATCTTGATATATCTCGAGAACTACGCATCTGATCAAAAAATATCATAGAACATAAAAAGTAGGAAACATAATTCTCTACAAAAAAGGTCTCTTAACATTTTGCCATAGCTCGCTTCGTTTCCGAGATATTTGCAGATTTATCTCAAGGGAAGGGGCCTGACGGACATATTTCGAGATATTTCTTCTTCTTGTTGTTCTTCTTCTGCACAGCTAAGCTGGAAGTGGCATTTACAGCTCGCAATAGTGCAGAGTTATCTCAAAGATAGGGGCCACGGTGTTTCTGTATCTCTATTATGTTGGTGCGGCTTCGGAACTTTTAAATATCTTGATATATCTCGAGAACTACGCATCTGATCAAAAAATATCATAGAACGTAAATTGTAGGAAACATAATTCTCTACAAAAAACGTCTCTTAATATTTTGCCATAGCTCGCTTCGTTTCCGAGATATTTGCAGGTTCAGCTCAAAGGAACGGGCCTGACGGACATATTTCGAGATATTTCTTCTTCGTGTTGTTCTTCTTCTGCACAGCTAAGCTGGAAGTGGCATTTGCAGCTCGCAATAGTGCAGAGTTATCTCAAAGAAAGGGGCGACGGTGTTTCTGTATCTCTATTATGTTGGTGCGGCTTCGGAACTTTTAAATATCTCGATATATCTCGAAAACTACGCTTCTGATCAAAAAATATCATAGAACATAAATTGTAGGAAACATAATTCTCTTCAAAAAAGGTCTCTTAACATTTTGCCATAGCTCGCTTCGTTTCCGAGATATTTGCAGATATATCTCAAGGGAAGGGGCCTGACGGACATATTTCGAGATATTTCTTCTTCTTGTTGTTCTTCTTCTGCACAGCTAAGCTGGAAGTGGCATTTACAGCTCGCAATAGTGCAGAGTTATCTCAAAGAAAGGGGCCACGGTGTTTCTGTATCTCTATTATGTTGGTGCGGCTTCGGAACTTTTAAATATCTTGATATATCTCGAGAACTACGCATCTGATCAAAAAATATCATAGAACATAAATTGTAGGAAACATAATTCTCTACAAAAAAGGCCTCTTAACTTTTTGCCATAGCTCGCTTCGTTTCCGAGATATTTGCAGATATATCTCAAGGGAAGGGGCCTGACGGACATATTTCGAGATATTTCTTCTTCTTGTTGTTCTTCTTCTGCACAGCTAAGCTGGAAGTGGCATGTGCAGCTCGCAATAGTGCAGAGTTATCTCAAAGAAAGGGGCCACGGTGTTTCTGTATCTCTATTATGTTGGTGCGGCATCGGAACTTTTAAATATCTTGATATATCTCGAGAACTACGCATCTGATAAAAAAATATCATAGAACATAAAAAGTAGGAAACTTAATTCTCTACAAAAAAGGTCTCTTAACATTTTGCCATAGCTCGCTTCGTTTCCGAGATATTTGCAGATATATCTCAAGGGAAGGGGCCTGACGGACATATTTCGAGATATTTCTTCTTCTTGTTGTTCTTCTTCTGCACAGCTAACCTGGAAGTGGCATTTGCAGCTCGCAATAGTGCAGAGTTATCTCAAAGAAAGGGGCCACGGTGTTTCTGTATCTCTATTATGTTGGTGCGGCTTCGGAACTTTTAAATATCTTGATATATCTCGAGAACTACGCATCTGATCAAAAAATATCATAGAACATAAAAAGTAGGAAACATAATTCTCTACAAAAAAGGTCTCTTAACATTTTGCCATAGCTCGCTTCGTTTCCGAGATATTTGCAGATTTATCTCAAGGGAAGGGGCCTGACGGACATATTTCGAGATATTTCTTCTTCTTGTTGTTCTTCTTCTGCACAGCTAAGCTGGAAGTGGCATTTACAGCTCGCAATAGTGCAGAGTTATCTCAAAGATAGGGGCCACGGTGTTTCTGTATCTCTATTATGTTGGTGCGGCTTCGGAACTTTTAAATATCTTGATATATCTCGAGAACTACGCATCTGATCAAAAAATATCATAGAACGTAAATTGTAGGAAACATAATTCTCTACAAAAAACGTCTCTTAATATTTTGCCATAGCTCGCTTCGTTTCCGAGATATTTGCAGGTTCAGCTCAAAGGAACGGGCCTGACGGACATATTTCGAGATATTTCTTCTTCGTGTTGTTCTTCTTCTGCACAGCTAAGCTGGAAGTGGCATTTGCAGCTCGCAATAGTGCAGAGTTATCTCAAAGAAAGGGGCGACGGTGTTTCTGTATCTCTATTATGTTGGTGCGGCTTCGGAACTTTTAAATATCTCGATATATCTCGAAAACTACGCTTCTGATCAAAAAATATCATAGAACATAAATTGTAGGAAACATAATTCTCTTCAAAAAAGGTCTCTTAACATTTTGCCATAGCTCGCTTCGTTTCCGAGATATTTGCAGATATATCTCAAGGGAAGGGGCCTGACGGACATATTTCGAGATATTTCTTCTTCTTGTTGTTCTTCTTCTGCACAGCTAAGCTGGAAGTGGCATTTACAGCTCGCAATAGTGCAGAGTTATCTCAAAGAAAGGGGCCACGGTGTTTCTGTATCTCTATTATGTTGGTGCGGCTTCGGAACTTTTAAATATCTTGATATATCTCGAGAACTACGCATCTGATCAAAAAATATCATAGAACATAAATTGTAGGAAACATAATTCTCTACAAAAAAGGCCTCTTAACTTTTTGCCATAGCTCGCTTCGTTTCCGAGATATTTGCAGATATATCTCAAGGGAAGGGGCCTGACGGACATATTTCGAGATATTTCTTCTTCTTGTTGTTCTTCTTCTGCACAGCTAAGCTGGAAGTGGCATGTGCAGCTCGCAATAGTGCAGAGTTATCTCAAAGAAAGGGGCCACGGTGTTTCTGTATCTCTATTATGTTGGTGCGGCATCGGAACTTTTAAATATCTTGATATATCTCGAGAACTACGCATCTGATAAAAAAATATCATAGAACATAAAAAGTAGGAAACTTAATTCTCTACAAAAAAGGTCTCTTAACATTTTGCCATAGCTCGCTTCGTTTCCGAGATATTTGCAGATTTATCTCAAGGGAAGGGGCCTGACGGACATATTTCGAGATATTTCTTCTTCTTGTTGTTCTTCTTCTGCACAGCTAAGCTGGAAGTGGCATGTGCGGCTCGCACTAGTGCAGAGTTATCTCAAAGAAAGGGGCCACGGTGTTTCTGTATCTCTATTATGTTGGTGCGGCTTCGGAACTTTTAAATATCTCGATATATCTCGAAAACTACGCTTCTGATCAAAAAATATCATAGAACATAAATTGTAGGAAACATAATTCTCTACAAAAAAGGTCTCTTAACATTTTGCCATAGCTCGCTTCGTTTCCGAGATATTTGCAGATTTATCTCAAGGGAAGGGGCCTGACGGACATATTTCGAGATATTTCTTCTTCTTGTTGTTCTTCTTCTGCACAGCTAAGCTGGAAGTGGCATTTACAGCTCGCAATAGTGCAGAGTTATCTCAAAGATAGGGGCCACGGTGTTTCTGTATCTCTATTATGTTGGTGCGGCTTCGGAACTTTTAAATATCTTGATATATCTCGAGAACTACGCATCTGATCAAAAAATATCATAGAATGTAAATTGTAGGAAACATAATTCTCTACAAAAAACGTCTCTTAATATTTTGCCATAGCTCGCTTCGTTTCCGAGATATTTGCAGGTTCAGCTCAAAGGAACGGGCCTGACGGACATATTTCGAGATATTTCTTCTTCGTGTTGTTCTTCTTCTGCACAGCTAAGCTGGAAGTGGCATTTGCAGCTCGCAATAGTGCAGAGTTATCTCAAAGAAAGGGGCGACGGTGTTTCTGTATCTCTATTATGTTGGTGCGGCTTCGGAACTTTTAAATATCTCGATATATCTCGAAAACTACGCTTCTGATCAAAAAATATCATAGAACATAAATTGTAGGAAACATAATTCTCTTCAAAAAAGGTCTCTTAACATTTTGCCATAGCTCGCTTCGTTTCCGAGATATTTGCAGATATATCTCAAGGGAAGGGGCCTGACGGACATATTTCGAGATATTTCTTCTTCTTGTTGTTCTTCTTCTGCACAGCTAAGCTGGAAGTGGCATTTACAGCTCGCAATAGTGCAGAGTTATCTCAAAGAAAGGGGCCACGGTGTTTCTGTATCTCTATTATGTTGGTGCGGCTTCGGAACTTTTAAATATCTTGATATATCTCGAGAACTACGCATCTGATCAAAAAATATCATAGAACATAAATTGTAGGAAACATAATTCTCTACAAAAAAGGCCTCTTAACTTTTTGCCATAGCTCGCTTCGTTTCCGAGATATTTGCAGATATATCTCAAGGGAAGGGGCCTGACGGACATATTTCGAGATATTTCTTCTTCTTGTTGTTCTTCTTCTGCACAGCTAAGCTGGAAGTGGCATGTGCAGCTCGCAATAGTGCAGAGTTATCTCAAAGAAAGGGGCCACGGTGTTTCTGTATCTCTATTATGTTGGTGCGGCATCGGAACTTTTAAATATCTTGATATATCTCGAGAACTACGCATCTGATAAAAAAATATCATAGAACATAAAAAGTAGGAAACTTAATTCTCTACAAAAAAGGTCTCTTAACATTTTGCCATAGCTCGCTTCGTTTCCGAGATATTTGCAGATTTATCTCAAGGGAAGGGGCCTGACGGACATATTTCGAGATATTTCTTCTTCTTGTTGTTCTTCTTCTGCACAGCTAAGCTGGAAGTGGCATTTACAGCTCGCAATAGTGCAGAGTTATCTCAAAGATAGGGGCCACGGTGTTTCTGTATCTCTATTATGTTGGTGCGGCTTCGGAACTTTTAAATATCTTGATATATCTCGAGAACTACGCTTCTGATCAAAAAATATCATAGAACATAAATTGTAGGAAACATAATTCTCTTCAAAAAAGGTCTCTTAACATTTTGCCATAGCTCGCTTCGTTTCCGAGATATTTGCAGATATATCTCAAGGGAAGGGGCCTGACGGACATATTTCGAGATATTTCTTCTTCTTGTTGTTCTTCTTCTGCACAGCTAAGCTGGAAGTGGCATTTACAGCTCGCAATAGTGCAGAGTTATCTCAAAGATAGGGGCCACGGTGTTTCTGTATCTCTATTATGTTGGTGCGGCTTCGGAACTTTTAAATATCTTGATATATCTCGAGAACTACGCATCTGATCAAAAAATATCATAGAACGTAAATTGTAGGAAACATAATTCTCTACAAAAAACGTCTCTTAACATTTTGCCATAGCTCGCTTCGTTTCCGAGATATTTGCAGATTCAGCTCAAAGGAACGGGCCTGACGGACATATTTCGAGATATTTCTTCTTCTTGTTGTTCTTCTTCTGCACAGCTAAGCTGGAAGTGGCATTTGCAGCTCGCAATAGTGCAGAGTTATCTCAAAGAAAGGGGCGACGGTGTTTCTGTATCTCTATTATGTTGGTGCGGCTTCGGAACTTTTAAATATCTCGATATATCTCGAAAACTACGCTTCTGATGAAAAAATATCATAGAACATAAATTGTAGGAAACATAATTCTCTACAAAAAAGGTCTCTTAACATTTTGCCATAGCTCGCTTCGTTTCCGAGATATTTGCAGATATATCTCAAGGGAAGGGGCCTGACGGACATATTTCGAGATATTTCTTCTTCTTGTTGTTCTTCTTCTGCACAGCTAACCTGGAAGTGGCATTTGCAGCTCGCAATAGTGCAGAGTTATCTCAAAGAAAGGGGCCACGGTGTTTCTGTATCTCTATTATGTTGGTGCGGCTTCGGAACTTTTAAATATCTTGATATATCTCGAGAACTACGCATCTGATCAAAAAATATCATAGAACATAAAAAGTAGGAAACATAATTCTCTACAAAAAAGGTCTCTTAACATTTTGCCATAGCTCGCTTCGTTTCCGAGATATTTGCAGATATATCTCAAGGGAAGGGGCCTGACGGACATATTTCGAGATATTTCTTCTTCTTGTTGTTCTTCTTCTGCACAGCTAAGCTGGAAGTGGCATTTGCGGCTCGCACTAGTGCAGAGTTATCTCAAAGAAAGGGGCCACGGTGTTTCTGTATCTCTATTATGTTGGTGCGGCTTCGGAACTTTTCAATATCTCGATATACCTCGAGAACTACGCATCTGATCAAAAAATATCATAGAACATAAAAAGTAGGAAACATAATTCTCTACAAAAAAGGTCTCTGAACATTTTGCCATGGCTCGCTTCGTTTCCGAGATATTTGCAGATATATCTCAAGGGAAGGGGCCCGACGGACATATTTCGAGATATTTCTTCTTCTTGTTGTTCTTCTTCTGCACAGCTAAGCTGGAAGTGGCATTTGCAGCTCGCAATAGTGCAGAGATATCTCAAAGAAAGGGGCCACGGTGTTTCTGTATCTCTATTATGTTGGTGCGGCTTCGGAACTTTTAAATATCTTGATATATCTCGAGAACTACGCATCTGATCAAAAAATATCATAGAACATAAAAAGTAGGAAACTTAATTCTCTACAAAAAAGGTCTCTTAACATTTTGCCATAGCTCGCTTCGTTTCCGAGATATTTGCAGATATATCTCAAGGGAAGGGGCCTGACGGACATATTTCGAGATATTTCTTCTTCTTGTTGTTCTTCTTCTGCACAGCTAAACTGGAAGTGGCATTTCCAGCTCGCAATAGTGCAGAGTTATCTCAAAGAAAGGGCCACGGTGTTTCTGTATCTCTATTATGTTGGTGCGGCTTCGGAACTTTTAAATATCTTGATATATCTCGAGAACTACGCATCTGATCAAAAAATATCATAGAACATAAAAAGTAGGAAACGAAATTCTCTACAAATAATGTCTCTTAACATTTTGCCATAGCTCGCTTCGTTTCCGAGATATTTGCAGATATATCTCAAGGGAAGGGGCCTGACGGACATATTTCGAGATATTTCTTCTTCTTGTTGTTCTTCTTCTGCACAGCTAAACTGGAAGTGGCATTTCCAGCTCGCAATAGTGCAGAGTTATCTCAAAGAAAGGGCCACGGTGTTTCTGTATCTCTATTATGTTGGTGCGGCTTCGGAACTTTTAAATATCTTGATATATCTCGAGAACTACGCATCTGATCAAAAAATATCATAGAACATAAAAAGTAGGAAACTAAATTCTCTACAAATAATGTCTCTTAACATTTTGCCATAGCTCGCTTCGTTTCCGAGATATTTGCAGATATATCTCAAGGGAAGGGGCCTGACGGACATATTTCGAGATATTTCTTCTTCTTGTTGTTCTTCTTCTGCACAGCTAAACTGGAAGTGGCATTTCCAGCTCGCAATAGTGCAGAGTTATCTCAAAGAAAGGGCCACGGTGTTTCTGTATCTCTATTATGTTGGTGCGGCTTCGGAACTTTTAAATATCTTGATATATCTCGAGAACTACGCATCTGATCAAAAAATATCATAGAACATAAAAAGTAGGAAACTAAATTCTCTACAAATAATGTCTCTTAACATTTTGCCATAGCTCGCTTCGTTTCCGAGATATTTGCAGATATATCTCAAGGGAAGGGGCCTGACGGACATATTTCGAGATATTTCTTCTTCTTGTTGTTCTTCTTCTGCACAGCTAAACTGGAAGTGGCATTTCCAGCTCGCAATAGTGCAGAGTTATCTCAAAGAAAGGGCCACGGTGTTTCTGTATCTCTATTATGTTGGTGCGGCTTCGGAACTTTTAAATATCTTGATATATCTCGAGAACTACGCATCTGATCAAAAAATATCATAGAACATAAAAAGTAGGAAACTTAATTCTCTACAAAAAAGGTCTCTTAACATTTTGCCATAGCTCGCTTCGTTTCCCAGATATTTGCAGCTATATCTCAAGGGAAGGGGCCTGATGGACATATTTCGAGATATTTCTTCTTCTTGTTGTTCTTCTTCTGCACAGCTAAGCTGGAAGTGGCATTTGCAGCTCGCAATAGTGCAGAGTTATCTCAAAGAAAGGGGCCACGGTGTTTCTGTATCTCTATTATGTTGGTGCGGCTTCGGAACTTTTAAATATCTTGATATATCTCGAGAACTACGCATCTGATCAAAAAATATCATAGAACATAAAAAGTAGGAAACATAATTCTCTACAAAAAAGGTCTCTTAACATTTTGCCATAGCTCGCTTCGTTTCCGAGATATTTGCAGGTTCAGCTCAAAGGAACGGGCCTGACGGACATATTTCGAGATATTTCTTCTTCTTGTTGTTCTTCTTCTGCACAGCTAAGCTGGAAGTGGCATTTGCAGCTCGCAATAGTGCAGAGTTATCTCAAAGAAAGGGGCCACGGTGTTTTGTGTACCTCTATTATGTTGGTGCAGCTTCGGAACTTTTAAATATCTTGATATATCTCGAGAACTACGCGTCTGATCAAAAAATATCATAGAACATAAAAAGTAGGAAACATAATTCTCTACAAAAAAGGTATCTTAACATTTTGCCATAGCTCGCTTCGTTTCCGAGATATTTGCAGATATATCTCAAGGGAAGGGGCTTGACGGACATATTTCGAGATATTTCTTCTTCTTGTTGTTCCTCTTCTGCACAGCTAAGCTGGAAGTGGCATTTGCAGCTCGCAATAGTGCAGAGTTATCTCAAAGAAAGGGGCCACAGTGTTTCTGTATCTCTATTATGTTGGTGCCGCTTCGAAACTTTTAAATATCTGGATATATCTCGAGAACTACGCATCTGATCAAAAAATATCATTGAACATAAAAAGTAGGAAGCGTAATTCTCTACAAAAAAGGTCTCTTAACATTTTGCCATAGCTCGCTTCGTTTCCGAGATATTTGCAGATATATCTCAAGGGAAGGGGCCTGACGGACATATTTCGAGATATTTCTTCTTCTTGTTGTTCTTCTTCTGCACAGCTAAACTGGAAGTGGCATTTCCAGCTCGCAATAGTGCAGAGTTATCTCAAAGAAAGGGCCACAGTGTTTCTGTATCTCTATTATGTTGGTGCGGCTTCGGAACTTTTAAATATCTTGATATATCTCGAGAACTACGCATCTGATCAAAAAATATCATAGAACATAAAAAGTAGGAAACTAAATTCTCTACAAATAATGTCTCTTAACATTTTGCCATAGCTCGCTTCGTTTCCGAGATATTTGCAGATATATCTCAAGGGAAGGGGCCTGACGGACATATTTCGAGATATTTCTTCTTCTTGTTGTTCTTCTTCTGCACAGCTAAACTGGAAGTGGCATTTCCAGCTCGCAATAGTGCAGAGTTATCTCAAAGAAAGGGCCACGGTGTTTCTGTATCTCTATTATGTTGGTGCGGCTTCGGAACTTTTAAATATCTTGATATATCTCGAGAACTACGCATCTGATCAAAAAATATCATAGAACATAAAAAGTAGGAAACTAAATTCTCTACAAATAATGTCTCTTAACATTTTGCCATAGCTCGCTTCGTTTCCGAGATATTTGCAGATATATCTCAAGGGAAGGGGCCTGACGGACATATTTCGAGATATTTCTTCTTCTTGTTATTCTTCTTCTGCACAGCTAAACTGGAAGTGGCATTTCCAGCTCGCAATAGTGCAGAGTTATCTCAAAGAAAGGGCCACGGTGTTTCTGTATCTCTATTATGTTGGTGCGGCTTCGGAACTTTTAAATATCTTGATATATCTCGAGAACTACGCATCTGATCAAAAAATATCATAGAACATAAAAAGTAGGAAACTAAATTCTCTACAAATAATGTCTCTTAACATTTTGCCATAGCTCGCTTCGTTTCCGAGATATTTGCAGATATATCTCAAGGGAAGGGGCCTGACGGACATATTTCGAGATATTTCTTCTTCTTGTTGTTCTTCTTCTGCACAGCTAAACTGGAAGTGGCATTTCCAGCTCGCAATAGTGCAGAGTTATCTCAAAGAAAGGGCCACGGTGTTTCTGTATCTCTATTATGTTGGTGCGGCTTCGGAACTTTTAAATATCTTGATATATCTCGAGAACTACGCATCTGATCAAAAAATATCATAGAACATAAAAAGTAGGAAACTAAATTCTCTACAAATAATGTCTCTTAACATTTTGCCATAGCTCGCTTCGTTTCCGAGATATTTGCAGATATATCTCAAGGGAAGGGGCCTGACGGACATATTTCGAGATATTTCTTCTTCTTGTTGTTCTTCTTCTGCACAGCTAAACTGGAAGTGGCATTTCCAGCTCGCAATAGTGCAGAGTTATCTCAAAGAAAGGGCCACGGTGTTTCTGTATCTCTATTATGTTGGTGCGGCTTCGGAACTTTTAAATATCTTGATATATCTCGAGAACTACGCATCTGATCAAAAAATATCATAGAACATAAAAAGTAGGAAACTTAATTCTCTACAAAAAAGGTCTCTTAACATTTTGCCATAGCTCGCTTCGTTTCCCAGATATTTGCAGCTATATCTCAAGGGAAGGGGCTTGACGGACATATTTCGAGATATTTCTTCTTCTTGTTGTTCTTCTTCTGCACAGCTAAGCTGGAAGTGGCATTTGCAGCTCGCAATAGTGCAGAGTTATCTCAAAGAAAGGGGCCACGGTGTTTCTGTATCTCTATTATGTTGGTGCCGCTTCGAAACTTTTAAATATCTGGATATATCTCGAGAACTACGCATCTGATCAAAAAATATCATTGAACATAAAAAGTAGGAAGCGTAATTCTCTACAAAAAAGGTCTCTTAACATTTTGCCATAGCTCGCTTCGTTTCCGAGATATTTGCAGATTTATCTCAAAGGAAGGGGCCTGACGGACATATTTCGAGATATTTCTTCTTCTTGTTCTTCTTCTTCTGCACAGCTAAGCTGGGAGTGGCATTTGCAGCTCGCAATAGTGCAGAGTTATCTCAAAGAAAGGGGCCACGGTGTTTCTGTATCTCTATTATGTTGGTGCGGATTCGGAACTTTTAAATATCTTGATATATCTCGAGAACTACGCATCTGATCAAAAAGTATCATAGAACATAAAAAGTAGGAAACTTAATTCTCTACAAAAAAGGTCTCTTAACATTTTGCCATAGCTCGCTTCGTTTCCGAGATATTTGCAGATTTATCTCAAGGGAAGGGGCCTGACGGACATATTTCGAGGTATTTCTTCTTCTTGTTCTTCTTCTTCTGCACAGCTAAACTGGAAGTGGCATTTCCAGCTCGCAATAGTGCAGAGTTATCCCGAAGAAAGGGGCCACGGTGTTTCTGTATCTCTATTATGTTGGTGCGGCTTCGGAACTTTTAAATATCTCGATATATCTCGAAAACTACGCTTCTGATCAACAAATATCATACAACATAAATTGTAGGAAACATAATTCTCTACAAAAAAGGTCTCTAAACATTTTGCCATAGCTCGCTTCGTTTCCGAGATATTCGCAGATTTATCTCAAGGGAAGGGTCCTGACGGACATATTTCGGGATATTTCTTCTTCTTGTTGTTCTTCTTCTGCACAGCTAAACTGGAAGTGGCATTTCCAGCTCGCAATAGTGCAGAGTTATCTCAAAGAAAGGGGCCACGGTGATTCTGTATCTCTATTATGTTGGTGCGGCTTCGGAACTTTTAAATATCTTGATATATCTCGAGAACTACGCTTCTGATCAAAAAATATCATAGAACATAAATTGTAGGAAACATAATTCTCTACGAAAAAGGTCTCTTAACATTTTGCCATAGCTCGCTTCGTTTCCGAGATATTCGCAGATTTATCTCAAGGGAAGGGTCCTGACGGACATATTTCGGGATATTTCTTCTTCTTGTTGTTCTTCTTCTGCACAGCTAAACTGGAAGTGGCATTTCCAGCTCGCAATAGTGCAGAGTTATCTCAAAGAAAGGGGCCACGGTGTTTCTGTATCTCTATTATGTTGGTGCGGCTTCGGAACTTTTAAATATCTTGATATATCTCGAGAACTACGCTTCTGATCAAAAAATATCATAGAACATAAATTGTAGGAAACATAATTCTCTACAAAAAAGGTCTCTTAACGTTTTGCCATAGCTCGCTTCGTTTCCGAGATATTTGCAGATTTATCTCAAGGGAAGGGTCCTGACGGACATATTTCGAGATATTTCTTCTTCTTGTTGTTCTTCTTCTGCACAGCTAAACTGGAAGTGGCATTTCCAGCTCGCAATAGTGCAGAGTTATCCCGAAGAAAGGGGCCACGGTGTTTCTGTATCTCTATTATGTTGGTGCGGCTTCGGAACTTTTAAATATCTCGATATATCTCGAAAACTACGCTTCTGATCAACAAATATCATAGAACATAAATTGTAGGAAACATAATTCTCTACAAAAAAGGTCTCTTAACATTTTGCCATAGCTCGCTTCGTTTCCGAGATATTTGCAGATTTATCTCAAGGGAATGGTCCTGACGGACATATTTCGGGATATTTCTTCTTCTTGTTGTTCTTCTTCTGCACAGCTAAACTGGAAGTGGCATTTCCAGCTCGCAATAGTGCAGAGTTATCTCAAAGAAAGGGGCCACGGTGTTTCTGTATCTCTATTATGTTGGTGCGGCTTCGGAACTTTTAAATATCTTGATATATCTCGAGAACTACGCATCTGATCAAATAATATCATAGAACATAAAAAGTAGGAAACTTAATTCTCTACAAAAAAGGTCGCTTAACATTTTGCCATAGCTCGCTTCGTTTCCGAGATATTTGCAGATTTATCTCAAGGGAAGGGGCCTGACGGACATATTTCGAGATATTTCTTCTTCTTGTTGTTCTTCTACTGCACAGCTAAGCTGGAAGTGGCATTTGCAGCTCGCAATAGTGCAGAGTTATCCCGAAGAAAGGGGCCACGGTGTTTCTGTATCTCTATTATGTTGGTGCGGCTTCGCAACTTTTAAATATCTCGATATATCTCGAAAACTACGCTTCTGATCAACAAATATCATAGAACATAAATTGTAGGAAACATAATTCTCTACAAAAAAGGTCTCTTAACATTTTGCCATAGCTCGCTTCGTTTCCGAGATATTTGCAGATTTATCTCAAGGGAATGGTCCTGACGGACATATTTCGACATATTTCTTCTTCTTGTTGTTCTTCTTCTGCACAGCTAAGCTGGAAGTGGCATTTGCAGCTCGCAGTAGTGCAGAGTTATCTCAAAGAAAGGGGCCACAGTGTTTCTGTATCTCTATTATGTTGGTGCGGCTTCGGAACTTTTAAATATCTCGATATATCTCGAAAACTACGCTTCTGATCAAAAAATATCATAGAACATAAATTGTAGGAAACATAATTCTCTACGAAAAAGGTCTCTTAACATTTTGCCATAGCTCGCTTCGTTTCCGAGATATTCGCAGATTTATCTCAAGGGAAGGGTCCTGACGGACATATTTCGGGATATTTCTTCTTGTTGTTGTTCTTCTTCTGCACAGCTAAACTGGAAGTGGCATTTCCAGCTCGCAATAGTGCAGAGTTATCTCAAAGAAAGGGGCCACGGTGTTTCTGTATCTCTATTATGTTGGTGCGGCTTCGGAACTTTTAAATATCTTGATATATCTCGAGAACTACGCATCTGATCGAAAAATATCATAGAACATAAAAAGTAGGAAACTTAATTCTCTACAAAAAAGGTCTCTTATCATTTTGCCATAGCTCGCTTCGTTTCCGAGATATTTGCAGATTTATCTCAAGGGAAGGGTCCTGACGGACATATTTCGGGATATTTCTTCTTCTTGTTGTTCTTCTTCTGCACAGCTAAACTGGAAGTGGCATTTCCAGCTCGCAATAGTGCAGAGTTATCTCAAAGAAAGGGGCCACGGTGTTTCTGTATCTCTATTATGTTGGTGCGGCTTCGGAACTCTTAAATATCTTGATATATCTCGAGAACTACGCATCTGATCGAAAAATATCATAGAACAGAAAAAGTAGGAAACTTAATTCTCTTCAAAAAAGGTATCTCAACATTTTGCCATAGCTCGCTTCGTTTCCGAGATATTTGCAGATTTATCTCAAGGGAAGGGGTCTGACGGACATATTTCGAGATATTTCTTCTTCTTGTTGTTCTTCTTCTGCACAGCTAAGCTCGAAGTGGCATTTGCAGCTCGCAATAGTGCAGAGTTATCTCAAAGAAAGGGGCCACGGTGTTTCTGTATCTCTATTATGTTGGTGCGGCTTCGGAATTTTTAAATATCTTGATATATCTCGAGAACTACGCAGCTGATCGAAAAATATCATAGAACATAAAAAGTAAGAACCTTAATTCTCTGCAAAAAAGGTCTCTTAACATTTTGCAATAGCTCGTTTCGTTTCCGAGATATTTGCAGATTTATCTCGAGGGAAGGGGACGGACGGACATATTTCGAGATATTTCTTCTTCTTGTTGTTCTTCTTCTGCACAGCTAAACTGGAAGTGGCAATTCCAGCTCGCAATAGCGCAGAGTTATCTCAAAGAAAGGGGCCACGGTGTTTCTGTATCTCTATTATGTTGGTGCGGCTTCGGAACTTTTAAATATCTCGATATATCTCGAAAACTACGCTTCTGATCAAAAAACATCATAGAACATAAATTGTAGGAAACATAATTCTCTACAAAAAAGGTCTCTTAACGTTTTGCCATAGCTCGCTTCGTTTCCGAGATATTTGCAGATTTATGTCAAGGGAAGGGTCCTGACGGACATATTTCGAGATATTTCTTCTTCTTGTTGTTCTTCTTCTGCACAGCTAAACTGGAAGTGGCATTTCCAGCTCGCAATAGTGCAGAGTTATCCCGAAGAAAGGGGCCACGGTGTTTCTGTATCTCTATTATGTTGGTGCGGCTTCGGAACTTTTAAATATCTCGATATATCTCGAAAACCACGCTTCTGATCAAAAAATATCATAGAACATAAATTGTAGGAAACATAATTCTCTACAAAAAAGGTTTCTTAACATTTTGCCATAGCTCGCTTCGTTTCCGAGATATTTGCAGATATATCTCAAGGGAAGGGGCCTGACGGACATATTTCGAGATATTTCTTCTTCTTGTTGTTCTTCTTCTGCACAGCTAAGCTGGAAGTGGCATTTGCAGCTCGCAATAGTGTAGAGTTATCTCAAAGAAAGGGGCCACGGTGTTTCTGTATCTCTATTATGTTGGTGCGGCTTCGGAACTTTTAAATATCTCGATATATCTCGAAAACTACGCTTCTGATCAAAAAATATCATAGAACATAAATTGTAGGAAACATAATTCTCTACGAAAAAGGTCTCTTAACATTTTGCCATAGCTCGCTTCGTTTCCGAGATATTCGCAGATTTATCTCAAGGGAAGGGTCCTGACGGACATATTTCGGGATATTTCTTCTTGTTGTTGTTCTTCTTCTGCACAGCTAAACTGGAAGTGGCATTTCCAGCTCGCAATAGTGCAGAGTTATCTCAAAGAAAGGGGCCACGGTGTTTCTGTATCTCTATTATGTTGGTGCGGCTTCGGAACTTTTAAATATCTTGATATATCTCGAGAACTACGCATCTGATCGAAAAATATCATAGAACATAAAAAGTAGGAAACTTAATTCTCTACAAAAAAGGTCTCTTATCATTTTGCCATAGCTCGCTTCGTTTCCGAGATATTTGCAGATTTATCTCAAGGGAAGGGTCCTGACGGACATATTTCGGGATATTTCTTCTTCTTGTTGTTCTTCTTCTGCACAGCTAAACTGGAAGTGGCATTTCCAGCTCGCAATAGTGCAGAGTTATCTCAAAGAAAGGGGCCACGGTGTTTCTGTATCTCTATTATGTTGGTGCGGCTTCGGAACTCTTAAATATCTTGATATATCTCGAGAACTACGCATCTGATCGAAAAATATCATAGAACAGAAAAAGTAGGAAACTTAATTCTCTTCAAAAAAGGTATCTCAACATTTTGCCATAGCTCGCTTCGTTTCCGAGATATTTGCAGATTTATCTCAAGGGAAGGGGTCTGACGGACATATTTCGAGATATTTCTTCTTCTTGTTGTTCTTCTTCTGCACAGCTAAGCTCGAAGTGGCATTTGCAGCTCGCAATAGTGCAGAGTTATCTCAAAGAAAGGGGCCACGGTGTTTCTGTATCTCTATTATGTTGGTGCGGCTTCGGAATTTTTAAATATCTTGATATATCTCGAGAACTACGCAGCTGATCGAAAAATATCATAGAACATAAAAAGTAAGAACCTTAATTCTCTGCAAAAAAGGTCTCTTAACATTTTGCAATAGCTCGTTTCGTTTCCGAGATATTTGCAGATTTATCTCGAGTGAAGGGGACGGACGGACATATTTCGAGATATTTCTTCTTCTTGTTGTTCTTCTTCTGCACAGCTAAACTGGAAGTGGCAATTCCAGCTCGCAATAGCGCAGAGTTATCTCAAAGAAAGGGGCCACGGTGTTTCTGTATCTCTATTATGTTGGTGCGGCTTCGGAACTTTTAAATATCTCGATATATCTCGAAAACTACGCTTCTGATCAAAAAACATCATAGAACATAAATTGTAGGAAACATAATTCTCTACAAAAAAGGTTTCTTAACATTTTGCCATAGCTCGCTTCGTTTCCGAGATATTTGCAGATATATCTCAAGGGAAGGGGCCTGACGGACATATTTCGAGATATTTCTTCTTCTTGTTGTTCTTCTTCTGCACAGCTAAGCTGGAAGTGGCATTTGCAGCTCGCAATAGTGTAGAGTTATCTCAAAGAAAGGGGCCACGGTGTTTCTGTATCTCTATTATGTTGGTGCGGCTTCGGAACTTTTAAATATCTCGATATATCTCGAAAACTACGCTTCTGATAAAAAAATATCATAGAACGCAAAAAGTAGGAAACTTAATTCTCTACAAAAAAGGTCTCTTAACATTTTGCCATAGCTAGCTTGGTTTCCGAGATATGTGCAGATTTATCTCAAGGGAAGGGGCCTGACGGACATATTTCGAGATATTTCTTCTTCTTGTTGTTCTGCTTCTGCACAGCTAAGCTGGAAGTGGCATTTGCAGCTCGCAATAGTGCAGAGTTATCTCAAAGAAAGGGGCCACGGTGTTTCTGTATCTCTATTATGTTGGTGCGGCTTCGGAACTTTTAAATATCTCGATATATCTCGAAAACCACGCTTCTGATCAAAAAATATCATAGAACATAAATTGTAGGAAACATAATTCTC
This sequence comes from Osmia lignaria lignaria, assembly GCF_051020975.1. Taxonomy (NCBI): domain Eukaryota; kingdom Metazoa; phylum Arthropoda; class Insecta; order Hymenoptera; family Megachilidae; genus Osmia; species Osmia lignaria. The sequence goes on from NW_027478161.1 coordinate 12,532,631, forward strand.
TACAAAAAAGGTCTCTTAACATTTTGCCATAGCTCGCTTCGTTTCCGACATATTTGCAGATATATCTCAAGGGAAGGGGCCTGACGGACATATTTCGAGATATTTCTTCTTCTTGTTGTTCTTCTTCTGCACAGCTAAGCTGGAAGTGGCATTTGCAGCTCGCAATAGTGCAGAGTTATCTCAAAGGAAGGGGCCACGGTGTTTCTGTATCTCTATTATGTTGGTGCGGCTTCGGAACTTTTAAATATCTTGATATATGTCGAGAACTACGCATCTGATCAAAAAATATCATAGAACATAAAAAGTAGGAAACTTGATTCTCTACAAAAAAGGTCTCTTAACATTTTGCCATAGCTCGCTTCGTTTCCGAGATATTTGCAGATCTATCTCAAGGGAAGGGGCCTGACGGACATATTTCGAGATATTTCTTCTTCTTGTTGTTCTTCTTCTGCACAGCTAAACTGGAAGTCGCATTTCCAGCTCGCAATAGTGCAGAGTTATCTCAAAGAAAGGGGCCACGGTGTTTCTGTATCTCTATTATGTTGGTGCGGCTTCGGAACTTTTAAATATCTTGATATATCTCGAGAACTACGCTTCTGATCAAAAAATAACATAGAACATAAAAAGTAGGAAACTTAATTGTTTACAAAAAAGGTCTCTTAACATTTTGCCATAGCTCGCTTCGTTTCCGAGATATTTGCAGATTTATCTCAAGGGAAGGGGCGTGACGCACATATTTCGAGATATTTCGTCTTCTTGTTGTTCTTCTTCTGCACAGCTAAACTGGAAGTGGCATTTGCAGCTCGCAATAGTGTAGAGTTATCTCAAAGAAAGGGGCCACGGTGTTTCTGTATCTCTATTATGTTGGTGCGGCTTCGGAACTTTTAAATTTCTCGATATATCTCGAAAACTACGCTTCTGATCAAAAAATATCATAGAACGTAAAAAGTAGGAAACTTAATTCTCTACAAAAAAGGTCTCTTAACATTTTGCCATAGCTCGCTTCGTTTCCGAGATATTTGCAGATTTATCTCGAGGTAAGGGGCCTGACGGACATATTTCGAGATATTTCTTCTTCTTGTTGTTCTTCTTCTGCGGAGCTAAGCTGGAAGTGGCATTTGCGGCTCGCACTAGTGCAGAGTTATCTCAAAGAAAGGGGCCACGGTGTTTCTGTATCTCTATTATGTTGGTGCGGCTTCGGAACTTTTAAATATCTCGATATATCTCGAGAACTACGCTTCTGATCAAAAAATATCATAGAACATAAATTGTAGGAAACATAATTCTCTACAAAAAAGGTCTCTTAAGATTTTGCCATAGCTCGTTTCGTTTCCGAGATATTTGCAGATATATCTCAAGGGAAGGGGCCTGACGGACATATTTCGAGATATTTCTTCTTCTTGTTGTTCTTCTTCTGCACAGCTAAACTGGAAGTGGCATTTCCAGCTCGCAATAGTGCAGAGTTATCTCAAAGAAAGGGGCCACGGTGTTTCTGTATCTCTATTATGTTGGTGCGGCTTCGGAACTTTTAAATATCTTGATACATCTCGAGAACTACGCATCTGATCAAAAAATATCATAGAACATAAAAAGTAGGAAACTTAATTCTCTACAAAAAAGGTCTCTTAACATTTTGCCATAGCTCGCTTCGTTTCCGAGATACGTGCAGATTTATCTCAAGGGAAGGGGCCTGACGGACATATTTCGAGATATTTCTTCTTCTTGTTGTTCTTCTTCTGCACAGCGAAGCTGGAAGTGGCATTTGCAGCTCGCAATAGTGCAGAGTTATCTCAAAGAAAGGGGCCACGGTGTTTCTGTATCTCTATTATGTTGGTGCGGCTTCGGAACTTTTAAATATCTCGATATATCTCGAAAACTACGCTTCTGATCAAAAAGTATCATAGAACGTAAAAAGTAGGAAACTTAATTCTCTACGAAAAAGCTCTCTTAACATTTTGCCATAGCTCGCTTCGTTTCCGAGATATTTGCAGATTTATCTCGAGGGAAGGGGCCTGACGGACATATTTCGAGATATTTCTTCTTCTTGTTGTTCTTCTTCTGCACAGCTAAGCTGGAAGTGGCATTTGCGGCTCGCACTAGTGCAGAGTTATCTCAAAGAAAGGGGCCACGGTGTTTCTGTATCTCTATTATGTTGGTGCGGCTTCGGAACTTTTAAATATCTCGATATATCTCGAAAACTACGCTTCTGATCAAAAAATATCATAGAACATAAATTGTAGGAAACATAATTCTCTACAAAAAAGGTCTCTTAAGATTTTGCCATAGCTCGTTTCGTTTCCGAGATATTTGCAGATATATCTCAAGGGAAGGGGCCTGACGGACATATTTCGAGATATTTCTTCTTCTTGTTGTTCTTCTTCTGCACAGCTAAGCTGGAAGTGGCATTTGCAGCTTGCAATAGTGCAGAGTTATCTCAAAGAAAGGGGCCACGGTGTTTCTGTATCTCTATTATGTTGGTGCGGCTTCGGAACTTTTAAATTTCTTGATATATCTCGGGAACTACGCATCTGATCAAAAAATATCATAGAACATAAAAAGTAGGAAACTTAATTCTCTACAAAAAAGGTCTCTTAACATTTTGCCATAGCTCTCTTCGTTTCCGAGATATTTGCAGATTTATCTCAAGGGAAGGGGCCTGACGGACATATTTCGAGATATTTCTTCTTCTTGTTGTTCTTCTTCTGCACAGCTAAGCTGGAAGTGGAATTTGCGGCTCGCACTAGTGCAGAGTTATCTCAAAGAAAGGGGCCACGGTGTTTCTGTATCGCTATTATGTTGGTGCGGCTTCGGAACTTTTAAATATCTCGATATATCTCGAAAACTACGCTTCTGATCAAAAAATATCATAGAACATAAATTGTAGGAAACATAATTCTCTACAAAAAGCGTCTCTTAACATTTTGCCATAGCTCGCTTCATTTCCGAGATATTTGCAGATTCAGCTCAAAGGAACGGGCCTGACGGACATATTTCGAGATATTTCTTCTTCTTCTTGTTCTTCCTCTGCACAGCTAAGCTGGAAGTGGCATTTGCAGCTCGCAATAGTGCAGAGTTATCTCAAAGAAAGGGGCCACGGTGTTTCTGTATCTCTATTATGTTGGTGCGGCTTCGGAACTTTTAAATATCTTGATATATCTCGAGAACTACGCATCTGATCAAAAAATATCATAGAACATAAAAAGTAGGAAACTTAATTCTCTACAAAAAAGGGCTCTTAACATTTTGCCATAGCTCGCTTCGTTTCCGAGATATTTGCAGATTTATCTCAAGGGAAGGGGCATGACGGACATATTTCGAGATATTTCTTCTTCTTGTTGTTCTTCTTCTGCACAGCTAAGCTGGAAGTGGCATTTACAGCTCGCAATAGTGCAGAGTTATCTCAAAGTAAGGGGCCACGGTGTTTCTGTATCTCTATTATGTTGGTGCGGCTTCGGAACTTTTAAATATCTTGATATATCTCGGGAACTACGCATCTGATCAAAAAATATCATAGAACATAAAAAGTAGGAAACTTAATTCTCTACAAGAAAGGTCTCTTAACGTTTTGCCATAGTTCTCTTCGTTTCCGAGATATTTGCAGATATATCTCAAGGGAAGGGGCCTGACGGACATATTTCGAGATATTTCTTCTTCTTGTTGTTCTTCTTCTGCACAGCTAAACTGGAAGTCGCATTTCCAACTCGCAATAGTGCAGAGTTATCTCAAAGAAAGGGGCCACGGTGTTTCTGTATCTCTATTATGTTGGTGCGGCTTCGGAACTTTTAAATATCTTGATATATCTCGAGAACTACGCTTCTGATCAAAAAATAACATACAACATAAAAAGTAGGAAACTTAATTGTTTACAAAAAAGGTCTCTTAACATTTTGCCATAGCTCGCTTCGTTTCCGAGATATTTGCAGATTTATCTCAAGGGAAGGGGCCTGACGCACATATTTCGAGATATTTCGTCTTCTTGTTGTTCTTCTTCTGCACAGCTAAACTGGAAGTGGCATTTGCAGCTCGCAATAGTGTAGAGTTATCTCAAAGAAAGGGGCCACGGTGTTTCTGTATCTCTATTATGTTGGTGCGGCTTCGGAACTTTTAAATATCTCGATATATCTCGAAAACTACGCTTCTGATCAAAAAATATCATAGAACGTAAAAAGTAGGAAACTTAATTCTCTACAAAAAAGGTCTCTCAACATTTTGCCATAACTCGCTTCGTTTCCGAGATATTTGCAGATTTATCTCGAGGTAAGGGGCCTGACGGACATATTTCTAGATATTTCTTCTTCTTGTTGTTCTTCTTCTGCACAGCTAAGCTGGAAGTGGCATTTGCAGCTCGCAATAGTGCAGAGTTATCTCAAAGAGAGGGGCCACGGTGTTTCTGTATCTCTATTATGTTGGTGCGGCTTCGGAACTTTTAAATATCTTGATATATCTCGGGAACTACGCATCTGATCAAAAAATATCATAGAACATAAAAAGTAGGAAACTTAATTCTCTACAAAAAAGGTCTCTTAAGATTTGCCATAGCTCTCTTCGTTTCCGAGATATTTGCAGATTTATCTCAAGGGAAGGGGCCTGACGGACATATTTCGAGATATTTCTTCTTCTTGTTGTTCTTCTTCTGCACAGCTAAGCTGGAAGTGGCATTTGCGGCTCGCACTAGTGCAGAGTTATCTCAAAGAAAGAGGCCACGGTGTTTCTGTATCTCTATTATGTTGGTGCGGCTTTGGAACTTTTAAATATCTCGATATATCTCGAAAACTACGCTTCTGATCAAAAAATATCATAGGACATAAATTGTAGGAAACATAATTCTCTACAAAAAAGGTCTGTTACCATTTTGCCATAGCTCGCTTCGTTTCCGAGATATTTGCAGATATATCTCAAAGGAAGGGGCCTGACGGACATATTTCGAGATATTTCTTCTTCTTGTGGTTCTTCTTCTGCACAGCTAAGCTGGAAGTGGCATTTACAGCTCGCAATAGTGCAGAGTTATCTCAAAGAAAGGGGCCACGGTGTTTCTGTATCTCTATTATGTTGGTGCGGCTTCGGAACTTTTAAATATCTTGATATATCTCGGGAACTACGCATCTGATCAAAAAATATCATAGAACATAAAAAGTAGGAAACTTAATTCTCTACAAAAAAGGTCTCTTAACATTTTGCCATAGCTCTCTTCGTTTCCGAGATATTTGCAGATTTATCTCAAGGGAAGGGGCCTGACGGACATATTTCGAGATATTTCTTCTTCTTGTTGTTCTTCTTCTGCACAGCTAAGCTGGAAGTGGAATTTGCGGCTCGCACTAGTGCAGAGTTATCTCAAAGAAAGGGGCCACGGTGTTTCTGTATCTCTATTATGTTGGTGCGGCTTCGGAACTTTTAAATATCTCGATATATCCCGAAAACTACGCTTCTGATCAAAAAATATCATAGAACATAAATTGTAGGAAACATAATTCTCTACAAAAAACGTCTCTTAACATTTTGCCATAGCTCCCTTCGTTTCCGAGATATTTGCAGATTTATCTCAAGGGAAGGGGCCTGACGGACATATTCCGAGATATTTCTTCTTCTTGTTGTTCCTCTTCTGCACAGCTAAGCTGGAAGTGGCGTTTGCAGCTCGCAATAGTGCAGAGTTATCTCAAAGAAAGAGGCCACGGTGTTTCTGTACCTCTATTATGTAGGTGCAGCTTCGGAACTTTTAAATATCTTGATATATCTCGAGAACTACGCATCTGATCAAAAAATATCATAGAACATAAAAAGTAGGAAACTTAATTCTCTACAAAAATGGGCTCTTAACATTTTGCCATAGCTCGCTTCGTTTCCGAGATATTTGCAGATTTATCTCAAGGGAAGGGGCCTGACGGACATATTTCGAGATATTTCTTCTTCTTGTTGTTCTTCTTCTGCACAGCTAAGCTGGAAGTGGCATTTGCGGCTCGCACTAGTGCAGAGTTATCTCAAAGAAAGGGGCCACGGTGTTTCTGTATCTCTATTATGTTGGTGCGGCTTCGGAACTTTTAAATATCTCGATATATCTCGACAACTACGCGTCTGATCAAAAAATATCATAGAACATAAAAAGTAGGAAACTTAATTCTCTACAAAAAAGGTCTCTTAACATTTTGCCATAGCTCGCTTCGTTTCCGAGATATTTGCAGATTTATCTCAAGGGAAGGGGCCTGACGGACATATTTCGAGATATTTCTTCGTCTTGTTGTTCTTCTTCTGCACAGCTAAGCTGGAAGTGGCATTTGCAGCGCCCAATAGTGCAGAGTTACCTCAAAGAAAGGGGCCACGGTGTTTCTGTACCTCTATTATGTTGGTGTGGCTTCGGAACTTTTAAATATCTCGATATATCTCGAAAACTACGCTTCTGATCAAAAAATATCATAGAAGGTAAATTATAGGAAACATAATTCTCTACAAAAAAGGTCTCTTAACATTTTGCCATAGCTCGCTTCGTTTCCGAGATATTTGCAGATATATCTCAAGGGAAGGGGCCTGACGGACATATATCGAGATATTTCTTCTTCTTGTTGTTCTTCTTCTGCACAGCTAAGCTGGAAGTGGCATTTGCAGCTCGCAATAGTGCAGAGTTATCTCAAAGAAGGGGGCCACGGTGTTTCTGTATCTCTATTATGTTGGTGCGGCTTCGGAACTTTCAAATATCTTGATATATCTCGAGAACTACGCATCTGATCAAAAAATATCATGGAACATAAAAAGTAGGAAACTTAATTCTCTACAAAAAAGGTCTCTTAACATTTTGCCATAGCTCGCTTCGTTTCCGAGATATTTGCAGATTTATCTCAAGGGAAGGGGCCTGACGGACATATTTCGAGATATTTTTTCTTCTTGTTGTTCTTCTTCTGCACAGCTAAGCTGGAAGTGGCATTTGCAGCTCGCAATAGTGCAGAGTTATCTCAAAGAGAGGGGCCACGGTATTTCTGTATCTCTATTATGTTGGTGCGGCTTCGCAACTTTTAAATATCTTGATATATCTCGAGAACTACGCATCTGATCAAAAAATATCATACTACATAAAAAGTAGGAAACTTAATTCTCTACAAGAAAGGTCTCTAAACATTTTGCCATAGCTCGCTTCGTTTCCGAGATATTTGCAGATTTATCTCAACGGAAGGGGCCTGACGGACATATTTCTAGATATTTCTTCTTCTTGTTGTTCTTCTTCTGCACAGCTAAGCTGGAAGTGGCATTTGCAGCTCGCAATAGTGCAGAGTTATCTCAAAGAGAGGGGCCACGGTGTTTCTGTATCTCTATTATGTTGGTGCGGCTTCGGAACTTTTAAATATCTTGATATATCTCGGGAACTACGCATCTGATCAAAAAATATCATAGAACATAAAAAGTAGGAAACTTAATTCTCTACAAAAAAGGTCTCTTAAGATTTTGCCATAGCTCTCTTCGTTTCCGAGATATTTGCAGATTTATCTCAAGGGAAGGGGCCTGACGGACATATTTCGAGATATTTCTTCTTCTTGTTGTTCTTCTTCTGCACAGCTAAGCTGGAAGTGGCATTTGCGGCTCGCACTAGTGCAGAGTTATCTCAAAGAAAGAGGCCACGGTGTTTCTGTATCTCTATTATGTTGGTGCGGCTTTGGAACTTTTAAATATCTCGATATATCTCGAAAACTACGCTTCTGATCAAAAAATATCATAGAACATAAATTGTAGGAAACATAATTCTCTACAAAAAAGGTCTGTTACCATTTTGCCATAGCTCGCTTCGTTTCCGAGATATTTGCAGATATATCTCAAAGGAAGGGGCCTGACGGACATATTTCGAGATATTTCTTCTTCTTGTGGTTCTTCTTCTGCACAGCTAAGCTGGAAGTGGCATTTACAGCTCGCAATAGTGCAGAGTTATCTCAAAGAAAGGGGCCACGGTGTTTCTGTATCTCTATTATGTTGGTGCGGCTTCGGAACTTTTAAATATCTTGATATATCTCGGGAACTACGCATCTGATCAAAAAATATCATAGAACATAAAAAGTAGGAAACTTAATTCTCTACAAAAAAGGTCTCTTAACATTTTGCCATAGCTCTCTTCGTTTCCGAGATATTTGCAGATTTATCTCAAGGGAAGGGGCCTGACGGACATATTTCGAGATATTTCTTCTTCTTGTTGTTCTTCTTCTGCACAGCTAAGCTGGAAGTGGAATTTGCGGCTCGCACTAGTGCAGAGTTATCTCAAAGAAAGGGGCCACGGTGTTTCTGTATCTCTATTATGTTGGTGCGGCTTCGGAACTTTTAAATATCTCGATATATCTCGAAAACTACGCTTCTGATCAAAAAATATCATAGAACATAAATTGTAGGAAACATAATTCTCTACAAAAAACGTCTCTTAACATTTTGCCATAGCTCGCTTCGTTTCCGAGATATTTGCAGATTTAGCTCAAGGGAAGGGGCCTGACGGACATATTCCGAGATATTTCTTCTTCTTGTTGTTCCTCTTCTGCACAGCTAAGCTGGAAGTGGCGTTTGCAGCTCGCAATAGTGCAGAGTTATCTCAAAGAAAGAGGCCACGGTGTTTCTGTACCTCTATTATGTAGGTGCAGCTTCGGAACTTTTAAATATCTTGATATGTCTCGAGAACTACGCATCTGATCAAAAAATATCATAGAACATAAAAAGTAGGAAACTTAATTCTCTACAAAAAAGGGCTCTTAACATTTTGCCATAGCTCGCTTCGTTTCCGAGATATTTGCTGATTTATCTCAAGGGAAGGGGCCTGACGGACATATTTCGAGATATTTCTTCTTCTTGTTGTTCTTCTTCTGCACAGCTAAGCTGGAAGTGGCATTTGCGGCTCGCACTAGTGCAGAGTTATCTCAAAGAAAGGGGCCACGGTGTTTCTGTATCTCTATTATGTTGGTGCGGCTTCGGAACTTTTAAATATCTCGATATATCTCGACAACTACGCTTCTGATCAAAAAATATCATAGAACATAAAAAGTAGGAAACTTAATTCTCTACAAAAAAGGTCTCTTAACATTTTGCCATAGCTCGCTTCGTTTCCGAGATATTTGCAGATTTATCTCAAGGGAAGGGGCCTGACGGACATATTTCGAGATATTTCTTCGTCTTGTTGTTCTTCTTCTGCACAGCTAAGCTGGAAGTGGCATTTGCAGCGCCCAATAGTGCAGAGTTACCTCAAAGAAAGGGGCCACGGTGTTTCTGTACCTCTATTATGTTGGTGTGGCTTCGGAACTTTTAAATATCTCGATATATCTCGAAAACTACGCTTCTGATCAAAAAATATCATAGAAGGTAAATTATAGGAAACATAATTCTCTACAAAAAAGGTCTCTTAACATTTTGCCATAGCTCGCTTCGTTTCCGAGATATTTGCAGATTTATCTCAAGGGAAGGGGCCTGACGGACATATATCGAGATATTTCTTCTTCTTGTTGTTCTTCTTCTGCACAGCTAAGCTGGAAGTGGCATTTGCAGCTCGCAATAGTGCAGAGTTATCTCAAAGAAGGGGGCCACGGTGTTTCTGTATCTCTATTATGTTGGTGCGGCTTCGGAACTTTCAAATATCTTGATATATCTCGAGAACTACGCATCTGATCAAAAAATATCATGGAACATAAAAAGTAGGAAACTTAATTCTCTACAAAAAAGGTCTCTTAACATTTTGCCATAGCTCGCTTCGTTTCCGAGATATTTGCAGATTTATCTCAAGGGAAGGGGCCTGACGGACATATTTCGAGATATTTTTTCTTCTTGTTGTTCTTCTTCTGCACAGCTAAGCTGGAAGTGGCATTTGCAGCTCGCAATAGTGCAGAGTTATCTCAAAGAGAGGGGCCACGGTATTTCTGTATCTCTATTATGTTGGTGCGGCTTCGCAACTTTTAAATATCTTGATATATCTCGAGAACTACGCATCTGATCAAAAAATATCATACTACATAAAAAGTAGAAAACTTAATTCTCTACAAGAAAGGTCTCTAAACATTTTGCCATAGCTCGCTTCGTTTCCGAGATATTTGCAGATTTATCTCAACGGAAGGGGCCTGACGGACATATTTCTAGATATTTCTTCTTCTTGTTGTTCTTCTTCTGCACAGCTAAGCTGGAAGTGGCATTTGCAGCTCGCAATAGTGCAGAGTTATCTCAAAGAGAGGGGCCACGGTGTTTCTGTATCTCTATTATGTTGGTGCGGCTTCGGAACTTTTAAATATCTTGATATATCTCGAGAACTACGCATCTGATCAAAAAATATCATAGAAGATAAATAGTAGGAAACTTAATTCTCTACAAAAAAGGTCTCTCAACATTTTGCCATAGCTCGCTTCGTTTCCGAGATATTTGCAGATTCAGCTCAAAGGAACGGGCCTGACGGACATATTTCGAGATATTTCTTCTTCTTGTTGTTCTTCCTCTGCACAGCTAAGCTGGAAGTGGCATTTGCAGCTCGCAATAGTGCAGAGTTATCTCAAAGAAAGGGGCCACGGTGTTTCTGTATCTCTATTATGTTGGTGCGGCTTCGGAACTTTTAAATATCTCGATATATCTCGAAAACTACGCTTCTGATCAAAAAATATCAGAGAACGCAAATTGTAGGAAACATAATTCTCTACAAAAAAGGTCTCTTAGCATTTTGCCATAGCTCGCTTCGTTTCCGAGATATTTGCAGATTTATCTCAAGGGAAGGGGCCTGACGGACATATTTCGAGATATTTCTTCTTCTTGTTGTTCTTCTTCTGCACAGCTAAGATGGAAGTGGCATTTGCAGCTCGCAATAGTGCAGAGTTATCTCAAAGAAAGGGGCCACGGTGTTTCTGTATCTCTATTATGTTGGTGCGGCTTCGGAACTTTTAAATATCTCGATATATCTCGAGAACTACGCATCTGATCAAAAAATATCATAGAACATAAAAAGTAGGAAACTTAATTCTCTACAAATAAGGTCTGTTAACATTTTGCCGTAGCTCGCTTCGTTTCCGAGATATTTGCAGATTTATCTCAAGGGAAGGGGCCTGACGGACATATTTCGAAATATTTCTTATTCTTGTTGTTCTTCTTCTGCACAGCTAAGCTGGAAGTGGCATTTGCAGCTCGCAATAGTGCAGAGTTATCTCAAAGAAAGGGGCCACGGTTTTTCTGTATCTCTACTATGTTGGTGCGGCTTCGGAACTTTTAAATATCTCGATATATCTCGAAAACTACGCTTCTGATCAAAAAATATCATAGAACATAAATTGTAGGAAACTTAATTTCCTACAAAAAAGTTCTCTCAACATTTTGCCATAGCTCGCATCGTTTCCGAGATATTTGCAGATTTAGTTCAAAGGGAGGGGCCTGACGGACATATTTCGAGATATTTCTTCTTCTTGTTGTTCCTCTTCAGCACAGCTAAGCTGGAAGTGGCATTTCCAGCCCGCAATAGGGCAGAGTTATCTCAAAGAAAGGGGCCACGGTGTTTCTGTATCTCTATTATGCTGGTGCGGCTTCGGAACTTTTAAATATCTCGATATATCTCGAGAACTACGCATCTGATCAAAAAATATCATAGAACATAAAAAGTAGGAAACTTAATTCTCTACAAATAAAGTCTCTTAACATTTTGCCATAGCTCGCTTCGTTTCCGAGATATTTGCAGATTTATCTCAAGGGAAGGGGCCTGACGGACATATTTTGAGATTTTTCTTCTTCTTGTTGTTCTTCTTCTGCACAGCTAAGCTGGAAGTGGCATTTGCAGCTCGCAATAGTGCAGCAGAGTTATCTCAAAGAAAGGGGCCACGGTGTTTCTGTATCTCTATTATGTTGGTGCGGCTTCGGAACTTCTAAATATCTTGATATATCACGAGAACTACGCATCTGATCAAAAAATATCATAGAACATAAAAAGTAGGAAACTTAATTCTCTACAAAAAAGGTCTCTGAACATTTTGCCATAGCTCGCTTCGTTTCCGAGATATTTGCAGATTTAGCTCAAGGGAAGGGGCCTGACGGACATATTTCGAGATATTTCTTCTTCTTGTTGTTCTTCCTCTGCACAGCTAAGCTGGAAGTGGCATTTGCAGCTCGCAACAGTGCAGAGTTATCTCAAAGAAAGGGGCCACGGTGTTTCTGTATCTCTATTATGTTGGTGCGGCTTCGGAACTTTTAAATATCTCGATATATCTCGAAAACTACGCTTCTGATCAAAAAATATCAGAGAACGCAAATTGTAGGAAACATAATTCTCTACAAAAAAGGTCTCTTAGCATTTTGCCATAGCTCGCTTCGTTTCCGAGATATTTGCAGATTTATCTCAAGGGAAGGGGCCTGACGGACATATTTCGAGATATTTCTTCTTCTTGTTGTTCTTCTTCTGCACAGCTAAGATGGAAGTGGCATTTGCAGCTCGCAATAGTGCAGAGTTATCTCAAAGAAAGGGGCCACGGTGTTTCTGTATCTCTATTATGTTGGTGCGGCTTCGGAACTTTTAAATATCTCGATATATCTCGAGAACTACGCATCTGATCAAAAAATATCATAGAACATAAAAAGTAGGAAACTTAATTCTCTACAAATAAGGTCTGTTAACATTTTGCCGTAGCTCGCTTCGTTTCCGAGATATTTGCAGATTTATCTCAAGGGAAGGGGCCTGACGGACATATTTCGAAATATTTCTTATTCTTGTTGTTCTTCTTCTGCACAGCTAAGCTGGAAGTGGCATTTGCAGCTCGCAATAGTGCAGAGTTATCTCAAAGAAAGGGGCCACGGTTTTTCTGTATCTCTACTATGTTGGTGCGGCTTCGGAACTTTTAAATATCTCGATATATCTCGAAAACTACGCTTCTGATCAAAAAATATCATAGAACATAAATTGTAGGAAACTTAATTTCCTACAAAAAAGTTCTCTCAACATTTTGCCATAGCTCGCATCGTTTCCGAGATATTTGCAGATTTAGTTCAAAGGGAGGGGCCTGACGGACATATTTCGAGATATTTCTTCTTCTTGTTGTTCCTCTTCAGCACAGCTAAGCTGGAAGTGGCATTTCCAGCCCGCAATAGGGCAGAGTTATCTCAAAGAAAGGGGCCACGGTGTTTCTGTATCTCTATTATGCTGGTGCGGCTTCGGAACTTTTAAATATCTTGATATATCTCGAGGACTACGCATCTGATCAAAAAATATCATAGAACATAAAAAGTACGAAACGTAATTCTCCACAAAAAAGGTCTTTTAACATTTTGCCATAGATCGGATTGTTTGCGAGATATTTGCAGATTTAGCTCAAGGGAAGGGGCCTGACGTACATATTCCGAGATATTTCTTGATCTTGTTGTGCTTCTTCTGCACAGCTAAGCTGGAACTGGCATTTGCTGCTCGCAATAGTGCAGAGTTATCTCAAAGAAAGGGGCGACGGTGTTTCTGTATCTCTATTATGTTGGTGCGGCTTCGGAACTTTTAAATATCTCGATATATCTCGAAAACTACGCTTCTGATCAAAAAATAACATAGAACATAAATTGTAGGAAACATAATTCTCTACAAAAAACGTCTCTTAACATTTTGCCATAGCTCGCTTCGTTTCCGAGATATTTGCAGATTCAGCTCAAAGGAACTGGCCTGACGGACATATTTCGAGATATTTCTTCTTCTTGTTGTTCTTCCTCTGCACAGCTAAGCTGGAAGTGGCATTTGGAGCTCGCAATAGTGCAGAGTTATCTCAAAGAAAGGGGCCACGGTGTTTCTGTATCTCTATTATGTTGGTGCGGCTTCGGAAATTTTAAATATCTTGATATATCTCGAGAACTACGCATCTGATCAAAAAATATCATAGAACATAAAAAGTAGGAAACTTAATTCTCTACAAAAAAGGTCTCTTAACATTTTGCCATAGCTCTCTTCGTTTCCGAGATATTTGCAGATTTATCTCAAGGGAAGGGGCCTGACGGACATATTTGGAGATATTTCTTCTTCTTGTTGTTGTTCTTCTGCACTGCTAAGCTGGAAGTGGCATTTGCAGCTCGCACTAGTGCAGAGTTATCTCAAAGAAAGGGGCCACGGTGTTTCTGTATCTCTATTATGTTGGTGCGGCTTCGGAACTTTTAAATATCTCGATATATCTCGAAAACTACGCTTCTGATCAAAAAATATCATAGAACATAAATTGTAGGAAACATAATTCTCTACAAAAAAGGTCTCTTAACATTTTGCCGTAGCTCGCTTCGTTTCCGAGATATTTGCAGATATATCTCAAGGGAAGGGGCCTGACGGACATATTTCGAGATATTTCTTCTTCTTGTTGTTCTTCTTCTGCACAGCTAAGCTGGAAGTGGCATTTGCGGCTCGCACTAGTGCAGAGTTATCTCAAAGAAAGGGGCCACGGTGTTTCTGTATCTCTATTATGTTGGTGCGGCTTCGGAACTTTTAAATATCTTGATATATCTCGAGAACTACGCATCTGATCAAAAAATATCATAGAAGATAAAAAGTAGGAAACTTAATTCTCTACAAAAAAGGTCTCTTAACATTTTACCATAGCTCGCTTCGTTTCCGAGATATTTGCAGATATATCTCAAGGGAAGGGGCCTGACGGACATATTTCGAGATATTTCTTCTTGTTGTTGCTCTTCTTCTACACAGCTAAGCTGGAAGTGGCATTTACAGCTCGCAATAGTGCAGAGTTATCTCAAAAAAAGGGGCCACGGTGTTTCTGTATCTCTATTATGTTGGTGCGGCTTCGGAACTTTTAAATATCTTGATATATCTCGAGAACTACGCATCTGATCAAAAAATATCATAGAACATAAATAGTAGGAAACTTAATTCTCTACAAAAAAGGTCTCTTAACATTTTGCCATAGCTCTCTTCGTTTCCGAGATATTTGCAGATTTATCTCAAGGGAAGGGGCCTGACGGACATATTTCGAGATACTTCTTCTTCTTGTTGTTCTTCTTCTGCACAGCTAAGCTGGAAGTGGCATTTGCAGCTCGCAATAGTGCAGAGTTATCTCAAAGAAAGGGGCCACGGTGTTTCTGTATCTCTATTATGTTGGTGCGGCTTCGGAACTTTTAAATATCTTGATATATCTCGAGAACTACGCATCTGATCAAAAAATATGATAGAACATAAATAGTAGGAAACTTAATTCTCTACAAAAAAGGTCTCTTAACATTTTGCCATAGCTCTCTTCGTTTCCGAGATATTTGCAGATTTATCTCAAGGGAAGGGGCCTGACGGACGTATTTCGAGATACTTCTTCTTCTTGTTGTTCTTCTTCTGCACAGCTAAGCTGGAAGTGGCATTTGCAGCTCGCAATAGTGCAGAGTTATCTCAAAGAAAGGGGCCACGGTGTTTCTGTATCTCTATTATGTTGGTGCGGCTTCGGAACTTTTAAATATCTCGATATATCTCGAAAACTACGCTTCTGATCAAAAAATATCATAGAACATAAATTGTAGGAAACATAATTGTCTACAAAAAAGGTCTCTGAACATTTTGCCATAGCTCGCTTCGTTTCCGAGATATTTGCAGATATATCTCAAGAAAAGGGGCCTGGCGGACATATTTCGAGATATTTCTTCTTCTTGTTGTTCTTCTTCTGCACAGCTAAGCTGGAAGTGGCATTTGCGGCTCGTACTAGTGCAGAGTTGTCTCAAAGAAAGGGGCCACGGTGTTTCTGTATCTCTATTATGTTCGTGCGGCTTCGGAACTTTTAAATATCTCGATATATCTCGAAAACTACGCTTCTGATCAAAAAATATCATAGAACATAAATTATAGGAAACATAATTCTCTACAAAAAAGGTCTCTTAACATTTTGCCATAGCTCGCTTCGTTTCCGAGATATTTGCAGATATATCTCAAGAGAAGGGGCCTGGCGGACATATTTCGAGATATTTCTTCTTCTTGTTGTTCTTCTTCTGCACAGCTAAGCTGGAAGTGGCATTTACAGCTCGCAATAGTGCAGAGTTATCTCAAAGAAAGGGGCCACGGTGTTTCTGTATCTCTATGATGTTGGTGCGGCTTCGCAACTTTTAAATATCTCGATATATCTCGAAAACTACGCTTCTGATCAAAAAATATCATAGAACATAAATTGTAGGAAACATAATTCTCTACAAAAAAGGTCTCTTAAGATTTTGCCATAGCTCGTTTCGTTTCCGAGATATTTGCAGATATATCTCAAGGGAAGGGGCCTGACGGACATATTTCGAGATATTTCTTCTTCTTGTTGTTCTTCTTCTGCACAGCTAAGCTGGAAGTGGCATTTGCAGCTCGCAATAGTGCAGAGTTATCTCAAAGAAAGGGGCCACGGTGTTTCTGTATCTCTATTATGTTGGTGCGGCTTCGGAACTTTTAAATATCTTGATATATCTCGAGAACTGCGCATCTGATCAAAAAATATCATAGAACATAAAAAGTAGGAAACTTCATTCTCTACAAAAAAGGTCTCTTAGCATTTTGCCATAGCTCGCTTCGTTTCCGAGATATTTGCAGATTTATCTCAAGGGAAGGGGCCTGACGGTCATATTTCGAGATATTTCTTCTTCTTGTTGTTCTTCTTCTGCACAGCTAAGCTGGAAGTGGCATTTGCAGCTTGCAACAGTGCAGAGTTATCTCAAAGAAAGGGGCAACGGTGTTTCTGTATCTCTATTATGTTGGTGCGGCTTCGGAACTTTTAAATATCTTGATATATCTCGAGAACTACGCATCTGATCAAAAAATATCATAGAACATAAAAAGTAGGAAACTTAATTCTCTACAAAAAAGCTCTCTTAACATTTTGCCATAGCTCGCTTCGTTTCCGAGATATTTGCAGATTTATCTCGAGGGAAGGGGCCTGACGGACATATTTCGAGATATTTCTTCTTCTTGTTGTTCTTCTTCTGCACAGCTAAGCTGGAAGTGGCATTTGCGGCTCGCACTAGTGCAGAGTCATCTCAAAGAAAGGGGCCACGGTGGTTCTGTATCTCTATTATGTTGGTGCGGCTTCGGAACTTTTAAATATCTTGATATATGTCGAGAACTACGCATCTGATCAAAAAATATCATAGAACATAAAAAGTAGGAAACTTAATTCTCTACAAAAAAGGTCTCTTAAGATTTTGCCATAGCTCGTTTCGTTTCCGAGATATTTGCAGATTTATCTCAAGGGAAGGGGCCTGACGGACATATTTCGAGATATTTCTTCTTCTTCTTGTTCTTCTTCTGCACAGCTAAGCTGGAAGTGGCATTTGCAGCTCGCAATAGTGCAGAGTTATCTCAAAGAAAGAGGCCACGGTGTTTGTGTACCTCTATTATGTTGGTGCAGCTTCGGAACTGTTTAATATCTTGATATATCTCGAGAACTACGCACCTGATCAAAAAATATCATAGAACAAAAAGAGTAGGAAACTTAATTCTCTACAAAAAAGGTCTCTTAACATTTTGCCATAGCTCGCTTCGTTTCCGAGATATTTGCAGATTTATCTCAAGGGAAGGGGCCTGACGGACATATTTCGAGATATTTCTTCTTCTTGTTGTTATTCTTCTGCACAGCTAAGCTGGAAGTGGCATTTGCAGCTCGCAATAGTGCAGAGTTATCTCAAAGAAAGGCGCCACGGTGTTTCTGTATCTCTATTATGTTGGTGCGGCTTCGGAATTTTTAAATATCTCGATATATCTCGAAAACTACGCTTCTGATCAAAAAATATCGTAGAACGTAAATTGTAGGAAACATAATTCTCTACAAAAAAGGTCTCTTAACATTTTGCCATAGCTCGCTTCGTTTCCGAGATATTTGCAGATTTATCTCAAGGGAAGGGGCCTGACGGACATATTTCGAGATATTTCTTCTTCTTGTTGTTCTTCTTCTGCACAGCTAAGCTGGAAGTGGCATTTGCAGCTCGCAATAGTGCAGAGTTATCTCAAAGAAAGGGGCCACGGTGTTTCTGTATCTATATGATGTTGGTGCGGCATCGGAACTTTTAAATATCTCGATATATCTCGAAAACTACGCTTCTGATCAAAAAATATCATAGAACATAAATTGTAGGAAACATAATTGTCTACAAAAAACGTCTCTTAACATTTTGCCATAGCTCGCTTCGTTTCCGAGATATTTGCAGATTTATCTCAAGGGAAGGGGACTGACGGACATATTTCGAGATATTTCTTCTTCTTGTTGTTCTTCTTCTGCACAGCTAAGCTGGAAGTGGCATTTGCAGCTCGCAATAGTGCAGAGTTATCTCAAAGAAAGGGGCCACGGTGTTTCTGTATCTATATGATGTTGGTGCGGCTTCGGAACTTTTAAATATCTTGATATATCTCGAGAACTACGCATCTGATCAAAAAATATCGTGGAACATAAAACGTAGGAAACTTAATTCTCTACAAAAAAGGTCTCTTAACATTTTGCCATCGCTCGCTTCGTTTCCGAGATATTTGCAGATTTATCTCAAGGGAAGGGGCCTGACGGACATATTTCGAGATATTTCTTCTTCTTGTTGTTCTTCTTCTGCACAGCTAAGCTGGAAGTGGCATTTGCAGCTCGCAATAGTGCAGAGTTATCTCAAAGAAAGGGGCCACGGTGTTTCTGTATCTCTATTATGTTGGTGCGGCTTCGGAACTTTTAAATATCTTGATATATCTCGAGAACTCAGCATCTGATCAAAAAATATCATACAACATAAAAAGTAGCAAACTTAATTCTCTACAAAAAAGGTCTCTTAAGATTTTGCCATAGCTCGCTTCGTTTCCGAGATATTTGCAGATTTATCTCAAGGGAAGGGGCCTGACGGACATGTTTCGAGATATTTCTTCTTCTTGTTGTTCTTCTTCTGCACAGCTAAACTGGAAGTGGCATTTCCAGCTCGCAATAGTGCAGAGTTATCACAAAGAAAGGGGCCACGGTGTTTCTGTATCTCTATTATGTTGGTGCGGCTTCGGAACTTTTAAGTATCTCGATATATCTCGAAAACTACGCTTCTGATCAAAGAATATCATAGAACATAAATTGTAGGAAACATAATTCTCTACAAAAAACGTCTCTTAACATTTTGCAATAGCTCGCTTCGTTTCCGAGATATTTGCAGATTTATTTCAAGGGAAGGGGACTGACGGACATATTTCGAGATATTTCTTCTTCTTGTTGTTCTTCTTCTGCACAGCTAAGCTGGAAGTGGCATTTGCAGCTCGCAATAGTGCAGAGTTATCTCAAAGAAAGGGGCCACGGTGTTTCTGTATCTCTATTATGTTGGTGCGGCTTCGGAACTTTTAAATATCTTGATATATCTCGAGAACTACGCATCTGATCAAAAAATATCATAGAACATAAAAAGTAGGAAACTTAATTCTCTACAAAAAGGGTCTCTCAACATTTTGCCATAGCTCGCTTCGTTTCCGAGATATTTGCAGATTTATCTCAAGGGAAGGGGCCTGACGGACATATTTCGAGATATTTCTTCTTCTTGTTGTTCTTCTTCTGCACAGCTAAGCTGGAAGTGGCATTTGCAGCTTGCAATAGTGCAGAGTCATCTCAAAGAAAGGGGCCACGGTGTTTCTGTATCTCTATTATGTTGGTGCGGCTTCGGAACTTTTAAATATCTTGATATATCTCGAGAACTACGCATCTGATCAAAAAATATCATAGAACATAAAAAGTAGGAAACTTAATTCTCTACAAAAAAGGTCTCTTAACATTTTGCCATAGCTCGCTTCGTTTCCGAGATATTTGCAGATTTATCTCGAGGGAAGGGGCCTGACGGACATATATCGAGATATTTCTTCTTCTTGTTGTTCTTCTTCTGCACAGCTAAGCTGGAAGTGGCATTTGCGGCTCGCACTAGTGCAGAGTTATCTCAAAGAAAGGGGCCACGGTGTTTCTGTATCTCTATTATGTTGGTGCGGCTTCGGAACTTTTAAATATCTCGATATATCTCGAGAACTACGCATCTGATCAAAAAATATCATAGAACATAAAAAGTAGGAAACTTAATTCTCTACAAAAAAGGTCTTTCAACATTTTGCCATAGCTCGCTTCGTTTCCGAGATATTTGCAGATTTATCTCAAGGAAAGGGGCCTGACGGACATATTTCGAGATATTTCTTCTTCTTGTTGTTCTTCTTCTGCACAGCTAAGCTGGAAGTGGCATTTGCAGCTTGCAATAGTGCAGAGTCATCTCAAAGAAAGGGGCCACGGTGTTTCTGTATCTCTATTATGTTGGTGCGGCTTCGGAACTTTTAAATATCTTGATATATCTCGAGAACTACGCATCTGATCAAAAAATATCATAGAACATAAAAAATAGGAAACTTAATTCTCTACAAAAAAGGTCTCTTAACATTTTGCCATAGCTCGCTTCGTTTCCGAGATATTTGCAGATTTATCTCGAGTGAAGGGGCCTGACGGACATATTTCGAGATATTTCTTCTTCTTGTTGTTCTTCTTTTGCACAGCTAAGCTGGAAGTGGCATTTGCGGCTCGCACTAGTGCAGAGTTATCTCAAAGAAAGGGGCCACGGTGTTTCTGTATCTCTATTATGTTGGTGCACCTTCGGAACTTTTAAATATCTTGATACATCTCGAGAACTACGCATCTGATCAAAAAATATCGTGGAACATAAAAAGTAGGAAACTTAATTCTCTACAAAAAAGGTCTCTTAACATTTTGCCATAGCTCGCTTCGTTTCCGAGATATTTGCAGATTTATCTCAAGGGAAGGGGCCTGACGGACATATTTCGAGATATTTCTTCTTCTTGTTGTTCTTGTTCTGCACAGCTAAGCTGGAAGTGGCATTTACAGCTCGCAATAGTGCAGAGTTATCTCAAAGAAAGGGGCCACGGTGTTTCTGTATCTCTATGATGTTGGTGCGGCTTCGGAACTTTTAAATATCTCGATATATCTCGAAAACTACGCTTCTGATCAAAACATATCATAGAACATAAATTGTAGGAAACATAATTCTCTACAAAAAACGTCTCTTAACATTTTGCCATAGCTCGCTTGGTTTCCGAGATATTTGCAGATTCAGCTCAAAGGAACGGGCCTGACGGACATATTTCGAGATATTTCTTCTTCTTGTTGTTCTTCTTCTGCACAGCTAAGCTGGAAGTGGCATTTGCAGCTCGCAATAGGGCAGAGTTATCTCAAAGAAAGGGGCCACGGTGTTTCTGTATCTCTATTATGTTGGTGCGGCTTCGGAACTTTTAAATATCTTGATATATGTCGAGAACTACGCATCTGATCAAAAAATATCATAGAACATAAAAAGTAGGAAACTTAATTCTCTACAAAAAACGTCTCCTAACATTTTGCCATAGCTCGCTTCGTTTCCGAGATATTTGCAGATTTATCTCAAGGGAAGGGGCCTGACGGACATATTTCGAGATATTTCTTCTTCTTGTTGTTCTTCTTCTGCACAGCTAAGCTGGAAGTGGCATTTGCAGCTCGCAATAGTGCAGAGTTATCTCAAAGAAAGGGGCCACGGTGTTTCTGTATCTCTATGATGTTGGTGCGGCTTCGGAACTTTTAAATATCTCGATATATCTCGAAAACTACGCTTCTGATCAAAAAATATCATAGAACATAAATTGTAGGAAACATAATTCTCTACAAAAAACGTCTCTTAACATTTTGCCATAGCTCGCTTCGTTTCCGAGATATTTGCAGATTTATTTCAAGGGAAGGGGACTGACGGACATATTTCGAGATATTTCTTCTTCTTGTTGTTCTTCTTCTGCACAGCTAAGCTGGAAGTGGCATTTGCAGCTCGCAATAGTGCAGAGTTATCTCAAAGAAAGGGGCCACGGTGTTTCTGTATCTCTATTATGTTGGTGCGGCTTCGGAACTCTTAAATATCTTGATATATCTCGAGAACTACGCATCTGATCAAAAAATATCATAGAACATAAGAAGTAGGAAACTTAATTCTCTACAAAAAAGGTCTCTCAACATTTTGCCATAGCTCGCTTCGTTTCCGAGATATTTGCAGATTTGTCTCAAGGGAAGGGGCCTGACGGACATATTTCGAGATATTTCTTCTTCTTGTTGTTCTTCTTCTGCACAGCTAAGCTGGAAGTGGCATTTGCAGCTTGCAATAGTGCAGAGTCATCTCAAAGAAAGGGGCCACGGTGTTTCTGTATCTCTATTATGTTGGTGCGGCTTCGGAACTTTTAAATATCTTGATATATCTCGAGAACTACGCATCTGATCAAAAAATATCATAGAACATAAAAAGTAGGAAACTTAATTCTCTACAAAAAAGGTCTCTTAACATTTTGCCATAGCTCGCTTCGTTTCCGAGATATTTGCAGATTTATCTCGAGGGAAGGGGCCTGACGGACATATTTCGAGATATTTCTTCTTCTTGTTGTTCTTCTTCTGCACAGCTAAGCTGGAAGTGGCATTTGCGGCTCGCACTAGTGCAGAGTTATCTCAAAGAAAGGGGCCACGGTGTTTCTGTATCTCTATTATGTTGGTGCGGCTTCGGAACTTTTAAATATCTCGATATATCTCGAAAACTACGCTTCTGATCAAAAAATATCATAGAACGTAAATTGTAGGAAACATAATTCTCTACAAAAAAGGTCTCTTAAGATTTTGCCATAGCTCGTTTCGTTTCCGAGATATTTGCAGATATATCTCAAGGGAAGGGGCCTGACGGACATATTTCGAGATATATCTTCTTCTTGTTGTTCTTCTTCTGCACAGCTAAGCTGGAAGTGGCATTTGCAGCTCGCAATAGTGCAGAGTTATCTCAAAGAAAGGGGCCACGGTGTTTCTGTATCTCCATTATGTTGGTGCGGCTTCGGAACTTTTAAATATCTTGATATATCTCGAGAACTACGCATCTGATCAAAAAATATCATAGAACATAAATAGTAGGAAACTTAATTCTCTACAAAAACGGTCTCTCAACATTTTGCCATAGCTCGCTTCGTTTCCGAGATATTTGCACATTTATCTCAAGGGAAGGGGCCTAACGGACATATTTCGAGATATTTCTTCTTCTTGTTGTTCTTCTTCTGCACAGCTAAGCTGGAAGTGGCATTTGCGGCTCGCACTAGTGCAGAGTTATCTCAAAGAAAGGGGCCACGGTGTTTCTGTATCTCTATTATGTTGGTGCAGCTTCGGAACTTTTAAATATCTTGATATATCTCGAGAACTACGCATCTGATCAAAAAATATCGTGGAATATAAAAAGTAGGAAACTTAATTCTCTACAAAAAAGGTCTCTTAACATTTTGCCATAGCTCGCTTCGTTTCCGAGATATTTGCAGATTTATCTCAAGGGAAGGGGCCTGACGGACATATTTCGAGATATTTCTTCTTCTTGTTGTTCTTCTTCTGCACAGCTAAGCTGGAAGTGGCATTTGCAGCTCGCAATAGTGCAGAGTTATCTCAAAGAAAGGGGCCACGGTGTTTCTGTATCTCTATTATGTTCGTGCGGCTTCGGAACTTTTAAATATCTCGATATATCTCGAAAACTACGCTTCTGATCAAAAAATATCATAGAACATAAATTGTAGGAAACATAATTCTCGACAAAAAAGGTCTCTTAACATTTTGCCATAGCTCGCTTCGTTTCCGAGATATTTGCAGATATATCTCAAGGGAAGGGGCCTGACGGACATATTTCGAGATATTTCTTCTTCTTGTTGTTCTTCTTCTGCACAGCTAAGCTGGAAGTGGCATTTACAGCTCGCAACAGTGCAGAGTTATCTCAAAGAAAGGGGCCACGGTGTTTCTGTATCTCTATTATGTTGGTGCGGCTTCGGAACTTTTAAATATCTTGATATATCTCGAGAACTACGCATCTGATCAAAAAATATCATAGAACATAAAAAGTAGGAAACTTAATTCTCTACAAAAAAGGTCTCTAAACATTTTGCCATAGCTCGTTTCGTTTCCGAGATATTTGCAGATATATCTCAAGGGAAGGGGCCTGACGGACATATTTCGAGATATATCTTCTTCTTGTTGTTCTTCTTCTGCACAGCTAAGCTGGAAGTGGCATTTGCAGCTCGCAATAGTGCAGAGTTATCTCAAAGAAAGGGGCCACGGTGTTTCTGTATCTCCATTATGTTGGTGCGGCTTCGGAACTTTTAAATATCTTGATATATCTCGAGAACTACGCATCTGATCAAAAAATATCATAGAACATAAATAGTAGGAAACTTAATTCTCTACAAAAACGGTCTCTCAACATTTTGCCATAGCTCGCTTCGTTTCCGAGATATTTGCACATTTATCTCAAGGGAAGGGGCCTAACGGACATATTTCGAGATATTTCTTCTTCTTGTTGTTCTTCTTCTGCACAGCTAAGCTGGAAGTGGCATTTGCGGCTCGCACTAGTGCAGAGTTATCTCAAAGAAAGGGGCCACGGTGTTTCTGTATCTCTATTATGTTGGTGCAGCTTCGGAACTTTTAAATATCTTGATATATCTCGAGAACTACGCATCTGATCAAAAAATATCGTGGAATATAAAAAGTAGGAAACTTAATTCTCTACAAAAAAGGTCTCTTAACATTTTGCCATAGCTCGCTTCGTTTCCGAGATATTTGCAGATTTATCTCAAGGGAAGGGGCCTGACGGACATATTTCGAGATATTTCTTCTTCTTGTTGTTCTTCTTCTGCACAGCTAAGCTGGAAGTGGCATTTGCAGCTCGCAATAGTGCAGAGTTATCTCAAAGAAAGGGGCCACGGTGTTTCTGTATCTCTATTATGTTCGTGCGGCTTCGGAACTTTTAAATATCTCGATATATCTCGAAAACTACGCTTCTGATCAAAAAATATCATAGAACATAAATTGTAGGAAACATAATTCTCGACAAAAAAGGTCTCTTAACATTTTGCCATAGCTCGCTTCGTTTCCGAGATATTTGCAGATATATCTCAAGGGAAGGGGCCTGACGGACATATTTCGAGATATTTCTTCTTCTTGTTGTTCTTCTTCTGCACAGCTAAGCTGGAAGTGGCATTTACAGCTCGCAACAGTGCAGAGTTATCTCAAAGAAAGGGGCCACGGTGTTTCTGTATCTCTATTATGTTGGTGCGGCTTCGGAACTTTTAAATATCTTGATATATCTCGAGAACTACGCATCTGATCAAAAAATATCATAGAACATAAAAAGTAGGAAACTTAATTCTCTACAAAAAAGGTCTCTAAACATTTTGCCATAGCACTCTTCGTTTCCGAGATATTTGCAGATTTATCTCAAGGGAAGGGGCCTGACGGACATATTTCGAGATATTTCTTCTTCTTGTTGTTCTTCTTCTGCACAGCTAAGCTGGAAGTTGCATTTGCAGCTCGCAATAGTGCAGAGTTATCTCAAAGAAAGGGGCCACGGTGTTTCTGTATCTCTATTATGTTGGTGCGGCTTCGGAACTTTTAAATATCTTGATATATCTCGAGAACTACGCATCTGATCAAAAAATATGATAGAACATAAAAAGTAGGAAACTTAATTCTCTACAAAAAAGGTCTCTTAACATTTTGCCATAGCTCGCTTCGTTTCCGAGATATTTGCAGATTCAGCTCAAAGGAACTGGCCTGACGGACATATTTCGAGATATTTCTTCTTCTTGTTGTTCTTCCTCTGCACAGCTAAGCTGGAAGTGGCATTTGCAGCTCGCAATAGTGCACAGTTATCTCAAAGAAAGGGGCCACGGTGTTTCTGTATCTCTATTATGTTGGTGCGACTTCGGAACTTTTAAATATCTTGATCTATCTCGAGAACTACGCATCTGATCAAAAAATATCATAGATCATAAAAAGTAGGAAACATAATTCTCTACACAAAACGTCTCTTAACATTTTGCCATAGCTCGCTTCGTTTCCGAGATATTTGCAGATTCAGCTCAAAGGAACTGGCCTGACGGACATATTTCGAGATATTTCTTCTTCTTGTTGTTCTTCTTCTGCACAGCTAAGCTGGAAGTGGCATTTGCAGCTCGCAATAGTGCAGAGTTATCTCAAAGAAAGGGGCCACGGTGTTTCTGTATCTCTATTATGTTGGTGCGGCTTCGGAACTTTTAAATATCTCGATATATCTCGAAAACTACGCTTCTGATCAAAAAATATCATAGAACATAAATTGTAGGAAACATAATTCTCTACAAAAAACGTCTCTTAACATTTTGCCATAGCTCGCTTCGTTTCCGAGATATTTGCAGATTCAGCTCAAAGGAACTGGCCTGACGGACATATTTCGAGATATTTCTTCTTCTTGTTGTTCTTCCTCTGCACAGCTAAGCTGGAAGTGGCATTTGCAGCTCGCAATAGTGCAGAGTTATCTCAAAGAAAGGGGCCACGGTGTTTCTGTATCTCTATTATGTTGGTGCGGCTTCGGAACTTTTAAATATCTTGATATATCTCGAGAACTACGCATCTGATAAAAAAATATCATAGAACATAAAAAGTAGGAAACTTAATTCTCTACAAAAAAGGTCTCTTAACATTTTGCCATAGCTCGCTTCGTTTCCGAGATATTTGCAGATTTATCTCAAGGGAAGGGGCCTGACGGACATATTTCGAGATATTTCTTCTTCTTGTTGTTCTTCTTCTGCACAGCTAAGCTGGAAGTGGCATTTGCGGCTCGGACTAGTGCAGAGTTATCTCAAAGAAAGGGGCCACGGTGTTTCTGTATCTCTATTATGTTGGTGCGGCTTCGGAACTTTTAAATATCTCGATATATCTCGAAAACTACGCTTCTGATCAAAAAATATCATAGAACATAAATTGTAGGAAACATAATTCTCGACAAAAAAGGTCTCTTAACATTTTGCCATAGCTCGCTTCGTTTCCGAGATATTTGCAGATATATCTCAAGGGAAGGGGCCTGACGGACATATTTCGAGATATTTCTTCTTCTTGTTGTTCTTCTTCTGCACAGCTAAGCTGGAAGTGGCATTTACAGCTCGCAATAGTGCAGAGTTATCTCAAAGAAAGGGGCCACGGTGTTTCTGTATCTCTATTATGTTGGTGCGGCTTCGGAACTTTTAAATATCTTGATATATCTCGAGAACTACGCATCTGATCAAAAAATATCATAGAACATAAAAAGTAGGAAACTTAATTCTCTACAAAAAAGGTCTCTAAACATTTTGCCATAGCACTCTTCGTTTCCGAGATATTTGCAGATTTATCTCAAGGGAAGGGGCCTGACGGACATATTTCGAGATATTTCTTCTTCTTGTTGTTCTTCTTCTGCACAGCTAAGCTGGAAGTTGCATTTGCAGCTCGCAATAGTGCAGAGTTATCTCAAAGAAAGGGGCCACGGTGTTTCTGTATCTCTATTATGTTGGTGCGGCTTCGGAACTTTTAAATATCTTGATATATCTCGAGAACTACGCATCTGATCAAAAAATATCATAGAACATAAAAAGTAGGAAACTTAATTCTCTACAAAAAAGGTCTCTTAACATTTTGCCATAGCTCGCTTCGTTTCCGAGATATTTGCAGATTCAGCTCAAAGGAACTGGCCTGACGGACATATTTCGAGATATTTCTTCTTCTTGTTGTTCTTCCTCTGCACAGCTAAGCTGGAAGTGGCATTTGCAGCTCGCAATAGTGCACAGTTATCTCAAAGAAAGGGGCCACGGTGTTTCTGTATCTCTATTATGTTGGTGCGACTTCGGAACTTTTAAATATCTTGATCTATCTCGAGAACTACGCATCTGATCAAAAAATATCATAGATCATAAAAAGTAGGAAACATAATTCTCTACAAAAAACGTCTCTTAACATTTTGCCATAGCTCGCTTCGTTTCCGAGATATTTGCAGATTCAGCTCAAAGGAACTGGCTTGACGGACATATTTCGAGATATTTCTTCTTCTTGTTGTTCTTCTTCTGCACAGCTAAGCTGGAAGTGGCATTTGCAGCTCGCAATAGTGCAGAGTTATCTCAAAGAAAGGGGCCACGGTGTTTCTGTATCTCTATTATGTTGGTGCGGCTTCGGAACTTTTAAATATCTCGATATATCTCGAAAACTACGCTTCTGATCAAAAAATATCATAGAACATAAATTGTAGGAAACATAATTCTCTACAAAAAACGTCTCTTAACATTTTGCCATAGCTCGCTTCGTTTCCGAGATATTTGCAGATTCAGCTCAAAGGAACTGGCCTGACGGACATATTTCGAGATATTTCTTCTTCTTGTTGTTCTTCCTCTGCACAGCTAAGCTGGAAGTGGCATTTGCAGCTCGCAATAGTGCAGAGTTATCTCAAAGAAAGGGGCCACGGTGTTTCTGTATCTCTATTATGTTGGTGCGGCTTCGGAACTTTTAAATATCTTGATATATCTCGAGAACTACGCATCTGATCAAAAAATATCATAGAACATAAAAAGTAGGAAACTTGATTCTCTACAAAAAAGTTCTCTTAACATTTTGCCATAGCTCTTTTCGTTTCCGAGATATTTGCAGATTTATCTCAAGGGAAGGGGCCTGACGGACATATTTCGAGATATTTCTTCTTCTTGTTGTTCTTCCTCTGCACAGCTAAGCTGGAAGTGGCATTTGCAGCTCGCAATAGTGCAGAGTTATCTCAAAGAAAGGGGCCACGGTGTTTCTGTATCTCTATTATGTTGGTGCGGCTTCGGAACTTTTAAATATCTTGATATATCTCGAGAACTACGCATCTGATCAAAAAATATCATAGAACATAAAAAGTAGGAAACTTAATTCTCTACAAAAAAGTTCTCTTAACATTTTGCCATAGCTCTCTTCGTTTCCGAGATATTTGCAGATTTATCTCAAGGGAAGGGGCCTGACGGACATATTTCGAGATATTTCTTCTTCTTGTTGCTCTTCTTCTGCACAGCTAAGCTGGAAGTGGCAGTTGCAGCTCGCAATAGTGCAGAGTTATCTCAAAGAAAGGGGCCACGGTGTTTCTGTATCTCTATTATGTTGGTGCGGCTTCGGAACTTTTAAATATCTCGATATATCTCGAAAACTACGCTTCTGATCAAAAAATATCATAGAACATAAATTGTAGGAAACATAATTCTCTACAAAAAACGTCTCTTAACATTTTGCCATAGCTCGCTTCGTTTCCGAGATATTTGCAGATTCAGCTCAAAGGAACTGGCCTGACGGACATATTTCGAGGTATTTCTTCTTCTTGTTGTTCTTCCTCTGCACAGCTAAGCTGGAAGTGGCATTTGCAGCTCGCAATAGTGCAGAGTTATCTCAAAGAAAGGGGCCACGGTGTTTCTGTATCTCTATTATGTTGGTGCGGCTTCGGAACTTTTAAATATCTTGATATATCTCGAGAACTACGCATCTGATCAAAAAATATCATAGAACATAAATAGTAGGAAACTTAATTCTCTACAAAAACGGTCTCTCAACATTTTGCCATAGCTCGCTTCGTTTCCGAGATATTTGCACATTTATCTCAAGGGAAGGGGCCTAACGGACATATTTCGAGATATTTCTTCTTCTTGTTGTTCTTCTTCTGCACAGCTAAGCTGGAAGTGGCATTTGCGGCTCGCACTAGTGCAGAGTTATCTCAAAGAAAGGGGCCACGGTGTTTCTGTATCTCTATTATGTTGGTGCAGCTTCGGAACTTTTAAATATCTTGATATATCTCGAGAACTACGCATCTGATCAAAAAATATCGTGGAATATAAAAAGTAGGAAACTTAATTCTCTACAAAAAAGGTCTCCTAACATTTTGCCATAGCTCGCTTCGTTTCCGAGATATTTGCAGATTTATCTCAAGGGAAGGGGCCTGACGGACATATTTCGAGATATTTCTTCTTCTTGTTGTTCTTCTTCTGCACAGCTAAGCTGGAAGTGGCATTTGCAGCTCGCAATAGTGCAGAGTTATCTCAAAGAAAGGGGCCACGGTGTTTCTGTATCTCTATTATGTTCGTGCGGCTTCGGAACTTTTAAATATCTCGATATATCTCGAAAACTACGCTTCTGATCAAAAAATATCATAGAACATAAATTGTAGGAAACATAATTCTCGACAAAAAAGGTCTCTTAACATTTTGCCATAGCTCGCTTCGTTTCCGAGATATTTGCAGATATATCTCAAGGGAAGGGGCCTGACGGACATATTTCGAGATATTTCTTCTTCTTGTTGTTCTTCTTCTGCACAGCTAAGCTGGAAGTGGCATTTACAGCTCGCAACAGTGCAGAGTTATCTCAAAGAAAGGGGCCACGGTGTTTCTGTATCTCTATTATGTTGGTGCGGCTTCGGAACTTTTAAATATCTTGATATATCTCGAGAACTACGCATCTGATCAAAAAATATCATAGAACATAAAAAGTAGGAAACTTAATTCTCTACAAAAAAGGTCTCTAAACATTTTGCCATAGCACTCTTCGTTTCCGAGATATTTGCAGATTTATCTCAAGGGAAGGGGCCTGACGGACATATTTCGAGATATTTCTTCTTCTTGTTGTTCTTCTTCTGCACAGCTAAGCTGGAAGTTGCATTTGCAGCTCGCAATAGTGCAGAGTTATCTCAAAGAAAGGGGCCACGGTGTTTCTGTATCTCTATTATGTTGGTGCGGCTTCGGAACTTTTAAATATCTTGATATATCTCGAGAACTACGCATCTGATCAAAAAATATGATAGAACATAAAAAGTAGGAAACTTAATTCTCTACAAAAAAGGTCTCTTAACATTTTGCCATAGCTCGCTTCGTTTCCGAGATATTTGCAGATTCAGCTCAAAGGAACTGGCCTGACGGACATATTTCGAGATATTTCTTCTTCTTGTTGTTCTTCTTCTGCACAGCTAAGCTGGAAGTGGCATTTGCGGCTGGCACTAGTGCAGAGTTATCTCAAAGAAAGGGGCCACGGTGTTTCTGTATCTCTATTATGTTGGTGCGGCTTCGGAACTTTTAAATATCTCGATATATCTCGAAAACTACGCTTCTGATCAAAAAATATCATAGAACATAAATTGTAGGAAACATAATTCTCTACAAAAAACGTCTGTTAACATTTTGCCATAGCTCGCTCCGTTTCCGAGATATTTGCAGATTCAGCTCAAAGGAACTGGCCTGACGGACATATTTCGAGATATTTCTTCTTCTTGTTGTTCTTCCTCTGCACAGCTAAGCTGGAAGTGGCATTTGCAGCTCGCAATAGTGCAGAGTTATCTCAAAGAAAGGGGCCACGGTGTTTCTGTATCTCTATTATGTTGGTGCGGCTTCGGAACTTTTAAATATCTTGATATATCTCGAGAACTACGCATCTGATAAAAAAATATCATAGAACATAAAAAGTAGGAAACTTAATTCTCTACAAAAAAGGTCTCTTAACATTTTGCCATAGCTCGCTTCGTTTCCGAGATATTTGCAGATTTATCTCAAGGGAAGGGGCCTGACGGACATATTTCGAGATATTTCTTCTTCTTGTTGTTCTTCTTCTGCACAGCTAAGCTGGAAGTGGCATTTGCCGCTCGGACTAGTGCAGAGTTATCTCAAAGAAAGGGGCCACGGTGTTTCTGTATCTCTATTATGTTGGTGCGGCTTCGGAACTTTTAAATATCTCGATATATCTCGAAAACTACGCTTCTGATCAAAAAATATCATAGAACATAAATTGTAGGAAACATAATTCTCGACAAAAAAGGTCTCTTAACATTTTGCCATAGCTCGCTTCGTTTCCGAGATATTTGCAGATATATCTCAAGGGAAGGGGCCTGACGGACATATTTCGAGATATTTCTTCTTCTTGTTGTTCTTCTTCTGCACAGCTAAGCTGGAAGTGGCATTTACAGCTCGCAATAGTGCAGAGTTATCTCAAAGAAAGGGGCCACGGTGTTTCTGTATCTCTATTATGTTGGTGCGGCTTCGGAACTTTTAAATATCTTGATATATCTCGAGAACTACGCATCTGATCAAAAAATATCATAGAACATAAAAAGTAGGAAACTTAATTCTCTACAAAAAAGGTCTCTAAACATTTTGCCATAGCACTCTTCGTTTCCGAGATATTTGCAGATTTATCTCAAGGGAAGGGGCCTGACGGACATATTTCGAGATATTTCTTCTTCTTGTTGTTCTTCTTCTGCACAGCTAAGCTGGAAGTTGCATTTGCAGCTCGCAATAGTGCAGAGTTATCTCAAAGAAAGGGGCCACGGTGTTTCTGTATCTCTATTATGTTGGTGCGGCTTCGGAACTTTTAAATATCTTGATATATCTCGAGAACTACGCATCTGATCAAAAAATATCATAGAACATAAAAAGTAGGAAACTTAATTCTCTACAAAAAAGGTCTCTTAACATTTTGCCATAGCTCGCTTCGTTTCCGAGATATTTGCAGATTCAGCTCAAAGGAACTGGCCTGACGGACATATTTCGAGATATTTCTTCTTCTTGTTGTTCTTCCTCTGCACAGCTAAGCTGGAAGTGGCATTTGCAGCTCGCAATAGTGCACAGTTATCTCAAAGAAAGGGGCCACGGTGTTTCTGTATCTCTATTATGTTGGTGCGACTTCGGAACTTTTAAATATCTTGATCTATCTCGAGAACTACGCATCTGATCAAAAAATATCATAGAACATAAAAAGTAGGAAACTTAATTCTCTACAAAAAAGGTCTCTTAACATTTTGCCATAGCTCGCTTCGTTTCCGAGATATTTGCAGATTTATCTCAAGGGAAGGGGCCTGACGGACATATTTCGAGATATTTCTTCTTCTTGTTGTTCTTCTTCTGCACAGCTAAGCTGGAAGTGGCATTTCCAGCTCGCAATAGTGCAGAGTTATCTCAAAGAAAGGGGCCACGGTGTTTCTGTATCTCTATTATGTTGGTGCGGCTTCGGAACTTTTAAATATCTTGATATATCTCGAGAACTACGCATCTGATCAAAAAATATCATAGAACATAAAAAGTAGGAAACTTAATTCTCTACAAAAAAGGTCTCTTAACATTTTGCCATAGCTCTCTTCGTTTCCGAGATATTTGCAGATTTATCTCAAGGGAAGGGGCCTGACGGACATATTTCGAGATATTTCTTCTTCTTGTTGTTCTTCTTCTGCACAGCTAAGCTGGAAGTGGCATTTGCAGCTCCCAATAGTGCACAGTTATCTCAAAGAAAGGGGCCACGGTGTTTCTGTATCTCTATTATGTTGGTGCGGCTTCGGAACTTTTAAATATCTCGATATATCTCGAAAACTACGCTTCTGATCAAAAAATATCATAGAACATAAATTGTAGGAAACATAATTCTCTACAAAAAATGTCTCTTAACATTTTGCCATAGCTCGCTTCGTTTCCGAGATATTTGCAGATATATCCCAAGGGAAGGGGCCTGACGGACATATTTCGAGATATTTCTTCTTCTTGTTGTTCTTCTTCTGCACAGCTAAGCTGGAAGTGGCATTTGTAGGTCGCAATAGTGCAGAGTTATCTCAAAGAAAGGGGCCACGGTGTTTCTGTATCTCTATTATGTTGGTGCGCCTTCGGAACTTTTAAATATCTCGATATATCTCGAAAACTACGCTTCTGATCAAAAAATATCATAGAACGTAAATTGTAGGAAACATTATTCTCTACAAAAAAGGTCTCTTAACATTTTGCCATAGCTCGCTTCGTTTCCGAGATATTTGCAGATTTATCTCAAGGGAAGGGGCCTGACGGACATATTTCGAGATATTTCTTCTTCTTGTTGTTCTTCTTCTGCACAGCTAAGCTGGAAGTGGCATTTGCAGCTCCCAATAGTGCACAGTTATCTCAAAGAAAGGGGCCACGGTGTTTCTGTATCTCTATTATGTTGGTGCGGCTTCGGAACTTTTAAATATCTCGATATATCTCGAAAACTACGCTTCTGATCAAAAAATATCATAGAACATAAATTGTAGGAAACATAATTCTCTACAAAAAACGTCTCTCAACATTTTGCCATAGCTCGCTTCGTTTCCGAGATATTTGCAGATATATCCCAAGGGAAGGGGCCTGACGGACATATTTCGAGATATTTCTTCTTCTTGTTGTTCTTCTTCTGCACAGCTAAGCTGGAAGTGGCATTTGTAGGTCGCAATAGTGCAGAGTTTTCTCAAAGAAAGGGGCCACGGTGTTTCTGTATCTCTATTATGTTGGTGCGGCTTCGGAACTTTTAAATATCTTGATATATCTCGAGAACTACGGCTCTGATCGAAAAATATCATAGAACATAAAAAGTAGGAAACTTAATTCTCTACAAAAAAGGTCTCTTAACATTTTGCCATAGCTCGCTTCGTTTCCGAGATATTTGCAGATTTATCTCAAGGGAAGGGGCCTGACGGACATATTTCGAGATATTTCTTCTTCTTGTTGTTCTTCTTCTGCACAGCTAAGCTGGAGGTGGCATTTGCAGCGCGCAATAGTGCAGAGTTATCTCAAAGAAAGGGGCCACGGTGTTTCTGTATCTCTGTTATGTTGGTGCGGCTTCGGAACTTTTAAATATCTTGATATATCTCGAGAACTACGCATCTGATCAAAAAATATCATACTACATAAAAAGTAGGAAACTTAATTCTCTACAAGAAAGGTCTCTAAACATTTTGCCATGGCTCGCTTCGTTTCCGAGATATTTGCAGATTTATCTCAAGGGAAGGGGCCTGACGGACATATTTCGAGATATTTCTTCTTCTTGTTGTTCTTCTTCTGCACAGCTAAGCTGGAAGTGGCATTTGCAGCTCGCAATAGTGCAGAGTTATCTCAAAGAGAGGGGCCACGGTGTTTCTGTATCTCTATTATGTTGGTGCGGCTTCGGAACTTTTAAATATCTTGATATATCTCGAGAACTACGCATCTGATCAAAAAATATCATACTACATAAAAAGTAGGAAACTTATTTCTCTACAAGATAGGTCTCTAAACATTTTGCCATAGCTCGCTTCGTTTCCGAGATATTTGCAGATTTATCTCAAGGGAAGGGGCCTGACGGACATATTTCGAGATATTTCTTCTTCTTGTTGTTCTTCTTCTGCACAGCTAAGCTGGAAGTGGCATTTGCAGCTCGCAATAGTGCAGAGTTATCTCAAAGAGAGGGGCCACGGTGTTTCTGTATCTCTATTATGTTGGTGCGGCTTCGGAACTTTTAAATATCTCGATATATCTCGAAAACTACGCTTCTGATCAAAAAATATCATAGAACATAAATTGTAGGAAACATAATTCTCTACAAAAAAGGTCTCTTAACATTTTGCCATAGCTCGCTTCGTTTCCGAGATATTTGCAGATATATCTCAAGGGAAGGGGCCTGACGGACATATTTCGAGATATTTCTTCTTCTTGTTGTTCTTCTTCTGCACAGCTAAACGGGAAGTGGCATTTACAGCTCGCAATAGTGCAGAGTTATCTCAAAGAAAGGGGCCACGGTGTTTCTGTATCTCTATTATGTTGGTGCGGCTTCGGAACTTTTAAATATCTTGATATATCTCGAGAACTACGCATCTGATCAAAAAATATCATAGAACATAAAAAGTGGGAAACTTAATTCTCTACAAAAAAGGTCTCTTAACATTTTGCCATAGCTCGCTTCGTTTCCGAGATATTTGCAGATTTATCTCAACGGAAGGGGCCTGACGGACATATTTCGAGATATTTCTTCTTCTTGTTGTTCTTCTTCTGCACAGCTAAGCTGGAAGTGGCATTTGCGGCTCGCACTAGTACACAGTTATCTGAAAGAAAGGGGCCACGGTGTTTCTGTATCTCTATTATGTTGGTGCGGCTTCGGAACTTTTAAATATCTCGATATATCTCGAAAACTACGCTTCTGATCAAAAAATATCATAGAACATAAATTGTAGGAAACATAATTCTCTACAAAAAAGGTCTCTTAGCATTTTGCCATAGCTCGCTTCGTTTCCGAGATATTTGCAGATTTATCTGAAGGGAAAGGGCCTGACGGACATATTTCGAGATATTTCTTCTTCTTGTTGTTCTTCTTCTGCACAGCTAAGCTGGAAGTGGCATTTGCAGCTCGCAATAGTGCAGAGTTATCTCAAAGAAAGGGGCCACTGTGTTTCTGTATCTCTATTATGTTGGTGCGGCTTCGGAACTTTTAAATATCTTGATATATCTCGAGAACTGCGCATCTGATCAAAAAATATCATAGAACATAAAAAGTAGGAAACTTAATTCTCTACAAAAAAGGTCTCTTAACATTTTGCCATAGCTCGCTTCGTTTCCGAGATATTTGCAGATTTATCTGAAGGGAAGGGGCCTAACGGACATATTTCGAGATATTTCTTCTTCTTGTTGTTCTTCTTCTGCACAGCTAAACTGGAAGTGGCATTTCCAGCTCGCAATAGTGCAGAGTTATCTCAAAGAAAGGAGCCACGGTGTTTCTGTATCTCTATTATGTTGGTGCGGCTTCGGAACTTTTAAATATCTTGATATATCTCGAGAACTACGCATCTGATCAAAAAATATCGTAGAACATAAAAAGTAGGAAACTTAATTCTCTACAAATAAAGTCTCTTAACATTTTGCCATAGCTCGCTTCGTTTCCGAGATATTTGCAGATATATCCCAAGGGAAGGGGCCTGACGGACATATTTCGAGATATTTCTTCTTCTTGTTGTTCTTCTTCTGCACAGCTAAGCTGGAAGTGGCATTTGTAGGTCGCAATAGTGCAGAGTTATCTCAAAGAAAGGGGCCACGGTGTTTCTGTATCTCTATTATGTTGGTGCGCCTTCGGAACTTTTAAATATCTCGATATATCTCGAAAACTACGCTTCTGATCAAAAAATATCATAGAACGTAAATTGTAGGAAACGTTATTCTCTACAAAAAAGGTCTCTTAACATTTTGCCAT
Organism: Osmia lignaria lignaria; assembly: GCF_051020975.1. Lineage (NCBI taxonomy): Eukaryota > Metazoa > Arthropoda > Insecta > Hymenoptera > Megachilidae > Osmia > Osmia lignaria. The sequence continues at coordinate 12,569,371 of NW_027478161.1, forward strand.
AGCTCGCTTGGTTTCCGAGATATTTGCAGATTTATCTCAAGGGAAGGGGCCTGACGGACATATTTCGAGATATTTCTTCTTCATGTTGTTCTTCTTCTGCACAGCTAAGCTGGAAGTGGCATTTGCAGCGCGCAATAGTGCAGAGTTATCTCAAAGAAAGGGGCCACGGTGTTTCTGTATCTCTATTATGTTGGTGCGGCTTCGGAACTTTTAAATATCTCGATATATCTCGAAAACTACGCTTCTGATCAAAAAATATCATAGAACATAAATTGTAGGAAACATAATTCTCTACAAAAAACGTCTCTTAACATTTTGCCATAGCTCGCTTCGTTTCCGAGATATTTGCAGATATATCTCAAGGGAAGGGTCCTGATGGACATATTTCGAGATATTTCTTCTTCTTGTTGTTCTTCTTCTGCACAGCTAAACTGGAAGTGGCATTTCCAGCTCGCAATCGTGCAGAGTTATCTCAAAGAAAGGGGCCACGGTGTTTCTGTATCTCTATTATGTTGGTGCGGCTTCGGAACTTTTAAATATCTTGATATATCTCGAGAACTACGCCTCTGATCGAAAAATATCATAGAACATAAAAAGTAGGAAACTTAATTCTCTACAAAAAAGGTCTCTTAACATTTTGCCATAGCTCGCTTCGTTTCCGAGATATTTGCAGATTTATCTCAAGGGAAGGGGCCTGACGGACATATTTCGAGATATTTCTTCTTCTTGTTGTTCTTCTTCTGCACAGCTAAGCTGGAAGTGGCATTTGCGGCTCGCACTAGTACACAGTTATCTCAAAGAAAGGGGCCACGGTGTTTCTGTATCTCTATTATGTTGGTGCGGCTTCGGAACTTTTAAATATCTCGATATATCTCGAAAACTACGCTTCTGATCAAAAAATATCATAGAACATAAATTGTAGGAAACATAATTCTCTACAAAAAACGTCTCTTAACATTTTGCCATAGCTCGCTTCGTTTCCGAGATATTTGCAGATTTATCTCAAGGGAAGGGGCCTGACGGACATATTTCGAGATATTTCTTCTTCTTGTTGTTCTTCTTCTGCACAGCTAAGCTGGAGGTGGCATTTGCAGCGCGCAATAGTGCAGAGTTATCTCAAAGAGAGGGGCCACGGTGTTTCTGTATCTCTATTATGTTGGTGCGGCTTCGGAACTTTTAAATATCTTGATATATCTCGAGAACTACGCATCTGATCAAAAACTATCATAGAAGATAAAAAGTAGGAAACTTAATTCTCTACAAAAAAGGTCTCTTAACATTTCGCCATAGCTCGCTTCGTTTCCGAGATATTTGCAGATATATCTCAAGGGAAGGGGCCTGACGGACATATTTCGAGATATTTCTTCTTCTTGTTGTTCTTCTTCTGCACAGCTAAACTGGAAGTGGCATTTACAGCTCGCAATAGTGCAGAGTTATCTCAAAGAAAGGGGCCACGGTGTTTCTGTATCTCTATTATGTTGGTGCGGCTTCGGAACTTTTAAATATCTTGATATATCTCGAGAACTACGCATCTGATCAAAAAATATCATAGAACATAAAAAGTGGGAAACTTAATTCTCTACAAAAAAGGTCTCTTAACATTTTGCCATAGCTCGCTTCGTTTCCGAGATATTTGCAGATTTATCTCAACGGAAGGGGCCTGACGGACATATTTCGAGATATTTCTTCTTCTTGTTGTTCTTCTTCTGCACAGCTAAGCTGGAAGTGGCATTTGCGGCTCGCACTAGTACACAGTTATCTCAAAGAAAGGGGCCACGGTGTTTCTGTATCTCTATTATGTTGGTGCGGCTTCGGAACTTTTAAATATCTCGATATATCTCGAAAACTACGCTTCTGATCAAAAAATATCATAGAACATAAATTGTAGGAAACATAATTCTGTACAAAAAACGTCTCTTAACATTTTGCCATAGCTCGCTTCGTTTCCGAGATATTTGCAGATATATCCCAAGGGAAGGGGCCTGACGGACATATTTCGAGATATTTCTTCTTCTTGTTGTTCTTCTTCTGCACAGCTAAGCTGGAAGTGGCATTTGCAGGTCGCAATAGTGCAGAGTTATCTCAAAGAAAGGGGCCACGGTGTTTCTGTATCTCTATTATGTTGGTGCGGCTTCGGAACTTTTAAATATCTCGATATATCTCGAAAACTACGCTTCTGATCAAAAAATATCATAGAACGTAAATTGTAGGAAACATTATTCTCTACAAAAAAGGTCTCTTAACATTTTGCCATAGCTCGCTTCGTTTCCGAGATATTTGCAGATTTATCTCAAGGGAAGGGTCCTGATGGACATATTTCGAGATATTTCCTCTTCTTGTTGTTCTTCTTCTGCACAGCTAAACTGGAAGTGGCATTTCCAGCTCGCAATAGTGCAGAGTTATCTCAAAGAAAGGGGCCACGGTGTTTCTGTATCTCTATTATGTTGGTGCGGCCTCGGAACTTTTAAATATCTTGATATATCTCGAGAACTACGCCTCTGATCGAAAAATATGATAGAACATAAAAAGTAGGAAACTTAATTCTCTACAAAAAAGGTCTCTTAACATTTTGCCATAGCTCGCTTCGTTTCCGAGATATTTGCAGATTTATCTCAGGGGAAGGGGCCTGACGGACATATTTCGAGATATTTCTTCTTCTTGTTGTTCTTCTTCTGCACAGCTAAGCTGGAAGTGGCATTTGCAGCGCGCAATAGTGCAGAGTTATCTCAAAGAAAGGGGCCACGGTGTTTCTGTATCTCTGTTATGTTGGTGCGGCTTCGGAACTTTTAAATATCTTGATATATCTCGAGAAATACGCATCTGATCAAAAAATATCATACTACATAAAAAGTAGGAAACTTAATTCTCTACAAGAGAGGTCTCTAAACATTTTGCCATAGCTCGCTTCGTTTCCGAGATATTTGCACATTTATCTCAAGGGAAGGGGCCTAACGAACATATTTCGAGATATTTCTTCTTCTTGTTGTTCTTCTTCTGCACAGCTAAGCTGGAAGTGGCATTTGCAGCGCGCAATAGTGCAGAGTTATCTCAAAGAAAGGGGCCACGGTGTTTCTGTATCTCTGTTATGTTGGTGCGGCTACGGAACTTTGAAATATCTTGATATATCTCGAGAACTACGCCTCTGATCGAAAAATATCATAGAACATAAAAAGTAGGAAACTTAATTCTCTACAAAAAAGGTCTCTTAACATTTTGCCATAGCTCGCTTCGTTTCCGAGATATTTGCAGATTTATCTCAAGGGAAGGGGCCTGACGGACATATTTCGAGATATTTCTTCTTCTTGTTGTTCTTCTTCTGCACAGCTAAGCTGGAAGTGGCATTTGCAGCGCGCAATAGTGCAGAGTTATCTCAAAGAAAGGGGCCACGGTGTTTCTGTATCTCTGTTATGTTGGTGCGGCTTCGGAACTTTTAAATATCTTGATATATCTCGAGAACTACGCATCTGATCAAAAAATATCATACTACATAAAAAGTAGGAAACTTAATTCTCTACAAGAAAGGTCTCTAAACATTTTGCCATAGCTCGCTTCGTTTCCGAGATATTTGCAGATTTATCTCAAGGGAAGGGGCCTGACGGACATATTTCGAGATATTTCTTCTTCTTGTTGTTCTTCTTCTGCACAGCTAAGCTGGAAGTGGCATTTGCAGCTCGCAATAGTGCAGAGTTATCTCAAAGAGAGGGGCCACGGTGTTTCTGTATCTCTATTATGTTGGTGCGGCTTCGGAACTTTTAGATATCTTGATATATCTCGAGAACTACGCATCTGATCAAAAAATATCATAGAAGATAAAAAGTAGGAAACTTAATTCTCTACAAAAAAGGTCTCTTAACATTTCGCCATAGCTCGCTTCGTTTCCGAGATATTTGCAGATTTATCTCAAGGGAAGGGGCCTGTCGGACATATTTCGAGATATTTCTTCTTCTTGTTGTTCTTCTTCTGCACAGCTAAGCTGGAAGTGGCATTTGCGGCTCGCACTAGTGCAGAGTTATCTCAAAGAAAGGGGCCACGGTGTTTCTGTATCTCTATTATGTTGGTGCGGCTTCGGAACTTTTAAATATCTTGATATATCTCGAGAAATACGCATCTGATCAAAAAATATCATACTACATAAAAAGTAGGAAACTTAATTCTCTACAAGAGAGGTCTCTTAACATTTTGCCATAGCTCTCTTCGTTTCCGAGATATTTGCAGATTTATCTCAAGGGAAGGGGCCTGACGGACATATTTCGCGATATTTCTTCTTCTTGTTGTTCTTCTTCTGCACAGCTAAACTGGAAGTGGCATTTGCAGCTCGCAATAGTGCAGAGTTATCTCAAAGAAAGGGGCCACGGTGTTTCTGTATCTCTATTATGTTGGTGCGGCTTCGGAACTTTTAAATATCTTGATATATCTCGAGAACTACGCATCTGATCAAAAAATATCATAGAACATAAAAAGTGGGAAACTTAATTCTCTACAAAAAAGGTCTCTTAACATTTTGCCATAGCTCGCTTCGTTTCCGAGATATTTGCAGATTTATCTCAACGGAAGGGGCCTGTCGGACATATTTCGAGATATTTCTTCTTCTTGTTGTTCTTCTTCTGCACAGCTAAGCTGGAAGTGGCATTTGCAGCTCGCAATAGTGCAGAGTTATCTCAAAGAAAGGGGCCACGGTGTTTCTGTATCTCTATTATGTTGGTGCGGCTTCGGAACTTTTAAATATCTTGATATATCTCGAGAACTACGCATCTGATCAAAAAATATCATAGAACATAAAAAGTGGGAAACTTAATTCTCTACAAAAAAGGTCTCTTAACATTTTGCCATAGCTCGCTTCGTTTCCGAGATATTTGCACATTTATCTCAAGGGAAGGGGCCTAACGGACATATTTCGAGATATTTCTTCTTCTTGTTGTTCTTCTTCTGCACAGCTAAACTGGAAGTGGCATTTCCAGCTCGCAATAGTGCAGAGTTATCTCAAAGAGAGGGGCCACGGTGTTTCTGTATCTCTATTATGTTGGTGCGGCTTCGGAACTTTTAAATATCTTGATATATCTCGAGAACTACGCATCTGATCAAAAACTATCATAGAAGATAAAAAGTAGGAAACTTAATTCTCTACAAAAAAGGTCTCTTAACATTTCGCCATAGCTCGCTTCGTTTCCGAGATATTTGCAGATTTATCTCAAGGGAAGGGGCCTGTCGGACATATTTCGAGATATTTCTTCTTCTTGTTGTTCTTCTTCTGCACAGCTAAACTGGAAGTGGCATTTACAGCTCGCAATAGTGCAGAGTTATCTCAAAGAAAGGGGCCACGGTGTTTCTGTATCTCTATTATGTTGGTGCGGCTTCGGAACTTTTAAATATCTCGATATATCTCCAAAACTACGCTTCTGATCAAAAAATATCATAGAACGTAAATTGTAGGAAACATAATTCTCTACAAAAAAGGTCTCTTAACATTTTGCCATAGCTCGCTTCGTTTCCGAGATATTTGCAGATATATCTCAAGGGAAGGGGCCTGACGGACATATTTCGAGATATTTCTTCTTCTTGTTGTTCTTCTTCTGCACAGCTAAACTGGAAGTGGCATTTACAGCTCGCAATAGTGCAGAGTTATCTCAAAGAAAGGGGCCACGGTGTTTCTGTATCTCTATTATGTTGGTGCGGCTTCGGAACTTTTAAATATCTTGATATATCTCGAGAACTACGCATCTGATCAAAAAATATCATAGAACATAAAAAGTGGGAAACTTAATTCTCTACAAAAAAGGTCTCTTAACATTTTGCCATAGCTCGCTTCGTTTCCGAGATATTTGCAGATTTATCTCAACGGAAGGGGCCTGTCGGACATATTTCGAGATATTTCTTCTTCTTGTTGTTCTTCTTCTGCACAGCTAAGCTGGAAGTGGCATTTGCAGCTCGCAATAGTGCAGAGTTATCTCAAAGAAAGGGGCCACGGTGTTTCTGTATCTCTATTATGTTGGTGCGGCTTCGGAACTTTTAAATATCTTGATATATCTCGAGAACTACGCATCTGATCAAAAAATATCATAGAACATAAAAAGTGGGAAACTTAATTCTCTACAAAAAAGGTCTCTTAACATTTTGCCATACCTCGCTTCGTTTCCGAGATATTTGCACATTTATCTCAAGGGAAGGGGCCTAACGGACATATTTCGAGATATTTTTCCTTCTTGTTGTTCTTCTTCTGCACAGCTAAACTGGAAGTGGCATTTCCAGCTCGCAATAGTGCAGAGTTATCTCAAAGAGAGGGGCCACGGTGTTTCTGTATCTCTATTATGTTGGTGCGGCTTCGGAACTTTTAAATATCTTGATATATCTCGAGAACTACGCATCTGATCAAAAACTATCATAGAAGATAAAAAGTAGGAAACTTAATTCTCTACAAAAAAGGTCTCTTAACATTTCGCCATAGCTCGCTTCGTTTCCGAGATATTTGCAGATTTATCTCAAGGGAAGGGGCCTGTCGGACATATTTCGAGATATTTCTTCTTCTTGTTGTTCTTCTTCTGCACAGCTAAACTGGAAGTGGCATTTACAGCTCGCAATAGTGCAGAGTTATCTCAAAGAAAGGGGCCACGGTGTTTCTGTATCTCTATTATGTTGGTGCGGCTTCGGAACTTTTAAATATCTCGATATATCTCGAAAACTACGCTTCTGATCAAAAAATATCATAGAACATAAATTGTAGGAAACATAATTCTCTACAAAAAAGGTTTCTTAACATTTTGCCATAGCTCGCTTCGTTTCCGAGATATTTGCAGATATATCTCAAGGGAAGGGGCCTGACGGACATATTTCGAGATATTTCTTCTTCTTGTTGTTCTTCTTCTGCACAGCTAAACTGGAAGTGGCATTTACAGCTCGCAATAGTGCAGAGTTATCTCAAAGAAAGGGGCCACGGTGTTTCTGTATCTCTATTATGTTGGTGCGGCTTCGGAACTTTTAAATATCTTGATATATCTCGAGAACTACGCATCTGATCAAAAAATATCACAGAACATAAAAAGTGGGAAACTTAATTCTCTACAAAAAAGGTCTCTTAACATTTTGCCATAGCTCGCTTCGTTTCCGAGATATTTGCAGATTTATCTCAACGGAAGGGGCCTGACGGACATATTTCGAGATATTTCTTCTTCTTGTTGTTCTTCTTCTGCACAGCTAAGCTGGAAGTGGCATTTGCAGCTCGCAATAGTGCAGAGTTATCTCAAAGAGAGGGGCCACGGTGTTTCTGTATCTCTATTATGTTGGTGCGGCTTCGGAACTTTTAGATATCTTGATATATCTCGAGAACTACGCATCTGATCAAAAAATATCATAGAAGATAAAAAGTAGGAAACTTAATTCTCTACAAAAAAGGTCTCTTAACATTTCGCCATAGCTCGCTTCGTTTCCGAGATATTTGCAGATTTATCTCAAGGGAAGGGGCCTGTCGGACATATTTCGAGATACTTCTTCTTCTTGTTGTTCTTCTTCTGCACAGCTAAGCTGGAAGTGGCATTTGCGGCTCGCACTAGTGCAGAGTTATCTCAAAGAAAGGGGCCACGGTGTTTCTGTATCTCTATTATGTTGGTGCGGCTTCGGAACTTTTAAATATCTTGATATATCTCGAGAACTACGCCTCTGATCGAAAAATATGATAGAACATAAAAAGTAGGAAACTTAATTCTCTACAAAAAAGGTCTCTTAACATTTTGCCATAGCTCGCTTCGTTTCCGAGATATTTGCAGATTTATCTCAGGGGAAGGGGCCTGACGGACATATTTCGAGATATTTCTTCTTCTTGTTGTTCTTCTTCTGCACAGCTAAGCTGGAAGTGGCATTTGCAGCGCGCAATAGTGCAGAGTTATCTCAAAGAAAGGGGCCACGGTGTTTCTGTATCTCTGTTATGTTGGTGCGGCTTCGGAACTTTTAAATATCTTGATATATCTCGAGAAATACGCATCTGATCAAAAAATATCATACTACATAAAAAGTAGGAAACTTAATTCTCTACAAGAGAGGTCTCTAAACATTTTGCCATAGCTCGCTTCGTTTCCGAGATATTTGCACATTTATCTCAAGGGAAGGGGCCTAACGAACATATTTCGAGATATTTCTTCTTCTTGTTGTTCTTCTTCTGCACAGCTAAGCTGGAAGTGGCATTTGCAGCTCGCAATAGTGCAGAGTTATCTCAAAGAAAGGGGCCACGGTGTTTCTGTATCTCTATTATGTTGGTGCGGCTTCGGAACTTTTAAATATCTTGATATATCTCGAGAACTACGCATCTGATCAAAAAATATCATAGAACATAAAAAGTGGGAAACTTAATTCTCTACAAAAAAGGTCTCTTAACATTTTGCCATAGCTCGCTTCGTTTCCGAGATATTTGCACATTTATCTCAAGGGAAGGGGCCTAACGGACATATTTCGAGATATTTCTTCTTCTTGTTGTTCTTCTTCTGCACAGCTAAACTGGAAGTGGCATTTCCAGCTCGCAATAGTGCAGAGTTATCTCAAAGAGAGGGGCCACGGTGTTTCTGTATCTCTATTATGTTGGTGCGGCTTCGGAACTTTTAAATATCTCGATATATCTCGAAAATTACGCTTCTGATCAAAAAATATCATAGAACATAAAAAGTAGGAAACTTAATTCTCTACAAAAAAGGTCTCTCAACATTTTGCCATAGCTCGCTTCGTTTCCGAGATATTTGCAGATATATCTCAAGGGAAGGGGCCTGACGGACATATTTCGAGATATTTCTTCTTCTTGTTGTTCTTCTTCTGCACAGCTAAGCCGGAAGTGGCATTTGCGGCTCGCACTAGTACACAGTTATCTCAAAGAAAGGGGCCACGGTGTTTCTGTATCTCTATTATGTTGGTGCGGCTTCGGAACTTTTAAATATCTCGATATATCTCGAAAACTACGCTTCTGATCAAAAAATATCATAGAACATAAATTGTAGGAAACATAATTCTCTACAAAAAACCCCTCTTAACATTTTGCCATAGCTCGCTTCGTTTCCGAGATATTTGCAGATATATCCCAAGGGAAGGGGCCTGACGGACATATTTCGAGATATTTCTTCTTCTTGTTGTTCTTCTTCTGCACAGCTAAGCTGGAAGTGGCATTTGCAGGTCGCAATAGTGCAGAGTTATCTCAAAGAAAGGGGCCACGGTGTTTCTGTATCTCTATTATGTTGGTGCGGCTTCGGAACTTTTAAATATCTCGATATATCTCGAAAACTACGCTTCTGATCAAAAAATATCATAGAACGTAAATTGTAGGAAACATTATTCTCTACAAAAAAGGTCTCTTAACATTTTGCCATAGCTCGCTTCGTTTCCGAGATATTTGCAGATTTATCTCAAGGGAAGGGTCCTGATGGACATATTTCGAGATATTTCTTCTTCTTGTTGTTCTTCTTCTGCACAGCTAAACTGGAAGTGGCATTTCCAGCTCGCAATAGTGCAGAGCTATCTCAAAGAAAGGGGCCACGGTGTTTCTGTATCTCTATTATGTTGGTGCGGCTTCGGAACTTTTAAATATCTTGATATATCTCGAGAACTACGCATCTGATCGAAAAATATCATAGAACATAAAAAGTAGGAAACTTAGTTCTCTACAAAAAAGGTCTCTTAACATTTTGCCATAGCTCGCTTCGTTTCCGAGATATTTGCAGATTTATCTCAAGGGAAGGGGCCTGACGGACATATTTCGAGATATTTCTTCTTCTTGTTGTTCTTCTTCTGCACAGCTAAGCTGGAAGTGGCATTTGCAGCGCGCAATAGTGCAGAGTTATCTCAAAGAAAGGGGCCACGGTGTTTCTGTATCTCTGTTATGTTGGTGCGGCTTCGGAACTTTTATATATCTTGATATATCTCGAGAACTACGCATCTGATCAAAAAATATCATACTACATAAAAAGTAGGAAACTTAATTCTCTACAAGAAAGGTCTCTAAACATTTTGCCATAGCTCGCTTCGTTTCCGAGATATTTGCAGATTTATCTCAAGGGAAGGGGCCTGACGGACATATTTCGAGATATTTCTTCTTCTTGTTGTTCTTCTTCTGCACAGCTAAGCTGGAAGTGGCATTTGCAGCTCGCAATAGTGCAGAGTTATCTCAAAGAGAGGGGCCACGGTATTTCTGTATCTCTATTATGTTGGTGCGGCTTCGGAACTTTTAAGTATCTTGATATATCTCGAGAACTACGCATCTGATCAAAAAATATCATACTGCATAAAAAGTAGGAAACTTAATTCTCTACAAGAGAGGTCTCTAAACATTTTGCCATAGCTCGCTTCGTTTCCGAGATATTTGCAGATTTATCTCAAGGGAAGGGGCCTGACGGACATATTTCGAGATATTTCTTCTTCTTGTTGTTCTTCTTCTGCACAGCTAAGCTGGAAGTGGCATTTGCAGCTCGCAATAGTGCAGAGTTATCTCAAAGAGAGGGGCCACGGTGTTTCTGTATCTCTATTATGTTGGTGCGGCTTCGGAACTTTTAAATATCTCGATATATCTCGAAAACTACGCTTCTGATCAAAAAATATCAGAGAACATAAATTGTAGGAAACATAATTCTCTACAAAAAACGTCTCTTAACATTTTGCCATAGCTCGCTTCGTTTCCGAGATATTTGCAGATTCAGCTCAAAGGAACTGGCCTGACGGACATATTTCGAGATATTTCTTCTTCTTGTTGTTCTTCCTCTGCACAGCTAAGCTGGAAGTGGCATTTGCACCTCGCAATAGTGCAGAGTTATCTCAAAGAAAGGCGCCACGGTGTTTCTGTATCTCTATTATGTTGGTGCGGCTTCGGAACTTTTAAATATCTCGATATATCTCGAAAACTACGCTTCTGATCAAAAAATATCATAGAACATAAATTGTAGGAAACATAATTCTCTACAAAAAAGGTCTCTCAACATTTTGCCATAGCTCGCTTCGTTTCCGAGATATTTGCAGATTTATCTCAAGGGAAGGGGCCTGACGGACATATTTCGAGATATTTCTTCTTCTTGTTGTTCTTCTTCTGCACAGCTAAGCTGGAAGTGGCATTTCCAGCTCGCAATAGTGCAGAGTTATCTCAAAGAGAGGGGCCACGGTGTTTCTGTATCTCTATTATGTTGGTGCGGCTTCGGAACTTTTAAATATCTTGATATATCTCGAGAACTACGCATCTGATCAAAAAATATCATAGAAGGTAAACAGTAGGAAACTTCATTCTCTACAAAAAAGGTCTCTTAACATTTTGCCATAGCTCGCTTCGTTTCCGAGATATTTGCAGATTTATCTGAAGGGAAGGGGCCTGACGGACATATTTCGAGATATTTCTTCTTCTTGTTGTTCTTCTTCTGCACAGCTAAGCTGGAAGTGGCATTTGCGGCTCGCACTAGTGCAGAGTTATCTCAAAGAAAGGGGCCACGGTGTTTCTGTATCTCTATTATGTTGGTGCGGCATCGGAACTTTTAAATATCTCGATATATCTCGAAAACTACGCTTCTGATCAAAAAATATCATAGAACATAAATTGTAGGAAACATAATTCTCTACAAAAAAGGTCTCTCAACATTTTGCCATAGCTCACTTCGTTTCCGAGATATTTGCAGATATATCTCAAGGGAAGGGGCCTGACGGACATATTTCGAGATATTTCTTCTTCTTGTTGTTCTTCTTCTGCACAGCTAAGCTGGAAGTGGCATTTCCAGCTCGCAATAGTGCAGAGTTATCTCAAAGAGAGGGGCCACGGTGTTTCTGTATCTCTATTATGTTGGTGCGGCTTCGGAACTTTTAAATATCTTGATATATCTCGAGAACTACGCATCTGATCAAAAAATATCATAGAAGGTAAAAAGTAGGAAACTCAATTCTCTACAAAAAAGGTCTCTTAACATTTTGCCATAGCTCGCTTCGTTTCCGAGATATTTGCAGATTTATCTCAAGGGAAGGGGCCTGACGGACATATTTCGAGATATTTCTTCTTCTTGTTGTTCTTCTTCTGCACAGCTAAGCTGGAAGTGGCATTTACAGCTCGCAATAGTGCAGAGTTATCTCAAAGAAAGGGGCCACGGTGTTTCTGTATCTCTATTATGTTGGTGCGGCTTCGGAACTTTTAAATATCTTGATATATCTCGAGAACTACGCATCTGATCAAAAAATATCATAGAACATAAAAAGTAGGAAACTTAATTCTCTACAAAAAAGGTCTCTTAACATTTTGCCATAGCTCTCTTCGTTTCCGAGATATTTCCAGATTTATCTCAAGGGAAGGGGCCTGACGGACATATTTCGAGATATTTCTTCTTCTTGTTGTTCTTCTTCTGCACAGCTACGCTGGAAGTGGCATTTGCAGCTCGCAATAGTGCAGAGTTATCTCAAAGAAAGGGGCCACGGTGTTTCTGTATCTCTATTATGTTGGTGCGGCTTCGGAACTTTTAAATATCTTGATATATCTCGAGAACTACGCATCTGATCAAACAATATCATAGAACATAAAAAGTAGGAAACTTAATTCTCTACAAAAAAGGTCTCTTAACATTTTGCCATAGCTCGCTTCGTTTCCGAGATATTTGCACGTATATCTCAAGGGAAGGGGCCTAACGGACATATTTCGAGATATTTCTTCTTCTTGTTGTTCTTCTTCTGCACAGCTAAACTGGAAGTGGCATTTCCAGCTCGCAATAGTGCAGGTTATCTCAAAGAGAGGGGCCACGGTGTTTCTGTATCTCTATTATGTTGGTGCGGCATCGGAACTTTTAAATATCTTGATATATCTCGAGAACTACGCATCTGATCAAAAAATATCATAGAACATAAAAAGTAGGAAACTTAATTCTCTACAAAAAAGGTCTCTTAACATTTTGCCATAGCTCGCTTCGTTTCCGAGATATTTGCAGATTTATCTCAAGGGAAGGGGCCTAACGGACATATTTCGAGATATTTCTGCTTCTTGTTGTTCTTCTTCTGCACAGCTAAGCTGGAAGTGGCATTTGCAGCTCGCAATAGTGCAGAGTTATCTCAAAGAAAGGGGCCACGGTGTTTCTGTATCTCTATTATGTTGGTGCGGCTTCGGAACTTTTAAATATCTCGATATATCTCGAAAACTACGCTTCTGATCAAAAAATATCATAGAACATAAATTGTAGGAAACATAATTCTCTACAAAAAAGGTCTCTTAACATTTTGCCATAGCTCTCTTCGTTTCCGAGATATTTGCAGATTTATCTCAAGGGAAGGGGCCTGACGGACATATTTCGAGATATTTCTTCTTCTTGTTGTTCTTCTTCTGCACAGCTAAGCTGGAAGTGGCATTTGCAGCTCGCAATAGTGCAGAGTTATCTCAAAGAAAGGGGCCACGGTGTTTCTGTATCTCTATTATGTTGGTGCGGCTTCGGAACTTTTAAATATCTTGATATATCTCGAGAACTACGCATCTGATCAAAAAATATCATAGAGCATAAAAAGTAGGAAACTTAATTCTCTACAAAAAAGGTCTCTTAACATTTTGCCATAGCTCGCTTCGTTTCCGAGATATTTGCACATTTATCTCAAGGGAAGGGGCCTAACGGACATATTTCGAGATATTTCTTCTTCTTGTTGTTCTTCTTCTGCACAGCTAAACTGGAAGTGGCATTTCCAGCTCGCAATAGTGCAGAGTTATCTCAAAGAGAGGGGCCACGGTGTTTCTGTATCTCTATTATGTTGGTGCGGCTTCGGAACTTTTAAATATCTTGATATATCTCGAGAACTACGCATCTGATCAAAAAATATCATAGAAGATAAAAAGTAGGAAACTTAATTCTCTACAAAAAAGGTCTCTTAACATTTTGCCATAGCTCGCTTCGTTTCCGAGATATTTGCATATTTATCTCAAGGGAAGGGGCCTGACGGACATATTTCGAGATATTTCTTCTTCTTGTTGTTCTTCTTCTGCACAGCTAAGCTGGAAGTGGCATTTGCGGCTCGCACTAGTGCAGAGTTATCTCAAAGAAAGGGGCCACGGTGTTTCTGTATCTCTATTATGTTGGTGCGGCTTCGGAACTTTTAAATATCTCGATATATCTCGAAAACTACGCTTCTGATCAAAAAATATCATACAACATAAATTGTAGGAAACATGATTCTCTACAAAAAACGTCTCTTAACATTTTGCCATAGCTCGCTTCGTTTCCGAGATATTTGCAGATTCAGCTCAAAGGAACTGGCCTGACGGACATATTTCGAGATATTTCTTCTTCTTGTTGTTCTTCCTCTGCACAGCTAAGCTGGAAGTGGCATTTGCGGCTCGCACTAGTGCAGAGTTATCTCAAAGAAAGGGGCCACGGTGTTTCTGTATCCCTATTATGTTGGTGCGGCTTCGGAACTTTTAAATATCTCGATATATCTCGAAAACTACGCTTCTGATCAAAAAATATCATAGAACATAAATTGTAGGAAACATAATTCTCTACAAAAAACGTCTCTTAACATTTTGCCATAGCTCGCTTCGTTTCCGAGATATTTGCCGATTCAGCTCAAAGGAACTGGCCTGACGGACATATTTCGAGATATTTCTTCTTCTTGTTGTTCTTCCTCTGCACAGCTAAGCTGGAAGTGGCATTTGCAGCTCGCAATAGTGCAGAGTTATCTCAAAGAAAGGGGCCACGGTGTTTCTGTATCTCTATTATGTTGGTGCGGCTTCGGAACTTTTAAATATCTTGATATATCTCGAGAACTACGCATCTGATCAAAAAATATCATACAACATAAAAAGTAGGAAACTTAATTCTCTACAAAAAAGGTCTCTTAACATTTTGTCATAGCTCGCTTCGTTTCCGAGATATTTGCAGATATATCTCAAGGGAAGGGGCCTGACGGACATATTTCGAGATATTTCTTCTTCTTGTTGTTCTTCTTCTGCACAGCTAAGCTGGAAGTGGCATTTACAGCTCGCAATAGTGCAGAGTTATCTCAAAGAAAGGGGCCACGGTGTTTCTGTATCTCTATTATGTTGGTGCGGCTTCGGAACTTTTAAATATCTCGATATATCTCGAAAACTACGCTTCTGATCAAAAAATATCATAGAACATAAATTGTAGGAAACATAATTCTCTACAAAAAAGGTCTCTTAACATTTTGCCATACCTCGCTTCGTTTCCGAGATATTTGCAGATATATCTCAAGGGAAGGGGCCTGACGGACATATTTCGAGATATTTCTTCTTCTTGTTGTTCTTCTTCGGCACAGCTAAGCTGGAAGTGGCATTTGCGGCTCGCACTAGTGCAGAGTTATCTCAAAGAAAGGGGCCACGGTGTTTCTGTATCTCTATTATGTTGGTGCGGCT
The DNA here is from genome assembly GCF_051020975.1 of Osmia lignaria lignaria. Taxonomy (NCBI): domain Eukaryota; kingdom Metazoa; phylum Arthropoda; class Insecta; order Hymenoptera; family Megachilidae; genus Osmia; species Osmia lignaria. Next base: position 12,584,705 of record NW_027478161.1, read on the forward strand.
TTGGAACTTTTAAATATCTCGATATATCTCGAAAACTACGCTTCTGATCAAAAAATATCATAGAACATAAATTGTAGGAAACATAATTCTCTACAAAAAAGGTCTCTTAACATTTTGCCATAGCTCGCTTCGTTTCCGAGATATTTGCAGATATATCTCAAGGGAAGGGGCCGGACGGACATATTTCGAGATATTTCTTCTTCTTGTTGTTCTTCCTCTGCACAGCTAAGCTGGAAGTGGCATTTGCAGCTCGCACTAGTGCAGAGTTATCTCAAAGAATGGGGCCACGGTGTGTCTGTATCTCTATTATGTTGGTGCGGTTTCGGAACTTTTAAATATCTTGATATATCTCGAGAACTACGCATCTGATCAAAAAATATCATAGAACATAAAAAGTAGGAAACTTAATTCTCTACAAATAAGGTCTCTTAACATTTTGCCATAGCTCGCTTCGTTTTCGAGATATTTGCAGATTTATCTCAAGGGAAGGGGCCTGACGGACATATTTCGAGATATTTCTTCTTCTTGTTGTTCTTCTTCTGCGCAGCTAAGCTGGAAGTGGCATTTGCAGCTCGCAATAGTGCAGAGATATCTCAAAGAAAGGGGCCACGCTGTTTCTGTATCTCTATTATGTTGGTGCGGCTTCGGAACTTTTAAATATCTTGATATATATCGAGAGCTACGCGTCTGATCAAAAAATATCATAGAACATAAAAAGTAGGAAACATAATTCTCTACAAAAAAGGTCTCTTAACATTTTGCCATAGCTCGCTTCGTTTCCGAGATATTTGCAGATATATCTCAAGGGAAGGGGCCTGACGGACATATTTCGAGATATTTCTTCTTCTTGTTGTTCTTCTTCTGCACAGCTAAGCTGGAAGTGGCATTTGCAGCTCGCAATAGTGCAGAGTTATCTCAAAGAAAGGGGCCACGGTGTTTCTGTATCTCTATTATGTTGGTGCGGCTTCGGAACTTTTAAATATCTTGATATATCTCGAGAACTACGCATCTGATCAAAAAATATCATAGAACATAAAAAGTAGGAAACTTAATTCTCTACAAAAAAGGTCTCTTAACATTTTGCCATAGCTCGCTTCGTTTCCGAGATATTTGCAGATTTATCTCAAGGGAAGGGGCCTGACGGACATATTTCGAGATATTTCTTCTTCTTGTTGTTCTTCTTCTGCACAGCTAAGCTGGAAGTGGCATTTGCGGCTCGCACTAGTGCAGAGTTATCTCAAAGAAAGGGGCCACGGTGTTTCTGTATCTCTATTATGTTGGTGCGGCTTCGGAATTTTTAAATATCTCGATATATCTCGAAAACTACGCTTCTGATCAAAAAATATCATAGAACATAAATTGTAGGAAACATAATTCTCTACAAAAAAGGTCTCTTAACATTTTGTCATAGCTCGCTTCGTTTCCGAGATATTTGCAGATATATCTCAAGGGAAGGGGCCTGACGGACATATTTCGAGATATTTCTTCTTCTTGTTGTTCTTCTTCTGCACAGCTAAGCTGGAAGTGGCATTTGCGGCTCGCACTAGTGCAGAGTTGTCTCAAAGACAGGGGCCACGGTGTTTCTGTATCCCTATTATGTTGGTGCGGCTTCGGAATTTTTAAATATCTCGATATATCTCGAAAACTACGCTTCTGATCAAAAAATATCATAGAACTTAAATTGTAGGAAACATAATTCTCTACAAAAAACGTCTCTTAACATTTTGCCATAGCTCGCTTCGTTTCCGAGATATTTGCCGATTCAGCTCAAAGGAACTGGCCTGACGGACATATTTCGAGATATTTCTTCTTCTTGTTGTTCTTCCTCTGCACAGCTAAGCTGGAAGTGGCATTTGCAGCTCGCAATAGTGCAGAGTTATCTCAAAGAAAGGGGCCACGGTGTTTCTGTATCTCTATTATGTTGGTGCGGCTTCGGAACTTTTAAATATCTTGATATATCTCGAGAACTACGCATCTGATCAAAAAATATCATAGAACATAAAAAGTAGGAAACTTAATTCTCTACAAAAAAGGTCTCTCAACATTTTGCCATAGCTCGCTTCGTTTCCGAGATATTTGCAGATTTATCTCAAGGGAAGGGGCCTGACGGACATATTTCGAGATATTTCTTCTTCTTGTTGTTCTTCTTCTGCACAGCTAAGCTGGAAGTGGCATTTGCGGCTCGCACTAGTGCAGAGTTATCTCAAAGAAAGGGGCCACGGTGTTTCTGTATCTCTATTATGTTGGTGCGGCTTCGGAACTTTTAAATATCTTGATATATCTCGAGAACTACGCATCTGATCAAAAAATATCTTAGAACATAAAAAGTAGGAAACTTAATTCTCTACAAAAAAGGTCTCTTAACATTTTGCCATAGCTCGCTTCGTTTCCGAGATATTTGCAGATTTATCTCAAGGGAAGGGGCCTGACGGACATATTTCGAGATATTTCTTCTTCTTGTTGTTCTTCTTCTGCACAGCTAAGCTGGAAGTGGCATTTGCGGCTCGCACTATTGCAGAGTTATCTCAAAGAAAGGGGCCACGGTGTTTCTGTATCTGTATTATGTTGGTGCGGCTTCGGAACTTTTAAATATCTTGATATATCTCGAGAACTACGCATCTGATCAAAAAATATCATAGAACATAAAAAGTAGGAAACTTAATTCTCTACAAAAAAGGTCTCTTAACATTTTGCCATAGCTCGCTTCGTTTCCGAGATATTTGCAGATTTATCTCAAGGGAAGGGGCCTGACGGACATATTTCGAGATATTTCTTCTTCTTGTTGTTCTTCTTCTGCACAGCTAAGCTGGAAGTGGCATTTGCGGCTCGCACTAGTGCAGAGTTATCTCAAAGAACGGGGCCACGGTGTTTCTGTATCTCTATTATGTTGGTGCGGCTTCGGAACTTTTAAATATCTCGATATATCTCGAAAACTACGCTTCTGATCGAAAAATATCATAGAACATAAATTATAGGAAACATAATTCTCTACAAAAAACGTCTCTTAACATTTTGCCATAGCTCGCTTCGTTTCCGAGATATTTGCAGATTCAGCTCAAAGGAACGGGCCTGACGGACATATTTCGAGATACTTCTTTTTCTTGTTGTTCTTCCTGTGCACAGCTAAGCTGGAAGTGGCATTTGCGGCTCGCACTATTGCAGAGTTATCTCAAAGAAAGGGGCCACGGTGTTTCTGTATCTCTATTATGTTGGTGCGGCTTCGGAACTTTTAAATATCTTGATATATCTCGAGAACTACGCGTCTGATCAAAAAATATCATAGAACATAAAAAGTAGGAAACGTAATTCTCTACAAAAAAGGTCTCTTAACATTTTGCCATAGCTCGCTTCGTTTCCGAGATATTTGCAGATTTATCTCAAGGGAAGGGGCCTGACGGACATATTTCGAGATATTTCTTCTTCTTGTTGTTCTTCTTCTGCACAGCTAAGCTGGAAGTGGCATTTGCGGCTCGCACTAGTGCAGAGTTATCTCAAAGAAAGGGGCCACGGTGTTTCTGTATCTCTATTATGTTGGTGCGGCTTCGGAACTTTTAAATATCTTGATATATCTCGAGAACTACGCATCTGATCAAAAAATATCTTAGAACATAAAAAGTAGGAAACTTAATTCTCTACAAAAAAGGTCTCTTAACATTTTGCCATAGCTCGCTTCGTTTCCGAGATATTTGCAGATTTATCTCAAGGGAAGGGGCCTGACGGACATATTTCGAGATATTTCTTCTTCTTGTTGTTCTTCTTCTGCACAGCTAAGCTGGAAGTGGCATTTGCGGCTCGCACTATTGCAGAGTTATCTCAAAGAAAGGGGCCACGGTGTTTCTGTATCTGTATTATGTTGGTGCGGCTTCGGAACTTTTAAATATCTTGATATATCTCGAGAACTACGCATCTGATCAAAAAATATCATAGAACATAAAAAGTAGGAAACTTAATTCTCTACAAAAAAGGTCTCTTAACATTTTGCCATAGCTCGCTTCGTTTCCGAGATATTTGCAGATTTATCTCAAGGGAAGGGGCCTGACGGACATATTTCGAGATATTTCTTCTTCTTGTTGTTCTTCTTCTGCACAGCTAAGCTGGAAGTGGCATTTGCGGCTCGCACTAGTGCAGAGTTATCTCAAAGAACGGGGCCACGGTGTTTCTGTATCTCTATTATGTTGGTGCGGCTTCGGAACTTTTAAATATCTCGATATATCTCGAAAACTACGCTTCTGATCGAAAAATATCATAGAACATAAATTATAGGAAACATAATTCTCTACAAAAAACGTCTCTTAACATTTTGCCATAGCTCGCTTCGTTTCCGAGATATTTGCAGATTCAGCTCAAAGGAACGGGCCTGACGGACATATTTCGAGATACTTCTTTTTCTAGTTGTTCTTCCTGTGCACAGCTAAGCTGGAAGTGGCATTTGCGGCTCGCACTATTGCAGAGTTATCTCAAAGAAAGGGGCCACGGTGTTTCTGTATCTCTATTATGTTGGTGCGGCTTCGGAACTTTTAAATATCTTGATATATCTCGAGAACTACGCGTCTGATCAAAAAATATCATAGAACATAAAAAGTAGGAAACGTAATTCTCTACAAAAAAGGTCTCTTAACATTTTGCCATAGCTCGCTTCGTTTCCGAGATATTTGCAGATTTATCTCAAGGGAAGGGGCCTGACGGGCATATTTCGAGATATTTCTTCTTCTTGTTGTTCTTCTTCTGCACAGCTAAGCTGGAAGTGGCATTTGCGGCTCGCACTAGTGCAGAGTTATCTCAAAGAAAGGGGCCACGGTGTTTCTGTATCTCTATTATGTTGGTGCGGCTTCGGAACTTTTAAATATCTCGATATATCTCGAAAACTACGCTTCTGATCAAAAAATATCATAGAACATAAATTGTAGGAAACATAATTCTCTACAAAAAACGTCTCTTAACAGTTTGCCATAGCTCGCTTCGTTTCCGAGATATTTGCGGATTCAGCTCAAAGGAACGGGCCTGACGGACATATTTCGAGATACTTCTTTTTCTTGTTGTTCTTCCTCTGCACAGCTAAGCTGGAAGTGGCATTTGCCGCTCGCAATAGTGCAGAGTTATCTCAAAGAAAGGGGCCACGGTGTTTCTGTATCTCTATTATGTTGGTGCGGCTTCGGAACTTTTAAATATCTTGATATATCTCGAGAACTACGCATCTGATCAAAAAATATCATAGAACATAAAAAGTAGGAAACTTAATTCTCTACCAAAAAGGTCTCTTAACATTTTGCCATAGCTCGCTTCGTTTCCGAGATATTTGCAGATTTATCTCAAGGGAAGGGGCCTGACGGACATATTTCGAGATATTTCGTCTTCTTGTTGTTCTTCTTCTGCACAGCTAAGCTGGAAGTGGCATTTGCGGCTCGCACTATTGCAGAGTTATCTCAAAGAAAGGGGCCACGGTGTTTCTGTATCTCTATTATGTTGGTGCGGCTTCGGAACTTTTAAATATCTCGATATATCACGAAAACTACGCTTCTGATCAAAAAATATCATAGAACATAAATTGTAGGAAACATAATTCTCTACAAAAAAGGTCTCTCAACATTTTGCCATAGCTCGCTTCGTTTCCGAGATATTTGCAGATATATCTCAAGGGCAGGGGCCTGACGGACATATTTCGAGATATTTCTTCTTCTTGTTGTTCTTCTTCTGCACAGCTAAGCTGGAAGTGGCACTTACAGCTCGCAATAGTGCAGAGTTATCTCAAAGAAAGGGGCCACGGTGTTTCTGTATCTCTATTATGTTGGTGCGGCTTCGGAACTTTTAAATATCTTGATATATCTCGAGAACTACGCATCTGATCAAAAAATATCATAGAACATAAAAAGTAGGAAACTTAATTCTGTACAAAAAAGGTCTCTTAACATTTTGCCATAGCTCGCTTCGTGTCCGAGATATTTGCAGATTTATCTCAAGGGAAGGGGCCTGACGGACATATTTCGAGATATTTCTTCTTCTTGTTGTTCTTCTTCTGCACAGCTAAGCTGGAAGTGGCATTTGCGGCTCGCACTAGTGCAGAGTTATCTCAAAGAAAGGGGCCACGGTGTTTCTGTATCTCTATTATGTTGGTGCGGCTTCGGAACTTTTAAATATCTTGATATATCTCGAGAACTACGCATTTGATCAAAAAATATCATACAACATAAAAAGTAGGAAACTTAATTCTCTACAAAACAGGTCTCTTAACATTTTGCCATAGCTCGCTTGGTTTCCGAGATATTTGCAGATTTATCTCAAGGGAAGGGGCCTGACGGACATATTTCGAGATATTTCTTCTTCTTGTTGTTCTTCTTCTGCACAGCTAAGCTGGAAGTGGCATTTGCGGCTCGCACTATTGCAGAGTTATCTCAAAGAAAGGGGCCACGGTGTTTCTGTATCTCTATTATGTTGGTGCGGCTTCGGAACTTTTAAATATCTCGATATATCTCGAAAACTACGCTTCTGATCAAAAAATATCATAGAACATAAATTGTAGGAAACATAATTCTCTACAAAAAAGGTCTCTCAACATTTTGCCATAGCTCGCTTCGTTTCCGAGATATTTGCAGATATATCTCAAGGGCAGGGGCCTGACGGACATATTTCGAGATATTTCTTCTTCTTGTTGTTCTTCTTCTGCACAGCTAAGCTGGAAGTGGCATTCACAGCTCGCAATAGTGCAGAGTTATCTCAAAGAAAGGGGCCACGGTGTTTCTGTATCTCTATTATGTTGGTGCGGCTTCGGAACTTTTAAATATCTTGATATATCTCGAGAACTACGCATCTGATCAAAAAATATCATAGAACATAAAAAGTAGGAAACTTAATTCTCTACAAAAAAGGTCTCTTAACATTTTGCCATAGCTCGCTTCGTTTCCGAGATATTTGCAGATTCAGCTCAAAGGAACTGGCCTGACGGACATATTTCGAGATATTTCTTCTTCTTGTTTTTCTTCCTCTGCACAGCTAAGCTGGAAGTGGCATTTGCAGCTCGCAATAGTGCAGAGTTATCTCAAAGAAAGGGGCCACGGTGTTTCTGTATCTATTATGTTGGTGCGGCTTCGGAACTTTTAAATATCTTGATATATCTCGAGAACTACGCATCTGATCAAAAAATATCATAGAACATAAAAAGTAGGAAACTTAATTCTCTACAAAAAAGGTCTCTTAACATTTTGCCATAGCTCGCTTCGTTTCCGAGATATTTGCAGATTTATCTCAAGGGAACGGGCCTGACGGACATATTTCGAGATATTTCTTCTTCTTGTTGTTCTTCTTCTGCACAGCTAAGCTGGAAGTGGCATTTGCAGCTCGCAAGAGTGCAGAGTTATCTCAAAGAAAGGGGCCACGGTGTTTCTGTATCTCTGTTATGTTGGTGCGGCTTCGGAACTTTTAAATATCTCGATATATCTCGAAAACTACGCTTCTGATCGAAAAATATCATAGAACATAAATTGGAGGAAACATAATTCTCTACAAAAAACGTCTCTTAACATTTTGCCATAGCTCGCTTCGTTTCCGAGATATTTGCAGATTCAGCTCAAAGGAACGGGCCTGACGGACATATTTCGAGATACTTCTTTTTCTTGTTGTTCTTCCTCTGCACAGCTAAGCTGGAAGTGGCATTTGCAGCTCGCAATAGTGCAGAGTTATCTCAAAGAAAGGGGCCACGGTGTTTCTGTATCTCTATTATGTTGGTGCGGCTTCGGAACTTTTAAATATCTTGATATATCTCGAGATCTACGCATCTGATCAAAAAATATCATAGAACATAAAAAGTAGGAAACTTAATTCTCTACAAAAAAGGGCTCTTAACATTTTGCCATAGCTCGCTTCGTTTCCGAGATATTTGCAGATTTATCTCAAGGGAAGGGGCCTAACGGACATATTTCGAGATATTTCTTCTTCTTGTTGTTCTTCTTCTGCACAGCTAAACTGGAAGTGGCATTTCCAGCTCGCAATAGTGCAGAGTTATCTCAAAGAAAGGAGCCACGGTGTTTCTGTATCTCTATTATGTTGGTGCGGCTTCGGAACTTTTAAATATCTTGATATATCTCGAGAACTACGCATCTGATCAAAAAATATCATAGAACATAAAAAGTAGGAAACTTAATTCTCTACAAAAAAGGTCTCTTAACATTTTGCCATAGCTCGCTTCGTTTCCGAGATATTTGCAGATTTATCTCAAGGGAAGGGGCCTGACGGACATATTTCGAGATATTTCTTCTTCTTGTTGTTCTTCTTCTGCACAGCTAAGCTGGAAGTGGCATTTGCGGCTCGCACTAGTGCAGAGTTATCTCAAAGAAAGGGGCCACGGTGTTTCTGTATCCCTATTATGTTGGTGCGGCTTCGGAACTTTTAAATATCTTGATATATCTCGAGAACTACGCATCTGATCAAAAAATATCATAGAAGATAAAAAGTAGGAAACTTAATTCTCTACAAAAAAGGTCTCTTAACATTTTGCCATAGCTCGCTTCGTTTCCGAGATATTTGCAGATTTATCTCAAGGGAAGTGGCCTGACGGACATATTTCGAGATATTTCTTCTTCTTGTTGTTCTTCTTCTGCACAGCTAAGCTGGAAGTGGCATTTGCAGCTCGCAAGAGTGCAGAGTTATCCCAAAGAAAGGGGCCACGGTGTTTCTGTATCTCTATTATGTTGGTGCGGCTTCGGAACTTTTACATATCTCGATATATCTCGAAAACTACGCTTCTGATCAAAAAATATCATAGACCATAAATTGTAGGAAACATAATTCTCTACAAAAAAGGTCTCTTAACATTTTGCCATAGCTCGCTTCGTTTCCGAGATATTTGCAGATTTATCTGAAGGGAAGGGTCCTGATGGACATATTTCGAGATATTTCTTCTTCTTGTTGTTCTTTTTCTGCACAGCTAAACTGGAAGTGGCATTTCCAGCTCGCAATCGTGCAGAGTTATCTCAAAGAAAGGGGCCACGGTGTTTCTGTATCTCTATTATGTTGGTGCGGCTTCGGAACTTTTAAATATCTTGATATATCTCGAGAACTACGCGTCTGATCAAAAAATATCATAGAACATAAAAAGTAGGAAACATAATTCTGTACAAAAAAGGTCTCTTAACATTTTGCCATAGCTCGCTTCGTTTCCGAGATATTTGCAGATTCAGCTCAAAGGAACTGGCCTGACGGACATATTTCGAGATATTTCTTCTTCTTGTTGTTCTTCCTCTGCACAGCTAAGCTGGAAGTGGCATTTGCAGCTCGCAATAGTGCAGAGTTATCTCAAAGAAAGGGGCCACGGTGTTTCTGTATCTCTGTTATGTTGGTGGGGCTTCGGAACTTTTAAATATCTTGATATATCTCGAGAACTACGCATCTGATCAAAAAATATCATAGAACATAAAAAGTAGGAAACTTTATTCTCTACAAAAAAGGTCGCTTAACATTTTGCCATAGCTCGGTTCGTTTCCGAGATATTTGCATATTTATCTCAAGGGAAGGGGCCTGACGGACATATTTCGAGATATTTCTTCTTCTTGTTGTTCTTCTTCTGCACAGCTAAGCTGGAAGTGGCATTTGCGGCTCGCACTTGTTACGTGGCCGACGGCTTGGCAGCGCGCGTGGCTATCAGAGGCTTTCTGATTGGCGGCCGCGTAACTTATTTTATTATCAATACAACCCGAGCGGTAAGATTGTATTGTGGTAGGAACTGTCACAAGGTTTCACTGGGTTTAAAGGAGAATGCTAATGTGGGTTTGACACAGCAATGTATATATTCTACAATCTTGGTCTATTACAGATGTTGTTGTCGCGAATATAGGTGTATAATGTGATATATTACCTATTTCCACTATGCTCGGTGTTCACGCACTGGCAATGCGGGGGTGTTGTGTGTGGTTGATTGTAATGCCAAATAGAAACACGACTCGCGGATTCTATAAGGTGAATGTTGCTCGAAGGGGACTTCAACCCGATCTCACTAATAGTAACCAACTCACTACCGTACACGACGTGCTCGACACGAGATGAACTCTGGTACTGCCCCCGATCGTTGGTACGAACGGGTTTATATACTAATTAAGAAGGGTGGTCTGGTTACTATTCGAGTGATCAGGCTGGGTCCACCTGCCTCTGCGACAGTTTAGAGTGGTTGCATCTGCTATTTGATTACGGCGGACCCATTGCTTTCCCAAGTGTTTGGTTCTGCTATCGGTGGGCCTTCTGTTTATTACGAGAGTAAATGGTCGGTTTGCCCGAGAGTTTTCCTTTCCAGATGTTTAAGCTTATTTGAAAGGAGACACGTTTGATAAAACGGTCTGTCTACGTGACACACTAGTGCAGAGTTATCTCAAAGAAAGGGGCCACGGTGTTTCTGTATCTCTATTATGTTGGTGCGGCTACGGAACTTTTAAATATCTCGATATATCTCGAAAACTACGCTTCTGATCAAAAAATATCATAGAACATAGATTGTAGGAAACATAATTCTCTACAAAAAAGGTCTCTCAACATTTTGCCATAGCTCGCTTCGTTTCCGAGATATTTGCAGATATATCTCAAGGGCAGGGGCCTGACGGACATATTTCGAGATATTTCTTCTTCTTGTTGTTCTCCTTCTGCACAGCTAAGCTGGAAGTGGCATTTGCAGCTCGCAATAGTGCAGAGATATCTCAAAGAAAGGGGCCACGGTGTTTCTGTATCTCTATTATGTTGGTGCGGCTTCGGAACTTTTAAATATCTTGATATATCTCGAGAACTACGCGTCTGATCAAAAAATATCATAGAACGTAAAAAGTAGGAAACATAATTCTGTACAAAAAAGGTCTCTTAACATTTTGCCATAGCTCGCTTCGTTTCCGAGATATTTGCAGATTTATCTCAAGGGAAGGGGCCTGACGGACATATTTCGAGATATTTCTTCTTCTTGTTGTTCTTCTTCTGCACAGCTAAGCTGGAAGTGGCATTTACAGCTCGCAATAGTGCAGAGTTATCTCAAAGAAAGGGGCCACGGTGTTTCTGTATCTCTATTATGTTGGTGCGGCTTCGGAACTTTTAAATATCTTGATATATCTCGAAAACTACGCTTCGGATCAAAAAATATCATAGAACATAAATAGTCGGAAACATAATTCTCTACAAAAAAGGTCTCTTAACATTTTGCCATAGCTCGCTTCGTTTCCGAGATATTTGCAGATTTATCTCAAGGGAAGGGGCCTGACGGACATATTTCGAGATATTTCTTCTTCTTGTTGTTCTTCTTCTGCACAGCTAAGCTGGAAGTGGCATTTGCAGCTCGCAAGAGTGCAGAGTTATCTCAAAGAAAGGGGCCACGGTGTTTCTGTATCTCTGTTATGTTGGTGCGGCTTCGGAACTTTTAAATATCTCGATATATCTCGAAAACTACGCTTCTGATCAAAAAATATCATAGAACATAAATTGTAGGAAACATAATTCTCTACAAAAAAGGTCTCTCAACATTTTGCCATAGCTCGCTTCGTTTCCGAGATATTTGCAGATATATCTCAAGGGCAGGGGCCTGACGGACATATTTCGAGATATTTCTTCTTCTTGTTGTTCTTCTTCTGCACAGCTAAGCTGGAAGTGGCATTTACAGCTCGCAATAGTGCAGAGTTATCTCAAAGAAAGGGGCCACGGTGTTTCTGTATCTCTATTATGTTGGTGCGGCTTCGGAACTTTTAAATATCTTGATATATCTCGAGAACGGCGCAGCTGATCAAAAAATATCATAGAACATAAAAAGTAGGAAACTTAATTCTCTACAAAAAAGGTCTCTTAACATTTTGCCATAGCTCGCTTCGTTTCCGAGATATTTGCAGATTTATCTCAAGGGAAGGGGCCTGACGGACATATTTCGAGATGTTTCTTCTTCTTGTTGTTCTTCTTCTGCACAGCTAATCTGGAAGTGGCATTTGCGGCTCGCACTAGTGCAGAGTTATCTCAAAGAAAGGGGCCACGGTGTTTCTGTATCTCTATTATGTTGGTGCGGCTTCGGAACTTTTAAATATCTCGATATATCTCGAAAACTACGCTTCTGATCAAAAAATATCATAGAACATAAATTGTAGGAAACATAATTCTCTACAAAAAAGGTCTCTCAACATTTTGCCATAGCTCGCTTCGTTTCCGAGATATTTGCAGATATATCTCAAGGGCAGGGGCCTGACGGACATATTTCGAGATATTTCTTCTTCTTGTTGTTCTTCTTCTGCACAGCTAAGCTGGAAGTGGCATTTACAGCTCGCAATAGTGCAGAGTTATCTCAAAGAAAGGGGCCACGGTGTTTCTGTATCTCTATTATGTTGGTGCGGCTTCGGAACTTTTAAATATCTTGATATATCTCGAGAACTACGCATCTGATCAAAAAATATCATAGAACATAAAAAGTAGGAAACTTAATTCTCTACAAAAAAGGTCTCTTAACATTTTGCCATAGCTCGCTTCGTTTCCGAGATATTTGCAGATTTATCTCAAGGGAAGGGGCCTAACGGACATATTTCGAGATATTTCTTCTTCTTGTTGTTCTTCCTCTGCACAGCTAAGCTGGAAGTGGCATTTGCAGCTCGCAATAGTGCAGAGTTATCTCAAAGAAAGGGGCCACGGTGTTTCTGTATCTCTATTATGTTGGTGCGGCTTCGGAACTTTTAAATATCTTGATATATCTCGAGAACTACGCATCTGATCAAAAAATATCATAGAACATAAAAAGTAGGAAACTTAATGCTCTACAAAAAAGGTCTCTTAACATTTTGCCATAGCTCGCTTCGTTTCCGAGATATTTGCAGATTTATCTCAAGGGAAGGGGCCTGACGGACATATTTCGAGATATTTCTTCTTCTTGTTGTTCTTCTTCTGCACAGCTAAGCTGGAAGTGGCATTTGCGGCTCGCACTGGTGCAGAGTTATCTCAAAGAAAGGGGCCACGGTGTTTCTGTATCTCTATTATGTTGGTGCGGCTTCGGAACTTTTAAATATCGTGATATACCTCGAGAACTACGCATCTGATCAAAAAATATCATAGAACATAAAAAGTAGGAAACTTAATTCTCTACAAAACAGGTCTCTTAACATTTTGCCATAGCTCGCTTCGTTTCCGAGATATTTGCAGATTTATCTCAAGGGAAGGGGCCTGACGGACATATTTCGAGATATATCTTCTTCTTGTTGTTCTTCTTCTGCACAGCTAAGCTGGAAGTGGCATTTGCGGCTCGCACTATTGCAGAGTTATCTCAAAGAAAGGGGCCACGGTGTTTCTGTATCTCTATTATGTTGGTGCGGCTTCGGAACTTTTAAATATCTCGATATATCTCGAAAGCTACGCTTCTGATCAAAAAATATCATAGAACATAAATTGTAGGAAACATAATTCTCTACAAAAAAGGTCTCTCAACATTTTGCCATAGCTCGCTTCGTTTCCGAGATATTTGCAGATATATCTCAAGGGCAGGGGCCTGACGGACATATTTCGAGATATTTCTTCTTCTTGTTGTTCTTCTTCTGCACAGCTAAGCTGGAAGTGGCATTTACAGCTCGCAATAGTGCAGAGTTATCTCAAAGAAAGGGGCCACGGTGTTTCTGTATCTCTATTATGTTGGTGCGGCTTCGGAACTTTTAAATATCTTGATATATCTCGAGAACGGCGCAGCTGATCAAAAAATATCATAGAACATAAAAAGTAGGAAACTTAATTCTCTACAAAAAAGGTCTCTTAACATTTTGCCATAGCTCGCTTCGTTTCCGAGATATTTGCAGATTTATCTCAAGGGAAGGGGCCTGACGGACATATTTCGAGATGTTTCTTCTTCTTGTTGTTCTTCTTCTGCACAGCTAATCTGGAAGTGGCATTTGCGGCTCGCACTAGTGCAGAGTTATCTCAAAGAAAGGGGCCACGGTGTTTCTGTATCTCTATTATGTTGGTGCGGCTTCGGAACTTTTAAATATCTCGATATATCTCGAAAACTACGCTTCTGATCAAAAAATATCATAGAACATAAATTGTAGGAAACATAATTCTCTACAAAAAAGGTCTCTCAACATTTTGCCATAGCTCGCTTCGTTTCCGAGATATTTGCAGATATATCTCAAGGGCAGGGGCCTGACGGACATATTTCGAGATATTTCTTCTTCTTGTTGTTCTTCTTCTGCACAGCTAAGCTGGAAGTGGCATTTACAGCTCGCAATAGTGCAGAGTTATCTCAAAGAAAGGGGCCACGGTGTTTCTGTATCTCTATTATGTTGGTGCGGCTTCGGAACTTTTAAATATCTCGATATATCTCGAAAGCTACGCTTCTGATCAAAAAATATCATAGAACATAAATTGTAGGAAACATAATTCTCTACAAAAAAGGTCTCTCAACATTTTGCCATAGCTCGCTTCGTTTCCGAGATATTTGCAGATATATCTCAAGGGCAGGGGCCTGACGGACATATTTCGAGATATTTCTTCTTCTTGTTGTTCTTCTTCTGCACAGCTAAGCTGGAAGTGGCATTTACAGCTCGCAATAGTGCAGAGTTATCTCAAAGAAAGGGGCCACGGTGTTTCTGTATCTCTATTATGTTGGTGCGGCTTCGGAACTTTTAAATATCTTGATATATCTCGAGAACGGCGCAGCTGATCAAAAAATATCATAGAACATAAAAAGTAGGAAACTTAATTCTCTACAAAAAAGGTCTCTTAACATTTTGCCATAGCTCGCTTCGTTTCCGAGATATTTGCAGATTTATCTCAAGGGAAGGGGCCTGACGGACATATTTCGAGATGTTTCTTCTTCTTGTTGTTCTTCTTCTGCACAGCTAAGCTGGAAGTGGCATTTGCGGCTCGCACTAGTGCAGAGTTATCTCAAAGAAAGGGGCCACGGTGTTTCTGTATCTCTATTATGTTGGTGCGGCTTCGGAACTTTTAAATATCTCGATATATCTCGAAAACTACGCTTCTGATCAAAAAATATCATAGAACATAAATTGTAGGAAACATAATTCTCTACAAAAAAGGTCTCTCAACATTTTGCCATAGCTCGCTTCGTTTCCGAGATATTTGCAGATATATCTCAAGGGCAGGGGCCTGACGGACATATTTCGAGATATTTCTTCTTCTTGTTGTTCTTCTTCTGCACAGCTAAGCTGGAAGTGGCATTTACAGCTCGCAATAGTGCAGAGTTATCTCAAAGAAAGGGGCCACGGTGTTTCTGTATCTCTATTATGTTGGTGCGGCTTCGGAACTTATAAATATCTTGATATATCTCGAGAACTACGCATCTGATCAAAAAATATCATAGAACATAAAAAGTAGGAAACTTAATTCTCTACAAAAAAGGTCTCTTAAGATTTTGCCATAGCTCGCTTCGTTTCCGAGATATTTGCAGATTTATCTCAAGGGAAGGGGCCTAACGGACATATTTCGAGAAGTTTCTTCTTCTTGTTGTTCTCCTTCTGCACAGCTAAGCTGGAAGTGGCATTTGCGGCTCGCACTAGTGCACAGTTATCTCAAAGAAAGGGGCCACGGTGTTTCTGTATCTCTAATATGTTGGTGCGGCTTCGGAACTTTTAAGTATCTCGATATATCTCGAAAACTACGCTTCTGATCAAAAAATATCATAGAACATAAATTGTAGGAAACATAATTCTCTACAAAAAACGTCTCTTAACATTTTGCCATAGCTCGCTTCGTTTCCGAGATATTTGCAGATTCAGCTCAAAGGAACTGGCCTGACGGACATATTTCGAGATATTTCTTCTTCTTGTTTTTCTTCCTCTGCACAGCTAAGCTGGAAGTGGCATTTGCAGCTCGCAATAGTGCAGAGTTATCTCAAAGAAAGGGGCCACGGTGTTTCTGTATCTATTATGTTGGTGCGGCTTCGGAACTTTTAAATATCTTGATATATCTCGAGAACTACGCATCTGATCAAAAAATATCATAGAACATAAAAAGTAGGAAACTTAATTCTCTACAAAAAAGGTCTCTTAACATTTTGCCATAGCTCGCTTCGTTTCCGAGATATTTGCAGATTTATCTCAAGGGAAGGGGCCTGACGGACATATTTCGAGATATTTCTTCTTCTTGTTGTTCTTCTTCTGCACAGCTAAGCTGGAAGTGGCATTTGCGGCTCGCACTAGTGCAGAGTTATCTCAAAGAAAGGGGCCACGGTGTTTCTGTATCTCTATTATGTTGGTGCGGCTTCGGAACTTTTAAATATCTCGATATATCTCGAAAACTACGCTTCTGATCAAAAAATATCATAGAACGTAAATTGTAGGAAACATAATTCTCTACAAAAAAGGTCTCTCAACATTTTGCCATAGCTCGCTTCGTTTCCGAGATATTTGCAGATATATCTCAAGGGCAGGGGCCTGACGGACATATTTCGAGATATTTCTTCTTCTTGTTGTTCTTCTTCTGCACAGCTAAGCTGGAAGTGGCATTTACAGCTCGCAATAGTGCAGAGTTATCTCAAAGAAAGGGGCCACGGTGTTTCTGTATCTGTATTATGTTGGTGCGGCTTCGGCACTTTTAAATATCTTGATATATCTCGAGAACTACGCATCTGATCAAAAAATATCATAGAAGATAAAAAGTAGGAAACTTAATTCTCTACAAAAAAGGTCTCTTAACATTTCGCCATAGCTCGCTTCGTTTCCGAGATATTTGCAGATTTATCTCAAGGGAAGGGGCCTGTCGGACATATTTCGAGATATTTCTTCTTCTTGTTGTTCTTCTTCTGCACAGCTAAGCTGGAAGTGGCATTTGCGGCTCGCACTAGTGCAGAGTTATCTCAAAAAAAGGGGCCACGGTGTTTCGGTATCTCTATTATGTTGGTGCGGCTTCGGAACTTTTAAATATCTCGATATATCTCGAAAACTACGCTTCTGATCGAAAAATATCATAGAACATAAATTGTAGGAAACATAATTCTCTACAAAAAACGTCTCTTAACATTTTGCCATAGCTCGCTTCGTTTCCGAGATATTTGCAGATTCAGCTCAAAGGAACGGGCCTGACGGACATATTTCGAGATACTTCTTTTTCTTGTTGTTCTTCCTCTGCACAGCTAAGCTGGAAGTGGCATTTGCAGCTCGCAATAGTGCAGAGTTATCTCAAAGAAAGGGGCCACGGTGTTTCTGTATCTCTATTATGTTGGTGCGGCTTCGGAACTTTTAAATATCTTGATATATCTCGAGAACTACGCATCTGATCAAAAAATATCATAGAACATAAAAAGTAGGAAACTTAATTCTCTACAAAAAAGGGCTCTTAACATTTTGCCATAGCTCGCTTCGTTTCCGAGATATTTGCAGATTTATCTCAAGGGAAGGGGCCTAACGGACATATTTCGAGATATTTCTTCTTCCTGTTGTTCTTCTTCTGCACAGCTAAACTGGAAGTGGCATTTCCAGCTCGCAATAGTGCAGAGTTATCTCAAAGAAAGGAGCCACGGTGTTTCTGTATCTCTATTATGTTGGTGCGGCTTCGGAACTTTTAAATATCTTGATATATCTCGAGAACTACGCATCTGATCAAAAAATATCATAGAACATAAAAAGTAGGAAACTTAATTCTCTACAAAAAAGGTCTCTTAACATTTTGCCATAGCTCGCTTCGTTTCCGAGATATTTGCAGATTTATCTCAAGGGAAGGGGCCTGACGGACATATTTCGAGATATTTCTTCTTCTTGTTGTTCTTCTTCTGCACAGCTAAGCTGGAAGTGGCATTTGCGGCTCGCACTATTGCAGAGTTATCTCAAAGAAAGGGGCCACGGTGTTTCTGTATCTCTATTATGTTGGTGCGGCTTCGGAACTTTTAAATATCTCGATATATCTCGAAAACTACGCTTCTGATCAAAAAATATCATAGAACATAAATTGTAGGAAACATAATTCTCTACAAAAAAGGTCTCTCAACATTTTGCCATAGCTCGCTTCGTTTCCGAGATATTTGCAGATATATCTCAAGGGCAGGGGCCTGACGGACATATTTCGAGATATTTCTTCTTCTTGTTGTTCTTCTTCTGCACAGCTAAGCTGGAAGTGGCATTTACAGCTCGCAATAGTGCAGAGTTATCTTAAAGAAAGGGGCCACGGTGTTTCTGTATCTCTATTATGTTGGTGCGGCTTCGGAACTTTTAAATATCTTGATATATCGCGAGAACTACGCATCTGATCAAAAAATGTCATAGAACATAAAAAGTAGGAAACTTAATTCTCTACAAAGAAGGTCTCTTAACATTTTGCCATAGCTCGCTTTGTTTCCGAGATATTTGCAGATATATCTCAAGGGAAGGGGCCTGACGGACATATTTCGAGATATTTCTTCTTCTTGTTGTTCTTCTTCTGCACAGCTAAGCTGGAAGTGGCATTTACAGCTCGCAATAGTGCAGAGTTATCTCAAAGAAAGGGGCCACGGTGTTTCTGTATCTCTATTATGTTGGTGCGGCTTCGGAACTTTTAAATATCTTGATATATCTCGAGAACTACGCATCTGATCAAAAAATATCATAGAAGATAAAAAGTAGGAAACTTAATTCTCTACAAAAAAGGTTTCTTAACATTTTCCCATAGCTGGCATCGTTTCCGAGATATTTGCAGATTTATCTCAAGGGAAGGGGCCTGACGGACATATTCCGAGATATTTCTTCTTCTTGTTGTTCCTCTTCTGCACAGCTAAGCTGGAAGTGGCATTTGCAGCTCGCAATAGTGCGGAGTTATCTCAAAGAATGAGGCCACGGTGTTTCTGCACCTCTATTATGTTGGTGCAGCTTCGGAACTTTTAAATATCTTGATATATCTCGAGAACTACGCATCTGATCAAAAAATATCATAGAACATAAAAAGTAGGAAACTTAATTGTCTACAAATAAGGTCTCTTAACATTTTGGCATAGCTCGCTTCGTTTCCGAGATACTTGCCGATTTATCTCAAGGGAAGGGGCCTGACGGACATATTCCGAGATATTTCTTCTTCTTGTTGTTCCTCTTCTGCACAGCTAAGCTGGAAGTGGCATTTGCAGCTCGCAATAGTGCAGAGTTATCTCAAAGAAAGAGGCCACGGTGTTTCTGCACCTCTATTATGTTGGTGCAGCTTCGGAACTTTTAAATATCTTGATATATCTCGAGAACTACGCATCTGATCAAAAAATATCATAGAACATAAAAAGTAGGCAACTTAATTCTCTACAAAAAAGGTCTCTTATCATTTTGCCATAGCTCTCTTCGTTTCCGAGATATTTGCAGATTTATCTCAAGGGAAGGGGCCTGACGGACATATTTCGAGATATTTCTTCTTCTTGTTGTTCTTCTTCTGCACAGCTAAGCTGGAAGTGGCATTTGCAGCTCGCAATAGTGCAGAGTTATCTCAAAGAAAGGGGCCACGGTGTTTCTGTATCTCTATTATGTTGGTGCGGCTTCGGAACTTTTAAATATCTTGATATATCTCGAGAACTACGCGTCTGATCAAAAAATATCATAGAACATAAAAAGTAGGAAACTTAATTCTCTACAAAAAAGTCTGTTAACATTTTGCCATAGCTCGCTTCGTTTCCGAGATATTTGCAGATTTATCTCAAGGGAATGGGCCTAACGGACATATTTCGAGATATTTCTTCTTCTTGTTGTTCTTCTTCTGCACAGCTAAACTGGAAGTGGCATTTCCAGCTCGCAATAGTGCAGAGTTATCTCAAAGAAAGGGGCCACGGTGTTTCTGTATCTCTATTATGTTGGTGCGGCTTCGGAACTTTTAAATATCTTGATATATCTCGAGAACGACGCATCTGATCAGAAAATATCATAGAAGATAAAAAGTAGGAAACTTAATTCTCTACAAAAAAGGTTTCTTAACATTTTCCCATAGCTGGCATCGTTTCCGAGATATTTGCAGATTTATCTCAAGGGAAGGGGCCTGACGGACATATTCCGAGATATTTCTTCTTCTTGTTGTTCCTCTTCTGCACAGCTAAGCTGGAAGTGGCATTTGCAGCTCGCAATAGTGCGGAGTTATCTCAAAGAAAGAGGCCACGGTGTTTCTGCACCTCTACTATGTTGGTGCAGCTTCGGAACTTTTAAATATCTTGATATATCTCGAGAACTACGCATCTGATCAAAAAATATCATAGAACATAAAAAGTAGGAAACTTAATTGTCTACAAATAAGGTCTCTTAACATTTTGGCATAGCTCGCTTCGTTTCCGAGATATTTGCAGATTTATCTCAAGGTAAGGGGCCTGACGGACATATTTCGAGATATTTCTTCTTCTTGTTGCTCTTCTTCTGCACAGCTAAGCTGGAAGTGGCATTTGCAGCTCGCAATAGTGCATAGTTATCTGAAAGAAAGGGGCCACGGTGTTTCTGTATCTCTATTATGTTGGTGCGGCTTCGGAACTTTTAAATATCTCGATATATCTCGAAAACTACGCTTCTGATCAAAAAATATCATAGAACATAAATTGTAGGAAACATAATTCATTACAAAAAAGGTCTCTTAACATTTTGCCATAGCTCGCTTTGTTTCCGAGATATTTGCAGATATATCTCAAGGGAAGGGGCCTGACGGACATATTTCGAGATATTTCTTCTTCTTGTTGTTCTTCTTCTGCACAGCTAAGCTGGAAGTGGCATTTACAGCTCGCAATAGTGCAGAGTTATCTCAAAGAAAGGGGCCACGGTGTTTCTGTATCTCTATTATGTTGGTGCGGCTTCGGAACTTTTAAATATCTTGATATATCTCGAGAACTACGCATCTGATCAAAAAATATCATAGAAGATAAAAAGTAGGCAACTTAATTCTCTACAAAAAAGGTCTCTTATCATTTTGCCATAGCTCTCTTCGTTTCCGAGATATTTGCAGATTTATCTCAAGGGAAGGGGCCTGACGGACATATTTCGAGATATTTCTTCTTCTTGTTGTTCTTCTTCTGCACAGCTAAGCTGGAAGTGGCATTTGCAGCTCGCAATAGTGCAGAGTTATCTCAAAGAAAGGGGCCACGGTGTTTCTGTATCTCTATTATGTTGGTGCGGCTTCGGAACTTTTAAATATCTTGATATATCTCGAGAACTACGCGTCTGATCAAAAAATATCATAGAACATAAAAAGTAGGAAACTTAATTCTCTACAAAAAAGTCTGTTAACATTTTGCCATAGCTCGCTTCGTTTCCGAGATACTTGCCGATTTATCTCAAGGGAAGGGGCCTGACGGACATATTCCGAGATATTTCTTCTTCTTGTTGTTCCTCTTCTGCACAGCTAAGCTGGAAGTGGCATTTGCAGCTCGCAATAGTGCAGAGTTATCTCAAAGAA
The DNA here is from genome assembly GCF_051020975.1 of Osmia lignaria lignaria. Classification (NCBI taxonomy): domain Eukaryota; kingdom Metazoa; phylum Arthropoda; class Insecta; order Hymenoptera; family Megachilidae; genus Osmia; species Osmia lignaria. Next base: position 12,606,008 of record NW_027478161.1, read on the forward strand.
AGAGGCCACGGTGTTTCTGCACCTCTATTATGTTGGTGCAGCTTCGGAACTTTTAAATATCTTGATATATCTCGAGAACTACGCATCTGATCAAAAAATATCATAGAACATAAAAAGTAGGCAACTTAATTCTCTACAAAAAAGGTCTCTTATCATTTTGCCATAGCTCGCTTCGTTTCCGAGATATTTGCAGATTTATCTCAAGGGAATGGGCCTAACGGACATATTTCGAGATATTTCTTCTTCTTGTTGTTCTTCTTCTGCACAGCTAAACTGGAAGTGGCATTTCCAGCTCGCAATAGTGCAGAGTTATCTCAAAGAAAGGGGCCACGGTGTTTCTGTATCTCTATTATGTTGGTGCGGCTTCGGAACTTTTAAATATCTTGATATATCTCGAGAACTACGCATCTGATCAGAAAATATCATAGAAGATAAAAAGTAGGAAACTTAATTCTCTACAAAAAAGGTTTCTTAACATTTTCCCATAGCTGGCATCGTTTCCGAGATATTTGCAGATTTATCTCAAGGGAAGGGGCCTGACGGACATATTCCGAGATATTTCTTCTTCTTGTTGTTCCTCTTCTGCACAGCTAAGCTGGAAGTGGCATTTGCAGCTCGCAATAGTGCGGAGTTATCTCAAAGAAAGAGGCCACGGTGTTTCTGCACCTCTATTATGTTGGTGCAGCTTCGGAACTTTTAAATATCTTGATATATCTCGAGAACTACGCATCTGATCAAAAAATATCATAGAACATAAAAAGTAGGAAACTTAATTGTCTACAAATAAGGTCTCTTAACATTTTGGCATAGCTCGCTTCGTTTCCGAGATATTTGCAGATTTATCTCAAGGTAAGGGGCCTGACGGACATATTTCGAGATATTTCTTCTTCTTGTTGTTCTTCTTCTGCACAGCTAAGCTGGAAGTGGCATTTGCAGCTCGCAATAGTGCATAGTTATCTGAAAGAAAGGGGCCACGGTGTTTCTGTATCTCTATTATGTTGGTGCGGCTTCGGAACTTTTAAATATCTCGATATATCTCGAAAACTACGCTTCTGATCAAAAAATATCATAGAACATAAATTGTAGGAAACATAATTCATTACAAAAAAGGTCTCTTAACATTTTGCCATAGCTCGCTTTGTTTCCGAGATATTTGCAGATATATCTCAAGGGAAGGGGCCTGACGGACATATTTCGAGATATTTCTTCTTCTTGTTGTTCTTCTTCTGCACAGCTAAGCTGGAAGTGGCATTTACAGCTCGCAATAGTGCAGAGTTATCTCAAAGAAAGGGGCCACGGTGTTTCTGTATCTCTATTATGTTGGTGCGGCTTCGGAACTTTTAAATATCTTGATATATCTCGAGAACTACGCGTCTGATCAAAAAATATCATAGAACATAAAAAGTAGGAAACTTAATTCTCTACAAAAAAGTCTGTTAACATTTTGCCATAGCTCGCTTCGTTTCCGAGATATTTGCAGATTTATCTCAAGGGAATGGGCCTAACGGACATATTTCGAGATATTTCTTCTTCTTGTTGTTCTTCTTCTGCACAGCTAAACTGGAAGTGGCATTTCCAGCTCGCAATAGTGCAGAGTTATCTCAAAGAGAGGGGCCACGGTGTTTCTGTATCTCTATTATGTTGGTGCGGCTTCGGAACTTTTAAATGTCTTGATATATCTCGAGAACTACGCGTCTGATCAAAAAATATCATAGAACATAAAAGGTAGGAAACATAATTCTCTACAAAAAAGGTCTCTTAACATTTTGCCATAGCTCGCTTCGTTTCCGAGATACTTGCCGATTTATCTCAAGGGAAGGGGCCTGACGGACATATTCCGAGATATTTCTTCTTCTTGTTGTTCCTCTTCTGCACAGCTAAGCTGGAAGTGGCATTTGCAGCTCGCAATAGTGCAGAGTTATCTCAAAGAAAGAGGCCACGGTGTTTCTGCACCTCTATTATGTTATTGCAGCTTCGGAACTTTTAAATATCTTGATATATCTCGAGAACTACGCATCTGATCAAAAAATATCATAGAACATAAAAAGTAGGAAACTTAATTGTCTACAAATAAGGTCTCTTAACATTTTGGCATAGCTCGCTTCGTTTCCGAGATACTTGCCGATTTATCTCAAGGGAAGGGGCCTGACGGACATATTCCGAGATATTTCTTCTTCTTGTTGTTCCTCTTCTGCACAGCTAAGCTGGAAGTGGCATTTGCAGCTCGCAATAGTGCAGAGTTATCTCAAAGAAAGAGACCACGGTGTTTCTGCACCTCTATTATGTTGGTGCAGCTTCGGAACTTTTAAATATCTTGATATATCTCGAGAACTACGCGTCTGATCAAAAAATATCATAGAGCATAAAAAGTAGGAAACTTAATTCTCTACAAAAAAGTCTGTTAACATTTTGCCATAGCTCGCTTCGTTTCCGAGATATTTGCAGATTTATCTCAAGGGAAGGGGCCTGACGGACATATTCCGAGATATTTCTTCTTCTTGTTGTTCCTCTTCTGCACAGCTAAGCTGGAAGTGGCATTTGCAGCTCGCAATAGTGCGGAGTTATCTCAAAGAAAGAGGCCACGGTGTTTCTGCACCTCTATTATGTTGGTGCAGCTTCGGAACTTTTAAATATCTTGATATATCTCGAGAACTACGCATCTGATCAAAAAATATCATAGAACATAAAAAGTAGGAAACTTAATTGTCTACAAATAAGGTCTCTTAACATTTTGGCATAGCTCGCTTCGTTTCCGAGATATTTGCAGATTTATCTCAAGGTAAGGGGCCTGACGGACATATTTCGAGATATTTCTTCTTCTTGTTGTTCTTCTTCTGCACAGCTAAGCTGGAAGTGGCATTTGCAGCTCGCAATAGTGCATAGTTATCTGAAAGAAAGGGGCCACGGTGTTTCTGTATCTCTATTATGTTGGTGCGGCTTCGGAACTTTTAAATATCTCGATATATCTCGAAAACTACGCTTCTGATCAAAAAATATCATAGAACATAAATTGCAGGAAACATAATTCATTACAAAAAAGGTCTCTTAAGATTTTGCCATAGCTCGCTTTGTTTCCGAGATATTTGCAGATATATCTCAAGGGAAGGGGCCTGACGGACACATTTCGAGATATTTCTTCTTCTTGTTGTTCTTCTTCTGCACAGCTAAGCTGGAAGTGGCATTTACAGCTCGCAATAGTGCAGAGTTATCTCAAAGAAAGGGGCCACGGTGTTTCTGTATCTCTATTATGTTGGTGCGGCTTCGGAACTTTTAAATATCTTGATATATCTCGAGAACTACGCATCTGATCAAAAAATATCATAGAAGATAAAAAGTAGGAAACTTAATTCTCTACAAAAAAGGTTTCTTAACATTTTCCCATAGCTGGCATCGTTTCCGAGATATTTGCAGATTTATCTCAAGGGAAGGGGCCTGACGGACATATTCCGAGATATTTCTTCTTCTTGTTGTTCCTCTTCTGCACAGCTAAGCTGGAAGTGGCATTTGCAGCTCGCAATAGTGCAGAGTTATCTCAAAGAAAGAGGCCACGGTGTTTCTGCACCTCTATTATGTTGGTGCAGCTTCGGAACTTTTAAATATCTTGATATATCTCGAGAACTACGCATCTGATCAAAAAATATCATAGAACATAAAAAGTAGGCAACTTAATTCTCTACAAAAAAGGTCTCTTATCATTTTGCCATAGCTCTCTTCGTTTCCGAGATATTTGCAGATTTATCTCAAGGGAAGGGGCCTGACGGACATATTTCGAGATATTTCTTCTTCTTGTTGTTCTTCTTCTGCACAGCTAAGCTGGAAGTGGCATTTGCAGCTCGCAATAGTGCAGAGTTATCTCAAAGAAAGGGGCCACGGTGTTTCTGTATCTCTATTATGTTGGTGCGGCTTCGGAACTTTTAAATATCTTGATATATCTCGAGAACTACGCGTCTGATCAAAAAATATCATAGAACATAAAAAGTAGGAAACTTAATTCTCTACAAAAAAGTCTGTCAACATTTTGCCATAGCTCGCTTCGTTTCCGAGATATTTGCAGATTTATCTCAAGGGAATGGGCCTAACGGACATATTTCGAGATATTTCTTCTTCTTGTTGTTCTTCTTCTGCACAGCTAAACTGGAAGTGGCATTTCCAGCTCGCAATAGTGCAGAGTTATCTCAAAGAGAGGGGCCACGGTGTTTCTGTATCTCTATTATGTTGGTGCGGCTTCGGAACTTTTAAATATCTTGATATATCTCGAGAACTACGCGTCTGATCAAAAAATATCATAGAACATAAAAGGTAGGAAACATAATTCTCTACAAAAAAGGTCTCTTAACATTTTGCCATAGCTCGCTTCGTTTCCGAGATATTTGCAGATTTATCTCAAGGGAAGGGGCCTGACGGACATATTTCGAGATATTTCTTCTTCTTGTTGTTCTTCTTCTGCACAGCTAAACTGGACGTGGCATTTCCAGCTCGCAATAGTGCAGAGTTATCTCAAAGAGAGGGGCCACGGTGTTTCTGTATCTCTATTATGTTGGTGCGGCTTCGGAACTTTTAAATATCTTGATATATCTCGAGAACTACGCATCTGATCAAAAAATATCATAGAACATAAATTGTAGGAAACATAATTGTCTACAAAAAAGGTCTCTTAACATTTTGCCATAGCTCGCTTCGTTTCCGAGATACTTGCCGATTTATCTCAAGGGAAGGGGCCTGACGGACATATTTCGAGATATTTCTTCTTCTTGTTGTTCTTCTTCTGCACAGCTAAGCTGGAAGTGGCATTTACAGCTCGCAATAGTGCAGAGTTATCTCAAAGAAAGGGGCCACGGTGTTTCTGTATCTCTATTATGTTGGTGCGGCTTCGGAACTTTTAAATATCTTGATATATCTCGAGAACTACGCATCTGATCAAAAAATAGCATAGAAGATAAAAAGTAGGAAACTTAATCCTCTACAAAAAAGGTTTCTTAACATTTTCCCATAGCTGGCATCGTTTCCGAGATATTTGCCGATTTATCTCAAGGGAAGGGGCCTGACGGACATATTCCGAGATATTTCTTCTTCTTGTTGTTCCTCTTCTGCACAGCTAAGCTGGAAGTGGCATTTGCAGCTCGCAATAGTGCAGAGTTATCTCAAAGAAAGAGGCCACGGTGTTTCTGCACCTCTATTATGTTGGTGCAGCTTCGGAACTTTTAAATATCTTGATATATCTCGAGAACTACGCATCTGATCAAAAAATATCATAGAACATAAAAAGTAGGCAACTTAATTCTCTACAAAAAAGGTCTCTTATCATTTTGCCATAGCTCTCTTCGTTTCCGAGATATTTGCAGATTTATCTCAAGGGAAGGGGCCTGACGGACATATTTCGAGATATTTCTTCTTCTTGTTGTTCTTCTTCTGCACAGCTAAGCTGGAAGTGGCATTTGCAGCTCGCAATAGTGCAGAGTTATCTCAAAGAAAGGGGCCACGGTGTTTCTGTATCTCTATTATGTTGGTGCGGCTTCGGAACTTTTAAATATCTTGATATATCCCGAGAACTACGCGTCTGATCAAAAAATATCATAGAACATAAAAAGTAGGAAACTTAATTCTCTACAAAAAAGTCTGTTAACATTTTGCCATAGCTCGCTTCGTTTCCGAGATATTTGCAGATTTATCTCAAGGGAAGGGGCCTGACGGACATATTCCGAGATATTTCTTCTTCTTGTTGTTCCTCTTCTGCACAGCTAAGCTGGAAGTGGCATTTGCAGCTCGCAATAGTGCGGAGTTATCTCAAAGAAAGAGGCCACGGTGTTTCTGCACCTCTATTATGTTGGTGCAGCTTCGGAACTTTTAAATATCTTGATATATCTCGAGAACTACGCATCTGATCAAAAAATATCATAGAGCATAAAAAGTAGGAAACTTAATTGTCTACAAATAAGGTCTCTTAACATTTTGGCATAGCTCGCTTCGTTTCCGAGATATTTGCAGATTTATCTCAAGGTAAGGGGCCTGACGGACATATTTCGAGATATTTCTTCTTCTTGTTGTTCTTCTTCTGCACAGCTAAGCTGGAAGTGGCATTTGCAGCTCGCAATAGTGCATAGTTATCTGAAAGAAAGGGGCCACGTTGTTTCTGTATCTCTATTATGTTGGTGCGGCTTCGGAACTTTTAAATATCTCGATATATCTCGAAAACTACGCTTCTGATCAAAAAATATCATAGAACATAAATTGTAGGAAACATAATTCATTACAAAAAAGGTCTCTTAACATTTTGCCATAGCTCGCTTTGTTTCCGAGATATTTGCAGATATATCTCAAGGGAAGGGGCCTGACGGACACATTTCGAGATATTTCTTCTTCTTGTTGTTCTTCTTCTGCACAGCTAAGCTGGAAGTGGCATTTACAGCTCGCAATAGTGCAGAGTTATCTCAAAGAAAGGGGCCACGGTGTTTCTGTATCTCTATTATGTTGGTGCGGCTTCGGAACTTTTAAATATCTTGATATATCTCGAGAACTACGCATCTGATCAAAAAATATCATAGAAGATAAAAAGTAGGAAACTTAATTCTCTACAAAAAAGGTTTCTTAACATTTTCCCATAGCTGGCATCGTTTCCGAGATATTTGCAGATTTATCTCAAGGGAAGGGGCCTGACGGACATATTCCGAGATATTTCTTCTTCTTGTTGTTCCTCTTCTGCACAGCTAAGCTGGAAGTGGCATTTGCAGCTCGCAATAGTGCAGAGTTATCTCAAAGAAAGGGGCCACGGTGTTTCTGTATCTCTATTATGTTGGTGCGGCTTCGGAACTTTTAAATATCTTGATATATCTCGAGAACTACGCGTCTGATCAAAAAATATCATAGAACATAAAAAGTAGGAAACTTAATTCTCTACAAAAAAGTCTGTTAACATTTTGCCATAGCTCGCTTCGTTTCCGAGATATTTGCAGATTTATCTCAAGGGAAGGGGCCTGACGGACATATTCCGAGATATTTCTTCTTCTTGTTGTTCCTCTTCTGCACAGCTAAGCTGGAAGTGGCATTTGCAGCTCGCAATAGTGCGGAGTTATCTCAAAAAAAGAGGCCACGGTGTTTCTGCACCTCTATTATGTTGGTGCAGCTTCGGAACTTTTAAATATCTTGATATATCTCGAGAACTACGCATCTGATCAAAAAATATCATAGAGCATAAAAAGTAGGAAACTTAATTGTCTACAAATAAGGTCTCTTAACATTTTGGCATAGCTCGCTTCGTTTCCGAGATATTTGCAGATTTATCTCAAGGTAAGGGGCCTGACGGACATATTTCGAGATATTTCTTCTTCTTGTTGTTCTTCTTCTGCACAGCTAAGCTGGAAGTGGCATTTGCAGCTCGCAATAGTGCATAGTTATCTGAAAGAAAGGGGCCACGGTGTTTCTGTATCTCTATTATGTTGGTGCGGCTTCGGAACTTTTAAATATCTCGATATATCTCGAAAACTACGCTTCTGATCAAAAAATATCATAGAACATAAATTGTAGGAAACATAATTCATTACAAAAAAGGTCTCTTAACGTTTTGCCATAGCTCGCTTTGTTTCCGAGATATTTGCAGATATATCTCAAGGGAAGGGGCCTGACGGACACATTTCGAGATATTTCTTCTTCTTGTTGTTCTTCTTCTGCACAGCTAAGCTGGAAGTGGCATTTACAGCTCGCAATAGTGCAGAGTTATCTCAAAGAAAGGGGCCACGGTGTTTCTGTATCTCTATTATGTTGGTGCGGCTTCGGAACTTTTAAATATCTTGATATATCTCGAGAACTACGCATCTGATCAAAAAATATCGTAGAAGATAAAAAGTAGGAAACTTAATTCTCTACAAAAAAGGTTTCTTAACATTTTCCCATAGCTGGCATCGTTTCCGAGATATTTGCAGATTTATCTCAAGGGAAGGGGCCTGACGGACATATTCCGAGATATTTCTTCTTCTTGTTGTTCCTCTTCTGCACAGCTAAGCTGGAAGTGGCATTTGCAGCTCGCAATAGTGCAGAGTTATCTCAAAGAAAGAGGCCACGGTGTTTCTGCACCTCTATTATGTTGGTGCAGCTTCGGAACTTTTAAATATCTTGATATATCTCGAGAACTACGCATCTGATCAAAAAATATCATAGAACATAAAAAGTAGGCAACTTAATTCTCTACAAAAAAGGTCTCTTATCATTTTGCCATAGCTCTCTTCGTTTCCGAGATATTTGCAGATTTATCTCAAGGGAAGGGGCCTGACGGACATATTTCGAGATATTTCTTCTTCTTGCTGTTCTTCTTCTGCACAGCTAAGCTGGAAGTGGCATTTGCAGCTCGCAATAGTGCAGAGTTATCTCAAAGAAAGGGGCCACGGTGTTTCTGTATCTCTATTATGTTGGTGCGGCTTCGGAACTTTTAAATATCTGGATATATCTCGAGAACTACGCCTCTGATCGAAAAATATCATACAACATAAAAAGTAGGAAACTTAATTCTCTACAAAAAAGGTCTCTTAACATTTTGCCATAGCTCGCTTGGTTTCCGAGGTATTTGCAGATTTATCTCAAGGGAAGGGGCCTGACGGACATATTTCGAGATATTTCTTCTTCTTGTTGTTCTTCTTCTGCACAGCTAAGCTGGAAGTGGCATTTGCAGCTCGCAATAGTGCAGAGTTATCTCAAAGAAAGGGGCCACGGTGTTTCTGTACCTCTATTATGTTGGTGCAGCTTCGGAGCTTTTAAATATCTTGATATATCTCGAGAACTACGCATCTGATCAAAAAATATCATACAACATAAAAAGTAGGAAACTTAATTCTCTACAAAAAAGGTCTCTTAACGTTTTGCAATAGCTCGCTTCGTTTCCGAGATATTTGCAGATTTATCTCAAGGGTAGGGTCCTGACGGACATATTTCGAGATATTTCTTCTTCTTGTTGTTCTTCTTCTGCACAGCTAAACTGGAAGTGGCATTTCCAGCTCGCAATAGTGCAGAGTTATCCCAAAGAAAGGGGCCACGGTGTTTCTGTATCTCTATTATGTTGGTGCGGCTTCGGCACTTTTAAATATCTCGATATATCTCCAAAACTACGCTTCTGATCAAAAAATATCATAGAACATAAATTGTAGGAAACATAATTCTCTACGAAAAAGGTCTCTTAACATTTTGCCATAGCTCGCTTCGTTTCCGAGATATTTGCAGATTCAGCTCAAAGGAACTGGCCTGACGGACATATTTCGAGATATTTCTTCTTCTTGTTGTTCTTCCTCTGCACAGCTAAGCTGGAAGTGGCATTTGCAGCTCGCAATAGTGCAGAGTTATCGCAAAGAAAGGGGCCACGGTGTTTCTGTATCTCTATTATGTTGGTGCGGCTTCGGAACTTTTAAATATCTTGATATATCTCGAGAACTACGCGTCTGATCAAAAAATATCATAGAACATAAAAAGTAGGAAACTTAATTCTCTACAAAAAAGTCTGTTAACATTTTGCCATAGCTCGCTTCGTTTCCGAGATATTTGCAGATTTATCTCAAGGGAAGGGGCCTAACGGACATATTTCGAGATATTTCTTCTTCTTGTTGTTCTTCTTCTGCACAGCTAAACTGGAAGTGGCATTTCCAGCTCGCAATAGTGCAGAGTTATCTCAAAGAGAGGGGCCACGGTGTTTCTGTATCTCTATTATGTTGGTGCGGCTTCGGAACTTTTAAATATCTTGATATATCTCGAGAACTACGCGTCTGATCAAAAAATATCATAGAACATAAAAAGTAGGAAACATAATTCTCTACAAAAGGGTCTCTTAACATTTTGCCATAGCTCGCTTCGTTTCCGAGATATTTGCAGATTTATCTCAAGGGAAGGGGCCTGACGGACATATTTCGAGATATTTCTTCTTCTTGTTGTTCTTCTTCTGCACAGCTAAACTGGACGTGGCATTTCCAGCTCGCAATAGTGCAGAGTTATCTCAAAGAGAGGGGCCACGGTGTTTCTGTATCTCTATTATGTTGGTGCGGCTTCGGAACTTTTAAATATCTTGATATATCTCGAGAACTACGCATCTGATCAAAAAATATCATAGAACATAAATTGTAGGAAACATAATTGTCTACCAAAAAGGTCTCTTAACATTTTGCCATAGCTCGCTTCGTTTCCGAGATACTTGCCGATTTATCTCAAGGGAAGGGGCCTGACGGACATATTTCGAGATATTTCTTCTTCTTGTTGTTCTTCTCCTGCACAGCTAAGCTGGAAGTGGCATTTACAGCTCGCAATAGTGCAGAGTTATCTCAAAGAAAGGGGCCACGGTGTTTCTGTATCTCTATTATGTTGGTGCGGCTTCGGAACTTTTAAATATCTTGATATATCTCGAGAACTACGCATCTGATCAAAAAATAGCATAGAAGATAAAAAGTAGGAAACTTAATCCTCTACAAAAAAGGTTTCTTAACATTTTCCCATAGCTGGCATCGTTTCCGAGATATTTGCAGATTTATCTCAAGGGAAGGGGCCTGACGGACATATTCCGAGATATTTCTTCTTCTTGTTGTTCCTCCTCTGCACAGCTAAGCTGGAAGTGGCATTTGCAGCTCGCAATAGTGCAGAGTTATCTCAAAGAAAGGGGCCACGGTGTTTCTGTACCTCTATTATGTTGGTGCAGCTTCGGAGCTTTTAAATATCTTGATATATCTCGAGAACTACGCATCTGATCAAAAAATATCATACAACATAAAAAGTAGGAAACTTAATTCTCTACAAAAAAGGTCTCTTAACGTTTTGCAATAGCTCGCTTCGTTTCCGAGATATTTGCAGATTTATCTCAAGGGAAGGGTCCTGACGGACATATTTCGAGATATTTCTTCTTCTTGTTGTTCTTCTTCTGCACAGCTAAACTGGAAGTGGCATTTCCAGCTCGCAATAGTGCAGAGTTATCCCAAAGAAAGGGGCCACGGTGTTTCTGTATCTCTATTATCTTGGTGCGGCTTCGGCACTTTTAAATATCTCGATATATCTCCAAAACTACGCTTCTGATCAAAAAATATCATAGAACATAAATTGTAGGAAACATAATTCTCTACGAAAAAGGTCTCTTAACATTTTGCCATAGCTCGCTTCGTTTCCGAGATATTTGCAGATTCAGCTCAAAGGAACTGGCCTGACGGACATATTTCGAGATATTTCTTCTTCTTGTTGTTCTTCCTCTGCACAGCTAAGCTGGAAGTGGCATTTGCAGCTCGCAATAGTGCAGAGTTATCTCAAAGAAAGGGGCCACGGTGTTTCTGTATCTCTATTATGTTGGTGCGGCTTCGGAACTTTTAAATATCTTGATATATCTCGAGAACTACGCGTCTGATCAAAAAATATCATAGAACATAAAAAGTAGGAAACTTAATTCTCTACAAAAAAGTCTGTTAACATTTTGCCATAGCTCGCTTCGTTTCCGAGATATTTGCAGATTTATCTCAAGGGAAGGGGCCTAACGGACATATTTCGAGATATTTCTTCTTCTTGTTGTTCTTCTTCTGCACAGCTAAACTGGAAGTGGCATTTCCAGCTCGCAATAGTGCAGAGTTATCTCAAAGAGAGGGGCCACGGTGTTTCTGTATCTCTATTATGTTGGTGCGGCTTCGGAACTTTTAAATATCTTGATATATCTCGAGAACTACGCGTCTGATCAAAAAATATCATAGAACATAAAAAGTAGGAAACATAATTCTCTACAAAAGGGTCTCTTAACATTTTGCCATAGCTCGCTTCGTTTCCGAGATATTTGCAGATTTATCTCAAGGGAAGGGGCCTGACGGACATATTTCGAGATATTTCTTCTTCTTGTTGTTCTTCTTCTGCACAGCTAAACTGGACGTGGCATTTCCAGCTCGCAATAGTGCAGAGTTATCTCAAAGAGAGGGGCCACGGTGTTTCTGTATCTCTATTATGTTGGTGCGGCTTCGGAACTTTTAAATATCTTGATATATCTCGAGAACTACGCATCTGATCAAAAAATATCATAGAACATAAATTGTAGGAAACATAATTGTCTACCAAAAAGGTCTCTTAACATTTTGCCATAGCTCGCTTCGTTTCCGAGATACTTGCCGATTTATCTCAAGGGAAGGGGCCTGACGGACATATTTCGAGATATTTCTTCTTCTTGTTGTTCTTCTCCTGCACAGCTAAGCTGGAAGTGGCATTTACAGCTCGCAATAGAGCAGAGTTATCTCAAAGAAAGGGGCCACGGTGTTTCTGTATCTCTATTATGTTGGTGCGGCTTCGGAACTTTTAAATATCTTGATATATCTCGAGAACTACGCATCTGATCAAAAAATAGCATAGAAGATAAAAAGTAGGAAACTTAATCCTCTACAAAAAAGGTTTCTTAACATTTTCCCATAGCTGGCATCGTTTCCGAGATATTTGCAGATTTATCTCAAGGGAAGGGGCCTGACGGACATATTCCGAGATATTTCTTCTTCTTGTTGTTCCTCCTCTGCACAGCTAAGCTGGAAGTGGCATTTGCAGCTCGCAATAGTGCAGAGTTATCTCAAAGAAAGAGGCCACGGTGTTTCTGCGCCTCTATTATGTTGGTGCAGCTTCGGAACTTTTAAATATCTTGATATATCTCGAGAACTACGCATCTGATCAAAAAATATCATAGAACATAAAAAGTAGGAAACTTAATTGTCTACAAATAAGGTCTCTTAACATTTTGGCATAGCTCGCTTCGTTTCCGAGATATTTGCAGATTTATCTCAAGGGAAGGGGCCTGACGGACATATTTCGAGATATTTCTTCTTCTTGTTGTTCTTCTTCTGCACAGCTAAGCTGGAAGTGGCATTTGCAGCTCGCAATAGTGCAGAGTTATCGCAAAGAAAGGGGCCACGGTGTTTCTGTATCTCTATTATGTTGGTGCGGCTTCGGAACTTTTAAATATCTTGATATATCTCGAGAACTACGCGTCTGATCAAAAAATATCATAGAACATAAAAAGTAGGAAACTTAATTCTCTACAAAAAAGTCTGTTAACATTTTGCCATAGCTCGCTTCGTTTCCGAGATATTTGCAGATTTATCTCAAGGGAAGGGGCCTAACGGACATATTTCGAGATATTTCTTCTTCTTGTTGTTCTTCTTCTGCACAGCTAAACTGGAAGTGGCATTTCCAGCTCGCAATAGTGCAGAGTTATCTCAAAGAAAGGGGCCACGGTGTTTCTGTATCTCTATTATATTGGTGCGGCTTCGGAACTTTTAAATATCTTGATATATCTCGAGAACTACGCCTCTGATCGAAAAATATCATACAACATAAAAAGTAGGAAACTTAATTCTCTACAAAAAAGGTCTCTTAACATTTTGCCATAGCTCGCTTGGTTTCCGAGGTATTTGCAGATTTATCTCAAGGGAAGGGGCCTGACGGACATATTTCGAGATATTTCTTCTTCTTGTTGTTCTTCTTCTGCACAGCTAAGCTGGAAGTGGCATTTGCAGCTCGCAATAGTGCAGAGTTATCTCAAAGAAAGGGGCCACGGTGTTTCTGTACCTCTATTATGTTGGTGCAGCTTCGGAGCTTTTAAATATCTTGATATATCTCGAGAACTACGCATCTGATCAAAAAATATCATACAACATAAAAAGTAGGAAACTTAATTCTCTACAAAAAAGGTCTCTTAACGTTTTGCAATAGCTCGCTTCGTTTCCGAGATATTTGCAGATTTATCTCAAGGGAAGGGTCCTGACGGACATATTTCGAGATATTTCTTCTTCTTGTTGTTCTTCTTCTGCACAGCTAAACTGGAAGTGGCATTTCCAGCTCGCAATAGTGCAGAGTTATCCCAAAGAAAGGGGCCACGGTGTTTCTGTATCTCTATTATGTTGGTGCGGCTTCGGCACTTTTAAATATCTCGATATATCTCCAAAACTACGCTTCTGATCAAAAAATATCATAGAACATAAATTGTAGGAAACATAATTCTCTACGAAAAAGGTCTCTTAACATTTTGCCATAGCTCGCTTCGTTTCCGAGATATTTGCAGATTCAGCTCAAAGGAACTGGCCTGACGGACATATTTCGAGATATTTCTTCTTCTTGTTGTTCTTCCTCTGCACAGCTAAGCTGGAAGTGGCATTTGCAGCTCGCAATAGTGCAGAGTTATCTCAAAGAAAGGGGCCACGGTGTTTCTGTATCTCTATTATGTTGGTGCGGCTTCGGAACTTTTAAATATCTTGATATATCTCGAGAACTACGCGTCTGATCAAAAAATATCATAGAACATAAAAAGTAGGAAACTTAATTCTCTACAAAAAAGTCTGTTAACATTTTGCCATAGCTCGCTTCGTTTCCGAGATATTTGCAGATTTATCTCAAGGGAAGGGGCCTAACGGACATATTTCGAGATATTTCTTCTTCTTGTTGTTCTTCTTCTGCACAGCTAAACTGGAAGTGGCATTTCCAGCTCGCAATAGTGCAGAGTTATCTCAAAGAGAGGGGCCACGGTGTTTCTGTATCTCTATTATGATGGTGCGGCTTCGGAACTTTTAAATATCTTGATATATCTCGAGAACTACGCGTCTGATCAAAAAATATCATAGAACATAAAAAGTAGGAAACATGATTCTCTACAAAAAAGGTCTCTTAACATTTTGCCATAGCTCGCTTCGTTTCCGAGATATTTGCAGATTTATCTCAAGGGAAGGGGCCTGACGGACATATTTCGAGATATTTCTTCTTCTTGTTGTTCTTCTTCTGCACAGCTAAACTGGACGTGGCATTTCCAGCTCGCAATAGTGCAGAGTTATCTCAAAGAGAGGGGCCACGGTGTTTCTGTATCTCTATTATGTTGGTGCGGCTTCGGAACTTTTAAATATCTTGATATATCTCGAGAACTACGCATCTGATCAAAAAATATCATAGAACATAAATTGTAGGAAACATAATTGTCTACCAAAAAGGTCTCTTAACATTTTGCCATAGCTCGCTTCGTTTCCGAGATACTTGCCGATTTATCTCAAGGGAAGGGGCCTGACGGACATATTTCGAGATATTTCTTCTTCTTGTTGTTCTTCTTCTGCACAGCTAAGCTGGAAGTGGCATTTACAGCTCGCAATAGTGCAGAGTTATCTCAAAGAAAGGGGCCACGGTGTTTCTGTATCTCTATTATGTTGGTGCGGCTTCGGAACTTTTAAATATCTTGATATATCTCGAGAACTACGCATCTGATCAAAAAATAGCATAGAAGATAAAAAGTAGGAAACTTAATCCTCTACAAAAAAGGTTTCTTAACATTTTCCCATAGCTGGCATCGTTTCCGAGATATTTGCAGATTTATCTCAAGGGAAGGGGCCTGACGGACATATTCCGAGATATTTCTTCTTCTTGTTGTTCCTCCTCTGCACAGCTAAGCTGGAAGTGGCATTTGCAGCTCGCAATAGTGCAGAGTTATCTCAAAGAAAGAGGCCACGGTGTTTCTGCGCCCCTATTATGTTGGTGCAGCTTCGGAACTTTTAAATATCTTGATATATCTCGAGAACTACGCATCTGATCAAAAAATATCATTGAACATAAAAAGTAGGAAACTTAATTGTCTACAAATAAGGTCTCTTAACATTTTGGCATAGCTCGCTTCGTTTCCGAGATATTTGCAGATTTATCTCAAGGGAAGGGGCCTGACGGACATATTTCGAGATATTTCTTCTTCTTGTTGTTCTTCTTCTGCACAGCTAAACTGGAAGTGGCATTTCCAGCTCGCAATAGTGCAGAGTTATCCCAAAGAAAGGGGCCACGGTGTTTCTGTATCTCTATTATGTTGGTGCGGCTTCGGCACTTTTAAATATCTCGATATATCTCCAAAACTACGCTTCTGATCAAAAAATATCATAGAACATAAATTGTAGGAAACATAATTCTCTACGAAAAAGGTCTCTTAACATTTTGCCATAGCTCGCTTCGTTTCCGAGATATTTGCAGATTTATCTCAAGGGAAGGGTCCTGACGGACATATTTCGAGATATTTCTTCTTCTTGTTGTTCTTCTTCTGCACAGCTAAACTGGAAGTGGCATTTCCAGCTCGCAATAGTGCAGAGTTATCCCAAAGAAAGGGGCCACGATGTTTCTGTATCTCTATTATGTTGGTGCGGCTTCAGAACTTTTAAATATCTCGATATATCTCGAAAACTACGCTTCTGATCAAAAAATATCAGAGAACGTAAATTGTAGGAAACATAATTCTCTACAAAAAAGGTCTCTTAAGATTTTGCCATAGCTTGCTTCGTTTCCGAGATATTTGCAGATTTATCTCAAGGGAAGGGGCCTGACGGACATATTTCGAGATATTTCTTCTTCTTGTTGTTCTTCTTCTGCACAGCTAAGCTGGAAGTGGCATTTGCAGCTCGCAATAGTGCAGAGTTATCTCAAAGAAAGGGGCCACGGTGTTTCTGTATCTCTATTATGTTGGTGCGGCTTCGGAACTTTTAAATATCTTGATATATCTCGAGAACTACGCACCTGATCAAAAAATATCGTAGAACATAAAAAGTAGGAAACTTAATTCTCTACAAATAAGGTCTCTTAACATTTTGCCATAGCTCGCTTGGTTTCCGAGATATTTGCAGATTTATCTCAAGGGAAGGGGCCTGAGGGACATATTTCGAGATATTTCTTCTTCTTGTTGTTCTTCTTCTGCACAGCTAAGCTGGAAGTGGCATTTGCAGGTCGCAATAGTGCAGAGTTATCTCAAAGAAACGGGCCACGGTGTTTCTGTATCTCTATTATGTTGGTGCGGCTTCGGAACTTTTAAATATCTCGATATATCTCGAAAACTACGCTTCTGATCAAAAAATATCAGAGAACGTAAATTGTAGGAAACATAATTCTCTACAAAAAAGGTCTCTTAAGATTTTGCCATAGCTCGCTTCGTTTCCGAGATATTTGCAGATTTATCTCAAGGGAAGGGTCCTGATGGACATATTTCGAGATATTTCTTCTTCTTGTTGTTCTTCTTCTGCACAGCTAAACTGGAAGTGGCATTTCCAGCTCGCAATCGTGCAGAGTTATCTCAAAGAAAGGGGCCACGGTGTTTCTGTATCTCTATTATGTTGGTGCGGCTTCGGAACTTTTAAATATCTTGATATATCTCGAGAACTACGCCTCTGATCGAAAAATATCATAGAACATAAAAAGTAGGAAACTTAATTCTCTACAAAAAAGGTCTCTTAACATTTTGCCATAGCTCGCTTCGTTTCCGAGATATTTGCAGATTTATCTCAAGGGAAGGGGCCTGACGGACATATTTCGAGATATTTCTTCTTCTTGTTGTTCTTCTTCTGCACAGCTAAGCTGGAAGTGGCATTTGCAGCGCGCAATAGTGCAGAGTTATCTCAAAGAAAGGGGCCACGGTGTTTCTGTATCTCTATTATGTTGGTGCGGCTTCGGAACTTTTAAATATCTTGATATATCTCGAAAACTACGCTTCTGATCAAAAAATATCAGAGAACGTAAATTGTAGGAAACATAATTCTCTACAAAAAAGGTCTCTTAACATTTTGCCATAGCTCGCTTCGTTTCCGAGATATTTGCAGATTTATCTCAAGGGAAGGGGCCTGACGGACATATTTCGAGATATTTCTTCTTCTTGTTGTTCTTCTTCTGCACAGCTAAGCTGGAAGTGGCATTTGCAGCTCGCAATAGTGCAGAGTTATCTCAAAGAAAGGGGCCACGGTGTTTCTGTATCTCTATTATGTTGGTGCGGCTTCGGAACTTTTAAATATCTTGATATATCTCGAGAACTACGCATCTGATCAAAAAATATCGTAGAAGATAAAAAGTAGGAAACTTAATTCTCTACAAATAAGGTCTCTTAACATTTTGCCATAGCTCGCTTGGTTTCCGAGATATTTGCAGATTTATCTCAAGGGAAGGGGCCTGAGGGACATATTTCGAGATATTTCTTCTTCTTGTTGTTCTTCTTCTGCACAGCTAAGCTGGAAGTGGCATTTGCAGCTCGCAATAGTGCAGAGTTACCTCAAAGAAAGGGGCCACGGTGTTTCTGTATCTCTATTATGTTGGTGCCGCTTCGGAACTTTTAAATATCTGGATATATCTCGAGAACTACGCATCTGATCAAAAAATATCATAGAACATAAAAAGTAGGAAACTTAATTCTCTACAAAAAAGGTCTCTTAACATTTTGCCATAGCTCGCTTCGTTTCCGAGATATTTGCAGATTTATCTCAAGGGAAGGGGCCTGACGGACATATTTCGAGATATTTCTTCTTCTTGTTGTTCTTCTTCTGCACAGCTAAGCTGGAAGTGGCATTTGCAGCTCGCAGTAGTGCAGAGTTATCTCAAAGAAAGGGGCCACGGTGTTTCTGTATCTCTATTATGTTGGTGCGGCTTCGGAACTTTTAAATATCTTGATATATCTCGAGAACTACGCATCTGATCAAAAAATATCGTACAACATAAAAAGTAGGAAACTTAATTCTCTACAAATAAGGTCTCTTAACATTTTGCCATAGCTCGCTTGGTTTCCGAGATATTTGCAGATTTATCTCAAGGGAAGGGGCCTGACGGACATATTTCCAGATATTTCTTCTTCTTGTTGTTCTTCTTCTGCACAGCTAAGCTGGAAGTGGCATTTGCAGCTCGCAATAGTGCAGAGTTATCTCAAAGAAAGGGGCCACGGTGTTTCTGTATCTCTATTATGTTGGTGCGGCTTCGGAACTTTTAAATATCTTGATATATCTCGAGAACTACGCATCTGATCAAAAAATATCATAGAACATAAAAAGTAGGAAACCTAATTTTCTACAAAAAAGGTCGCTTAACATTTTGCCGTAGCTCGCTTCGTTTCCGAGATATTTGCAGATTTATCTCAAGGGAAGGGACCTGACGGACATATTTCGAAATATTTCTTATTCTTGTTGTTCTTCTTCTGCACAGCTAAGCTGGAAGTGGCATTTGCAGCTCGCAATAGTGCAGAGATATCTCAAAGAAAGGGGCCACGGTGTTTCTGTACCTCTATTATGTTGGTGCAGCTTCGGAGCTTTTAAATATCTTGATATATCTCGAGAACTACGCATCTGATCAAAAAATATCATAGAACATAAAAAGTAGGAAACTTAATTCTCTACAAAAAAGGTCTCCTAACATTTTGCCATAGCTCGCTTCGTTTCCGAGATATTTGCAGATTTATCTCAAGGGAAGGGTCCTGATGGACATATTTCGAGATATTTCTTCTTCTTGTTGTTCTTCTTCTGCACAGCTAAACTGGAAGTGGCATTTCCAGCTCGCAATCCTGCAGAGTTATCTCAAAGGAATGGGCCACGGTGTTTCTGTATCTCTATTATGTTGGTGCGGCTTCGGAACTTTTAAATATCTCGATATATCTCGAAAACTACGCTTCTGATCAAAAAATATCATAGAACATAAATTGTAGGAAACATAATTCACTACAAAAAACGTCTCTTAACATTTTGCCATAGCTCGCTTCGTTTCCGAGATATTTGCAGATTCAGCTCAAAGGAACGGGCCTGACGGACATATTTCGAGATACTTCTTCTTCTTGTTGTTCTTCCTCTGCACAGCTAAGCTGGAAGTGGCATTTGCAGCTCGCAATAGTGCAGAGTTATCTCAAAGAAAGGGGCCACGGTGTTTCTGTATCTCTATTATGTTGGTGCGGCTTCGGAACTTTTAAATATCTTGATATATCTCGAGAACTACGCATCTGATCAAAAAATATCATAGAACATAAAAAGTAGGAAACCTAATTTTCTACAAAAAAGGTCTCTTAACATTTTGCCATAGCTCGCTTCGTTTCCGAGATATTTGCAGATTTATCTCAAGGGAAGGGGCCTGACGGACATATTTCGAGATATTTCTTCTTCTTGTTGTTCTTCTTCTGCACAGCTAAGCTGGAAGTGGCATTTGCAGCTCGCAGTAGTGCAGAGTTATCTCAAAGAAAGGGGCCACGGTGTTTCTGTATCTCTATTATGTTGGTGCGGCTTCGGAACTTTTAAATATCTTGATATATCTCGAGAACTACGCATCTGATCAAAAAATATCGTACAACATAAAAAGTAGGAAACTTAATTCTCTACAAATAATGTCTCTTAACATTTTGCCATAGCTCGCTTGGTTTCCGAGATATTTGCAGATTTATCTCAAGGGAAGGGGCCTGACGGACATATTTCCAGATATTTCTTCTTCTTGTTGTTCTTCTTCTGCACAGCTAAGCTGGAAGTGGCATTTGCAGCTCGCAATAGTGCAGAGTTATCTCAAAGAAAGGGGCCACGGTGTTTCTGTATCTCTATTATGTTGGTGCGGCTTCGGAACTTTTAAATATCTTGATATATCTCGAGAACTACGCCTCTGATCGAAAAATGTCATAGAACATAAAAAGTAGGAAACTTAATTCTCTACAAAAAAGGTCTCTTAACATTTTGCCATAGCTCGCTTCGTTTCCGAGATATTTGCAGATTTATCTCAAGGGAAGGGGCCTGACGGACATATTTCGAGATATTTCTTCTTCTTGTTGTTCTTCTTCTGCACAGCAAAGCTGGAAGTGGCATTTGCGGCTCGCACTAGTGCAGAGTTATCTCAAAGAAAGGAGCCACGGTGTTTCTGTATCTCTATTATGTTGGTGCGGCTTCGGAACTTTTAAATATCTCGATATATCTCGAAAACTACGCTTCTGATCAAAAAATATCATAGAACATAAATTGTAGGAAACATAATTCACTACAAAAAACGTCTCTTAACATTTTGCCATAGCTCGCTTCGTTTCCGAGATATTTGCAGATTCAGCTCAAAGGAACGGGCCTGACGGACATATTTCGAGATACTTCTTCTTCTTGTTGTTCTTCCTCTGCACAGCTAAGCTGGAAGTGGCATTTGCAGCTCGCAATAGTGCAGAGTTATCTCAAAGAAAGGGGCCACGGTGTTTCTGTATCTCTATTATGTTGGTGCGGCTTCGGAACTTTTAAATATCTTGATATATCTCGAGAACTACGCATCTGATCAAAAAATATCATAGAACATAAAAAGTAGGAAACCTAATTTTCTACAAAAAAGGTCTCTTAACATTTTGCCGTAGCTCGCTTCGTTTCCGAGATATTTGCAGATTTATCTCAAGGGAAGGGGCCTGACGGACATATTTCGAAATATTTCTTATTCTTGTTGTTCTTCTTCTGCACAGCTAAGCTGGAAGTGGCATTTGCAGCTCGCACTAGTGCAGAGTTATCTCAAAGAAAGGGGCCACGGTGTTTCTGTATCTCTATTATGTTGGTGCGGCTTCGGAACCTTTAAATATCTCGATATATCTCGAAAACTACGCTTCTGATCAAAAAATATCATAGAAGATAAATTGTGGGAAACATAATTCTCTACAAAAAAGGTCTCTTAACATTTTGCCATAGCTCGCTTCGTTTCCGAGATATTTGCAGATATATCTCAAGGGCAGGGGCCTGACGGACATATTTCGAGATATTTCTTCTTCTTGTTGTTCTTCTTCTGCACAGCTAAGCTGGAAGTGGCATTTGCAGCTCGCAATAGTGCAGAGTTATCTCAAAGAAAGGGGCCACGGTGTTTCTGTATCTCTATTATGTTGGTGCGGCTTCGGAACTTTTAAATATCTTGATATATCTCGAGAACTGCGCATCTGATCAAAAAATATCATAGAACATAAAAAGTAGGAAACTTAATTCTCTACAAAAAAGGTCTCTTAACATTTTGCCATAGCTCGCTTTGTTTCCGAGATATTTGCAGATTTATCTCAAGGGAAGGGGCCTCACGGACATATTTCGAGATATTTCTTCTTCTTGTTGTTCTTCTTCTGCACAGCTAAGCTGGAAGTGGCATTTACGGCTCGCACTAGTGCAGAGTTATCTCAAAGAAAGGGGCCACGGTGTTTCTGTAACTCTATTATGTTGGTGCGGCTTCGGAACTTTTAAATATCTTGATATATCTCGAGAACTACGCATCTGATCAAAAAATATCATAGAACATGAAAAGTAGGAAACCTAATTCTCTACAAAAAAGGTCTCTTAACATTTTGCCATAGCTCGCTTCGTTTCCGAGATATTTGCAGATTTATCTCAAGGGAAGGGGCCTGACGGACATATTTCGAGATATTTCTTCTTCTTGTTGTTCTTCTTCTGCACAGCTAAGCTGGAAGTGGCATTTGCGGCTCGCACTAGTGCAGAGTTATCTCAAAGAAAGGGGCCACGGTGTTTCTGTATCTCTATTATGTTGGTGCGGCTTCGGAACCTTTAAATATCTCGATATATCCCGAAAACTACGCTTCTGATCAAAAAATATCATAGAAGATAAATTGTAGGAAACATAATTCTCTACAGAAAAGGTCTCTTAACATTTTGCCATAGCTCGCTTTGTTTCCGAGATATTTGCAGATATATCTCAAGGGCAGGGGCCTGACGGACAAATTTCGAGATATTTCTTCTTCTTGTTGTTCTTCTTCTGCACAGCTAAGCTGGAAGTGGCATTTACAGCTCGCAACAGTGCAGAGTTATCTCAAAGAAAGGGGCCACGGTGTTTCTGTATCTCTATTATGTTGGTGCGGCTTCGGAACTTTTAAATATCTTGATATATCTCGAGACCTACGCATCTGATCAAAAAATATCGTAGAAGATAAAAAGTAGGAAACTTAATTCTCTACAAATAAGGTCTCTTAACATTTTGCCATAGCTCGCTTGGTTTCCGAGATATTTGCAGATTTATCTCAAGGGAAGGGGCCTGAGGGACATATTTCGAGATATTTCTTCTTCTTGTTGTTCTTCTTCGGCACAGCTAAGCTGGAAGTGGCATTTGCAGCTCGCAATAGTGCAGAGTTACCTCAAAGAAAGGGGCCACGGTGTTTCTGTATCTCTATTATGTTGGTGCCGCTTCGGAACTTTTAAATATCTGGATATATCTCGAGAACTACGCATCTGATCAAAAAATATCATAGAACATAAAAAGTAGGAAACTTAATTCTCTACAAAAAAGGTCTCTTAACATTTTGCCATAGCTCGCTTCGTTTCCGAGATATTTGCAGATTTATCTCAAGGGAAGGGGCCTGACGGACATATTTCGAGATATTTCTTCTTCTTGTTGTTCTTCTTCTGCACAGCTAAGCTGGAAGTGGCATTTGCAGCTCGCAGTAGTGCAGAGTTATCTCAAAGAAAGGGGCCACGGTGTTTCTGTATCTCTATTATGTTGGTGCGGCTTCGGAACTTTTAAATATCTTGATATATCTCGAGAACTACGCATCTGATCAAAAAATATCGTAGAACATAAAAAGTAGGAAACTTAATTCTCTACAAATAAGGTCTCTTAACATTTTGCCATAGCTCGCTTGGTTTCCGAGATATTTGCAGATTTATCTCAAGGGAAGGGGCCTGACGGACATATTTCCAGATATTTCTTCTTCTTGTTGTTCTTCTTCTGCACAGGTAAGCTGGAAGTGGCATTTGCAGCTCGCAATAGTGCAGAGTTATCTCAAAGAAAGGGGCCACGGTGTTTCTGTATCTCTATTATGTTGGTGCGGCTTCGGAACTTTTAAATATCTTGATATATCTCGAGAACTACGCCTCTGATCGAAAAATATCATAGAACATAAATTGTAGGAAACATAATTCTCTACAAAAAAGGTCTCTTAACATTTTGCCATAGCTCGCTTCGTTTCCGAGATATTTGCAGATATATCTCAAGGGCAGGGGCCTGACGGACATATTTCGAGATATTTCTTCTTCTTGTTGTTCTTCTTCTGCACAGCTAAGCTGGAAGTGGCATTTGCGGCTCGCACTAGTGCAGAGTTATCTCAAAGAAAGGGGCCACGGTGTTTCTGTATCTCTATTATGTTGGTGCGGCTTCGGAACCTTTAAATATCTCGATATATCTCGAAAACTACGCTTCTGATCAAAAAATATCATAGAAGATAAATTGTAGGAAACATAATTCTCTACAGAAAAGGTCTCTTAACATTTTGCCATAGCTCGCTTCGTTTCCGAGATATTTGCAGATATATCTCAAGGGCAGGGGCCTGACGGACAAATTTCGAGATATTTCTTCTTCTTGTTGTTCTTCTTCTGCACAGCTAAGCTGGAAGTGGCATTTACAGCTCGCAACAGTGCAGAGTTATCTCAAAGAAAGGAGCCACGGTGTTTCTGTATCTCTATTATGTTGGTGCGGCTTCGGAACTTTTAAATATCTCGATATATCTCGAAAACTACGCTTCTGATCAAAAAATATCATAGAACATAAATTGTAGGAAACATAATTCACTACAAAAAACGTCTCTTAACATTTTGCCATAGCTCGCTTCGTTTCCGAGATATTTGCAGATTCAGCTCAAAGGAACGGGCCTGACGGACATATTTCGAGATACTTCTTCTTTTTGTTGTTCTTCCTCTGCACAGCTAAGCTGGAAGTGGCATTTGCAGCTCGCAATAGTGCAGAGTTATCTCAAAGAAAGGGGCCACGGTGTTTCTGTATCTCTATTATGTTGGTGCGGCTTCGGAACTTTTAAATATCTTGATATATCTCGAGAACTACGCCTCTGATCGAAAAATATCATAGAACATAAAAAGTAGGAAACTTAATTCTCTACAAAAAAGGTCTCTTAACATTTTGCCATAGCTCGCTTCGTTTCCGAGATATTTACGGATTTATCTCAAGGGAAGGGGCCTGACGGACATATTTCGAGATATTTCTTCTTCTTGTTGTTCTTCTTCTGCACAGCTAAGCTGGAAGTGGCATTTGCAGCTCGCACTAGTGCAGAGTTATCTCAAAGAAAGGGGCCACGGTGTTTCTGTATCTCTATTATGTTGGTGCGGCTTCGGAACTTTTAAATATCTTGATATATCTCGAGAACTACGCATCTGATCAAAAAATATCATAGAACATAAAAAGTAGGAAACCTAATTCTCTACAAAAAAGGTCTCTTAACATTTTGCCATAGCTCGCTTCGTTTCCGAGATATTTGCAGATTTATCTCAAGGGAAGGGGCCTGACGGACATATTTCGAGATATTTCTTCTTCTTGTTGTTCTTCTTCTGCACCGCTAAGCTGGAAGTGGCATTTGCGGCTCGCACTAGTGCAGAGTTATCTCAAAGAAAGGGGCCACGGTGTTTCTGTATCTCTATTATGTTGGTGCGGCTTCGGAACCTTTAAATATCTCGATATATCTCGAAAACTACGCTTCTGATCAAAAAATATCATAGAAGATAAATTGTAGGAAACATAATTCTCTACAAAAAAGGTCTCTTAACATTTTGCCATAGCTCGCTTCGTTTCCGAGATATTTGCAGATATATCTCAAGGGCAGGGGCCTGACGGACATATTTCGAGATATTTCCTCTTCTTGTTGTTCTTCTTCTGCACAGCTAAGCTGGAAGTGGCATTTGCAGCTCGCAATAGTGCAGAGTAATCTCAAAGAAAGGGGCCACGGTGTTTCTGTATCTCTATTATGTTGGTGCGGCTTCGGAACTTTTAAATATCTTGATATATCTCGAGAACTGCGCATCTGATCAAAAAATATCATAGAACATAAAAAGTAGGAAACTTAATTCCCTACAAAAAAGGTCTCTCAACATTTTGCCATAGCTCGCTTTGTTTCCGAGATATTTGCAGATTTATCTCAAGGGAAGGGGCCTCACGGACATATTTCGAGATATTTCTTCTTCTTGTTGTTCTTCTTCTGCACAGCTAAGCTGGAAGTGGCATTTGCGGCTCGCACTAGTGCAGAGTTATCTCAAAGAAAGGGGCCACGGTGTTTCTGTAACTCTATTATGTTGGTGCGGCTTCGGAACTTTTAAATATCTTGATATATCTCGAGAACTACGCATCTGATCAAAAAATATCATAGAACATAAAAAGTAGGAAACCTAATTCTCTACAGAAAAGGTCTCTTAACATTTTGCCATAGCTCGCTTCGTTTCCGAGATATTTGCAGATATATCTCAAGGGCAGGGGCCTGACGGACATATTTCGAGATATTTCTTCTTCTTGTTGTTCTTCTTCTGCACAGCTAAGCTGGAAGTGGCATTTGCGGCTCGCACTAGTGCAGAGTTATCTCAAAGAAAGGGGCCACGGTGTTTCTGTATCTCTATTATGTTGGTGCGGCTTCGGAACCTTTAAATATCTCGATATATCTCGAAAACTACGCTTCTGATCAAAAAATATCATAGAAGATAAATTGTAGGAAACATAATTCTCTACAGAAAAGGTCTCTTAACATTTTGCCATAGCTCGCTTCGTTTCCGAGATATTTGCAGATATATCTCAAGGGCAGGGGCCTGACGGACAAATTTCGAGATATTTCTTCTTCTTGTTGTTCTTCTTCTGCACAGCTAAGCTGGAAGTGGCATTTACAGCTCGCAACAGTGCAGAGTTATCTCAAAGAAAGGGGCCACGGTGTTTCTGTATCTCTATTATGTTGGTGCGGCTTCGGAACTTTTAAATATCTTGATATATCTCGAGAACTACGCATCTGATCAAAAAATATCATAGAACATAAAAAGTAGGAAACTTAATTCTCTACAAAAAAGGTCTCTTAAGATTTTGCCATAGCTCTCTTCGTTTCCGAGATATTTGCAGATTTATCTCAAGGGAAGGGGCCTGACGGACATATTTCGAGATACTTCTTCTTCTTGTTGTTCTTCTTCTGCACAGCTAAGCTGGAAGTGGCATTTGCAACTCGCAATAGTGCAGAGTTATCTCAAAGAAAGGGGCCACGGTGTTTCTGTATCTCTATTATGTTGGTGCGGCTTCGGAACTTTTAAATATCTTGATATATCTCGAGAACTACGCGTCTGATCAAAAAATATCATAGAACATAAAAAGCAGGAAACATAATTCTGTACAAAAAAGGTCTCTTAACATTTTGCCATAGCTCGCTTCGTTTCCGAGATATTTGCAGATTTATCTCAAGGGAAGGGGCCTAACGGACATATTTCGAGATATTTCTTCTTCTTGTTGTTCTTCTTCTGCACAGCTAAGCTGGAAGTGGCATTTGCGGCTCGCACTAGTGCAGAGATGTCTCAAAGAAAGGGGCCACGGTGTTTCTGTATCTCTATTATGTTGGTGCGGTTTCGGAACTTTTAAATATCTTGATATATCTCGAGAACTACGCATCTGATCAAAGAATATCATAGAACATAAAAAGTAGGAAACTTAATTCTCTACAAATAAGGTCTCTTAACATTTTGCCATAGCTCGCTTCGTTTCCGAGATATTTGCAGATTTATCTCAAGGGAAGGGGCCTCACGGACATATTTCGAGATATTTCTTCTTCTTGTTGTTCTTCTTCTGCACAGCTAAGCTGGAAGTGGCATTTGCAGCTCGCAATAGTGCAGAGATATCTCAAAGAAAGGGGCCACGGTGTTTCTGTATCTCTATTATGTTGGTGCGGCTTCGGAACTTTTAAATATCTTGATATATCTCGAGAACTACGCGTCTGATCAAAAAATATCATAGAACATAAAAAGCAGGAAACATAATTCTGTACAAAAAAGGTCTCTTAACATTTTGCCATAGCTCGCTTCGTTTCCGAGATATTTGCATATTTATCTCAAGGGAAGGGGCCTGACGGACATATTTCGAGATATTTCTTCTTCTTGTTGTTCTTCTTCTGCACAGCTAAGCTGGAAGTGGCATTTGCGGCTCGCACTAGTGCAGAGTTATCTCAAAGAAAGGGGCCACGGTGTTTCTGTATCTCTATTATGTTGGTGCGGTTTCGGAACTTTTAAATATCTTGATATATCTCGAGAACTACGCATCTGATCAAAAAATATCATAGAACATAAAAAGTAGGAAACTTAATTCTCTACAAATAAGGTCTCTTAACATTTTGCCATAGCTCGCTTCGTTTCCGAGACATTTGCAGATTTATCTCAAGGGAAGGGGCCTCACGGACATATTTCGAGATATTTCTTCTTCTTGTTGTTCTTCTTCTGCACAGCTAAGCTGGAAGTGGCATTTGCAGCTCGCAATAGTGCAGAGATATCTCAAAGAAAGGGGCCACGGTGTTTCTGTATCTCTATTATGTTGGTGCGGCTTCGGAACTTTTAAATATCTTGGTATATCTCGAGAACTACGCATCTGATCAAAAAATATCATAGAACATAAAAAGTACGAAACCTAATTCTCTACAAAAAAGGTCTCTTAACATTTTGCCATAGCTCGCTTCGTTTCCGAGATATTTGCAGATTTATCTCAAGGGAAGGGGCCTGACGGACATATTTCGAGATATTTCTTCTTCTTGTTGTTCTTCTTCTGCACAGCTAAGCTGGAAGTGGCATTTGCGGCTCGCACTAGTGCAGAGTTATCTCAAAGAAAGGGGCCACGGTGTTTCTGTATCTCTATTATGTTGGTGCGGCTTCGGAACTTTTAAATATCTTGATATATCTCGAGAACTGCGCATCTGATCAAAAAATATCATAGAACATAAAAAGTAGGAAACTTAATTCCCTACAAAAAAGGTCTCTTAACATTTTGCCATAGCTCGCTTTGTTTCCGAGATATTTGCAGATTTATCTCAAGGGAAGGGGCCTCACGGACATATTTCGAGATATTTCTTCTTCTTGTTGTTCTTCTTCTGCACAGCTAAGCTGGAAGTGGCATTTGCGGCTCGCACTAGTGCAGAGTTATCTCAAAGAAAGGGGCCACGGTGTTTCTGTAACTCTATTATGTTGGTGCGGCTTCGGAACTTTTAAATATCTTGATATATCTCGAGAACTACGCATCTGATCAAAAAATATCATAGAACATAAAAAGTAGGAAACCTAATTCTCTACAAAAAAGGTCTCTAAACATTTTGCCATAGCTCGCTTCGTTTCCGAGATATTTGCAGATTTATCTCAAGGGAAGGGGCCTGACGGACATATTTCGAGATATTTCTTCTTCTTGTTGTTCTTCTTCTGCACAGCTAAGCTGGAAGTGGCATTTGCGGCTCGCACTAGTGCAGAGTTATCTCAAAGAAAGGGGCCACGGTGTTTCTGTATCTCTATTATGTTGGTGCGGCTTCGGAACCTTTAAATATCTCGATATATCTCGAAAACTACGCTTCTGATCAAAAAATATCATAGAAGATAAATTGTAGGAAACATAATTCTCTACAGAAAAGGTCTCTTAACATTTTGCCATAGCTCGCTTCGTTTCCGAGATATTTGCAGATATATCTCAAGGGCAGGGGCCTGACGGACAAATTTCGAGATATTTCTTCTTCTTGTTGTTCTTCTTCTGCACAGCTAAGCTGGAAGTGGCATTTACAGCTCGCAACAGTGCAGAGTTATCTCAAAGAAAGGAGCCACGGTGTTTCTGTATCTCTATTATGTTGGTGCGGCTTCGGAACTTTTAAATATCTCGATATATCTCGAAAACTACGCTTCTGATCAAAAAATATCATAGAACATAAATTGTAGGAAACATAATTCACTACAAAAAACGTCTCTTAACATTTTGCCATAGCTCGCTTCGTTTCCGAGATATTTGCAGATTCAGCTCAAAGGAACGGGCCTGACGGACATATTTCGAGATACTTCTTCTTCTTGTTGTTCTTCCTCTGCACAGCTAAGCTGGAAGTGGCATTTGCAGCTCGCAATAGTGCAGAGTTATCTCAAAGAAAGGGGCCACGGTGTTTCTGTATCTCTATTATGTTGGTGCGGCTTCGGAACTTTTAAATATCTTGATATATCTCGAGAACTACGCCTCTGATCGAAAAATATCATAGAACATAAAAAGTAGGAAACTTAATTCTCTACAAAAAAGGTCTCTTAACATTTTGCCATAGCTCGCTTCGTTTCCGAGATATTTACGGATTTATCTCAAGGGAAGGGGCCTGACGGACATATTTCGAGATATTTCTTCTTCTTGTTGTTCTTCTTCTGCACAGCTAAGCTGGAAGTGGCATTTGCAGCTCGCACTAGTGCAGAGTTATCTCAAAGAAAGGGGCCACGGTGTTTCTGTATCTCTATTATGTTGGTGCGGCTTCGGAACTTTTAAATATCTTGATATATCTCGAGAACTACGCATCTGATCAAAAAATATCATAGAACATAAAAAGTAGCAAACCTAATTCTCTACATAAAAGGTCTCTTAACATTTTGCCATAGCTCGCTTCGTTTCCGAGATATTTGCAGATTTATCTCAAGGGAAGGGGCCTGACGGACATATTTCGAGATATTTCTTCTTCTTGTTGTTCTTCTTCTGCACCGCTAAGCTGGAAGTGGCATTTGCGGCTCGCACTAGTGCAGAGTTATCTCAAAGAAAGGGGCCACGGTGTTTCTGTATCTCTATTATGTTGGTGCGGCTTCGGAACCTTTAAATATCTCGATATATCTCGAAAACTACGCTTCTGATCAAAAAATATCATAGAAGATAAATTGTAGGAAACATAATTCTCTACAAAAAAGGTCTCTTAACATTTTGCCATAGCTCGCTTCGTTTCCGAGATATTTGCAGATATATCTCAAGGGCAGGGGCCTGACGGACATATTTCGAGATATTTCCTCTTCTTGTTGTTCTTCTTCTGCACAGCTAAGCTGGAAGTGGCATTTGCAGCTCGCAATAGTGCAGAGTTATCTCAAAGAAAGGGGCCACGGTGTTTCTGTATCTCTATTATGTTGGTGCGGCTTCGGAACTTTTAAATATCTTGATATATCTCGAGAACTGCGCATCTGATCAAAAAATATCATAGAACATAAAAAGTAGGAAACTTAATTCCCTACAAAAAAGGTCTCTCAACATTTTGCCATAGCTCGCTTTGTTTCCGAGATATTTGCAGATTTATCTCAAGGGAAGGGGCCTCACGGACATATTTCGAGATATTTCTTCTTCTTGTTGTTCTTCTTCTGCACAGCTAAGCTGGAAGTGGCATTTGCGGCTCGCACTAGTGCAGAGTTATCTCAAAGAAAGGGGCCACGGTGTTTCTGTAACTCTATTATGTTGGTGCGGCTTCGGAACTTTTAAATATCTTGATATATCTCGAGAACTACGCATCTGATCAAAAAATATCATAGAACATAAAAAGTAGGAAACCTAATTCTCTACAAAAAAGGTCTCTAAACATTTTGCCATAGCTCGCTTCGTTTCCGAGATATTTGCAGATTTATCTCAAGGGAAGGGGCCTGACGGACATATTTCGAGATATTTCTTCTTCTTGTTGTTCTTCTTCTGCACAGCTAAGCTGGAAGTGGCATTTGCGGCTCGCACTAGTGCAGAGTTATCTCAAAGAAAGGGGCCACGGTGTTTCTGTATCTCTATTATGTTGGTGCGGCTTCGGAACCTTTAAATATCTCGATATATCTCGAAAACTACGCTTCTGATCAAAAAATATCATAGAAGATAAATTGTAGGAAACATAATTCTCTACAGAAAAGGTCTCTTAACATTTTGCCATAGCTCGCTTCGTTTCCGAGATATTTGCAGATATATCTCAAGAGCAGGGGCCTGACGGACAAATTTCGAGATATTTCTTCTTCTTGTTGTTCTTCTTCTGCACAGCTAAGCTGGAAGTGGCATTTACAGCTCGCAACAGTGCAGAGTTATCTCAAAGAAAGGGGCCACGGTGTTTCTGTATCTCTATTATGTTGGTGCGGCTTCCGAACTTTTAAATATCTTGATATATCTCGAGAACTACGCATCTGATCAAAAAATATCATAGAACATAAAAAGTAGGAAACTTAATTCTCTACAAAAAAGGTCTCTTAACATTTTGCCATAGCTCTCTTCGTTTCCGAGATATTTGCAGATTTATCTCAAGGGAAGGGGCCTGACGGACATATTTCGAGATATTTCTTCTTCTTGTTGTTCTTCTTCTGCACAGCTAAGCTGGAAGTGGCATTTGCGGCTCGCACTAGTGCAGAGTTGTCTCAAAGAAAGGGGCCACGGTGTTTCTGTATCTCTATTATGTTGGTGCGGTTTCGGAACTTTTAAATATCTTGATATATCTCGAGAACTACGCATCTGATCAAAGAATATCATAGAACATAAAAAGTAGGAAACTTAATTCTCTACAAATAAGGTCTCTTAACATTTTGCCATAGCTCGCTTCGTTTCCGAGATATTTGCAGATTTATCTCAAGGGAAGGGGCCTGACGGACATATTTCGAGATATTTCTTCTTCTTGTTGTTCTTCTTCTGCACCGCTAAGCTGGAAGTGGCATTTGCGGCTCGCACTAGTGCAGAGTTATCTCAAAGAAAGGGGCCACGGTGTTTCTGTATCTCTATTATGTTGGTGCGGCTTCGGAACCTTTAAATATCTCGATATATCTCGAAAACTACGCTTCTGATCAAAAAATATCATAGAAGATAAATTGTAGGAAACATAATTCTCTACAAAAAAGGTCTCTTAACATTTTGCCATAGCTCGCTTCGTTTCCGAGATATTTGCAGATATATCTCAAGGGCAGGGGCCTGACGGACATATTTCGAGATATTTCCTCTTCTTGTTGTTCTTCTTCTGCACAGCTAAGCTGGAAGTGGCATTTGCAGCTCGCAATAGTGCAGAGTTATCTCAAAGAAAGGGGCCACGGTGTTTCTGTATCTCTATTATGTTGGTGCGGCTTCGGAACTTTTAAATATCTTGATATATCTCGAGAACTGCGCATCTGATCAAAAAATATCATAGAACATAAAAAGTAGGAAACTTAATTCCCTACAAAAAAGGTCTCTTAACATTTTGCCATAGCTCGCTTTGTTTCCGAGATATTTGCAGATTTATCTCAAGGGAAGGGGCCTCACGGACATATTTCGAGATATTTCTTCTTCTTGTTGTTCTTCTTCTGCACAGCTAAGCTGGAAGTGGCATTTGCGGCTCGCACTAGTGCAGAGTTATCTCAAAGAAAGGGGCCACGGTGTTTCTGTAACTCTATTATGTTGGTGCGGCTTCGGAACTTTTAAATATCTTGATATATCTCGAGAACTACGCATCTGATCAAAAAATATCATAGAACATAAAAAGTAGGAAACCTAATTCTCTACAAAAAAGGTCTCTAAACATTTTGCCATAGCTCGCTTCGTTTCCGAGATATTTGCAGATTTATCTCAAGGGAAGGGGCCTGACGGACATATTTCGAGATATTTCTTCTTCTTGTTGTTCTTCTTCTGCACAGCTAAGCTGGAAGTGGCATTTGCGGCTCGCACTAGTGCAGAGTTATCTCAAAGAAAGGGGCCACGGTGTTTCTGTATCTCTATTATGTTGGTGCGGCTTCGGAACCTTTAAATATCTCGATATATCTCGAAAACTACGCTTCTGATCAAAAAATATCATAGAAGATAAATTGTAGGAAACATAATTCTCTACAGAAAAGGTCTCTTAACATTTTGCCATAGCTCGCTTCGTTTCCGAGATATTTGCAGATATATCTCAAGAGCAGGGGCCTGACGGACAAATTTCGAGATATTTCTTCTTCTTGTTGTTCTTCTTCTGCACAGCTAAGCTGGAAGTGGCATTTACAGCTCGCAACAGTGCAGAGTTATCTCAAAGAAAGGGGCCACGGTGTTTCTGTATCTCTATTATGTTGGTGCGGCTTCCGAACTTTTAAATATCTTGATATATCTCGAGAACTACGCATCTGATCAAAAAATATCATAGAACATAAAAAGTAGGAAACTTAATTCTCTACAAAAAAGGTCTCTTAACATTTTGCCATAGCTCTCTTCGTTTCCGAGATATTTGCAGATTTATCTCAAGGGAAGGGGCCTGACGGACATATTTCGAGATATTTCTTCTTCTTGTTGTTCTTCTTCTGCACAGCTAAGCTGGAAGTGGCATTTGCGGCTCGCACTAGTGCAGAGTTGTCTCAAAGAAAGGGGCCACGGTGTTTCTGTATCTCTATTATGTTGGTGCGGTTTCGGAACTTTTAAATATCTTGATATATCTCGAGAACTACGCATCTGATCAAAGAATATCATAGAACATAAAAAGTAGGAAACTTAATTCTCTACAAATAAGGTCTCTTAACATTTTGCCATAGCTCGCTTCGTTTCCGAGATATTTGCAGATTTATCTCAAGGGAAGGGGCCTCACGGACATATTTCGAGATATTTCTTCTTCTTGTTGTTCTTCTTCTGCACAGCTAAGCTGGAAGTGGCATTTGCAGCTCGCAATAGTGCAGAGATATCTCAAAGAAAGGGGCCACGGTGTTTCTGTATCTCTATTATGTTGGTGCGGCTTCGGAACTTTTAAATATCTTGATATATCTCGAGAACTACGCGTCTGATCAAAAAATATCATAGAACATAAAAAGCAGGAAACATAATTCTGTACAAAAAAGGTCTCTTAACATTTTGCCATAGCTCGCTTCGTTTCCGAGATATTTGCATATTTATCTCAAGGGAAGGGGCCTGACGGACATATTTCGAGATATTTCTTCTTCTTGTTGTTCTTCTTCTGCACAGCTAAGCTGGAAGTGGCATTTGCGGCTCGCACTAGTGCAGAGTTATCTCAAAGAAAGGGGCCACGGTGTTTCTGTATCTCTATTATGTTGGTGCGGTTTCGGAACTTTTAAATATCTTGATATATCTCGAGAACTACGCATCTGATCAAAAAATATCATAGAACACAAAAAGTAGGAAACTTAATTCTCTACAAATAAGGTCTCTTAACATTTTGCCATAGCTCGCTTCGTTTCCGAGATATTTGCAGATTTATCTCAAGGGAAGGGGCCTCACGGACATATTTCGAGATATTTCTTCTTCTTGTTGTTCTTCTTCTGCACAGCTAAGCTGGAAGTGGCATTTGCAGCTCGCAATAGTGCAGAGATATCTCAAAGAAAGGGGCCACGGTGTTTCTGTATCTCTATTATGTTGGTGCGGCTTCGGAACTTTTAAATATCTTGATATATCTCGAGAACTACGCGTCTGATCAAAAAATATCATAGAACATAAAAAGCAGGAAACATAATTCTGTACAAAAAAGGTCTCTTAACATTTTGCCATAGCTCGCTTCGTTTCCGAGATATTTGCATATTTATCTCAAGGGAAGGGGCCTGACGGACATATTTCGAGATATTTCTTCTTCTTGTTGTTCTTCTTCTGCACAGCTAAGCTGGAAGTGGCATTTGCGGCTCGCACTAGTGCAGAGTTATCTCAAAGAAAGGGGCCACGGTGTTTCTGTATCTCTATTATGTTGGTGCGGTTTCGGAACTTTTAAATATCTTGATATATCTCGAGAACTACGCATCTGATCAAAAAATATCATAGAACACAAAAAGTAGGAAACTTAATTCTCTACAAATAAGGTCTCTTAACATTTTGCCATAGCTCGCTTCGTTTCCGAGATATTTGCAGATTTATCTCAAGGGAAGGGGCCTCACGGACATATTTCGAGATATTTCTTCTTCTTGTTGTTCTTCTGCTGCACAGCTAAGCTGGAAGTGGCATTTGCAGCTCGCAATAGTGCAGAGATATCTCAAAGAAAGGGGCCACGGTGTTTCTGTATCTCTATTATGTTGGTGCGGCTTCGGAACTTTTAAATATCTTGATATATCTCGAGAACTACGCGTCTGATCAAAAAATATCATAGAACATAAAAAGTAGGAAACATAATTCTGTACAAAAAAGGTCTCTTAACATTTTGCCATAGCTCGCTTCGTTTCCGAGATATTTGCATATTTATCTCAAGGGAAGGGGTCTGACGGACATATTTCGAGATATTTCTTCTTCTTGTTGTTCTTCTTCTGCACAGCTAAACTGGAAGTGGTATTTCCAGCTCGCAATAGTGCAGAGTTATCTCAAAGAAAGGAGCAACGGTGTTTCTGTATCTCTATTATGTTGGTGCGGCTTCGGAACTTTTAAATATCTTGATATATCGAGAACTACGCGTCTGATCAAAAAATATCATAGAAGATAAAAAGTAGGAAACATAATTCTGTACAAAAAAGGTCTCTTAACATTTTGCCATAGCTCGCTTCGTTTCCGAGATATTTGCATATTTATCCCAAGGGAATGGGCCTAACGGACATATTTCGAGATATTTCTTCTTCTTGTTGTTCTTCTTCTGCACAGCTAAACTGGAAGTGGCATTTCCAGCTCGCAATAGTGCAGAGTTATCTCAAAGAAAGGAGCCACTGTGTTTCTGTGTCTCTATTATGTTGGTGCGGCTTCGGAACTTTTAAATATCTTGATATATCTCGAGAACTACGCTTCTGATCAAAAAATATCATAGAAGATAAATTGTAGCAAACATAATTCTCTACAAAAAAGGTCTCTTAACATTTTGCCATAGCTCGCTTCGTTTCCGAGATATTTGCAGATTTATCTCAAGGGAAGGGGCCTGACGGACATATTTCGAGATATTTCTTCTTCTTGTTGTTCTTCTTCTGCACAGCTAAGCTGGAAGTGGCATTTGCGGCTCGCACTAGTGCACAGTTATCTCAAAGAAAGGGGCCACGGTGTTTCTGTATCTCTATTATGTTGGTGCGGCTTCGGAACCTTTAAATATCTCGATATATCTCGAAAACTACGCTTCTGATCAAAAAATATCATAGAAGATAAATTGTAGCAAACATAATTCTCTACAAAAAAGGTCTCTTAACATTTTCCCATAGCTCGCTTCGTTTCCGAGATATTTGCAGATATATCTCAAGGGCAGGGGCCTGACGGACATATTTCGAGATATTTCTTCTTCTTGTTGTTCTTCTCCTGCACAGCTAAGCTGGAAGTGGCATTTGCAGCTCGCAATAGTGCAGAGTTATCTCAAAGAAAGGGGCCACGGTGTTTCTGTATCTCTATTATGTTGGTGTGGCTTCGGAACTTTTAAATATCTTGATATATCTCGAGAACTGCGCATCTGATCAAAAAATATCATAGAACATAAAAAGTAGGAAACTTAATTCTCTACAAAAAAGGTCTCTTAACATTTTGCCATAGCTCGCTTTGTTTCCGAGATATTTGCAGATTTATCTCAAGGGAAGGGGCCTGACGGACATATTTCGAGATATTTCTTCTTCTTGTTGTTCTTCTTCTGCACAGCTAAGCTGGAAGTGGCATTTGCGGCTCGCACTAGTGCAGAGTTATCTCAAAGAAAGGGGCCACGGTGTTTCTGTATCTCTATTATGTTGGTGCGGCTTCGGAACTTTTAAATATCTTGGTATATCTCGAGAACTACGCATCTGATCAAAAAATATCATAGAACATAAAAAGTAGGAAACCTAATTCTCTACAAAAAAGGTCTCTTAACATTTTGCCATAGCTCGCTTCGTTTCCGAGATATTTGCAGATTTATCTCAAGGGAAGGGGCCTGACGGACATATTTCGAGATATTTCTTCTTCTTGTTGTTCTTCTTCTGCACAGCTAAGCTGGAAGTGGCATTTGCGGCTCGCACTAGTGCAGAGTTATCTCAAAGAAAGGAGCAACGGTGTTTCTGTATCTCTATTATGTTGGTGCGGCTTCGGAACTTTTAAATATCTTGATATATCGAGAACTACGCGTCTGATCAAAAAATATCATAGAAGATAAAAAGTAGGAAACATAATTCTGTACAAAAAAGGTCTCTTAACATTTTGCCATAGCTCGCTTCGTTTCCGAGATATTTGCATATTTATCCCAAGGGAATGGGCCTAACGGACATATTTCGAGATATTTCTTCTTCTTGTTGTTCTTCTTCTGCACAGCTAAACTGGAAGTGGCATTTCCAGCTCGCAATAGTGCAGAGTTATCTCAAAGAAAGGAGCCACTGTGTTTCTGTGTCTCTATTATGTTGGTGCGGCTTCGGAACTTTTAAATATCTTGATATATCTCGAGAACTACGCTTCTGATCAAAAAATATCATAGAAGATAAATTGTAGCAAACATAATTCTCTACAAAAAAGGTCTCTTAACATTTTGCCATAGCTCGCTTCGTTTCCGAGATATTTGCAGATTTATCTCAAGGGAAGGGGCCTGACGGACATATTTCGAGATATTTCTTCTTCTTGTTGTTCTTCTTCTGCACAGCTAAGCTGGAAGTGGCATTTGCGGCTCGCACTAGTGCACAGTTATCTCAAAGAAAGGGGCCACGGTGTTTCTGTATCTCTATTATGTTGGTGCGGCTTCGGAACCTTTAAATATCTCGATATATCTCGAAAACTACGCTTCTGATCAAAAAATATCATAGAAGATAAATTGTAGCAAACATAATTCTCTACAAAAAAGGTCTCTTAACATTTTCCCATAGCTCGCTTCGTTTCCGAGATATTTGCAGATATATCTCAAGGGCAGGGGCCTGACGGACATATTTCGAGATATTTCTTCTTCTTGTTGTTCTTCTCCTGCACAGCTAAGCTGGAAGTGGCATTTGCAGCTCGCAATAGTGCAGAGTTATCTCAAAGAAAGGGGCCACGGTGTTTCTGTATCTCTATTATGTTGGTGTGGCTTCGGAACTTTTAAATATCTTGATATATCTCGAGAACTGCGCATCTGATCAAAAAATATCATAGAACATAAAAAGTAGGAAACTTAATTCTCTACAAAAAAGGTCTCTTAACATTTTGCCATAGCTCGCTTTGTTTCCGAGATATTTGCAGATTTATCTCAAGGGAAGGGGCCTGACGGACATATTTCGAGATATTTCTTCTTCTTGTTGTTCTTCTTCTGCACAGCTAAGCTGGAAGTGGCATTTGCGGCTCGCACTAGTGCAGAGTTATCTCAAAGAAAGGGGCCACGGTGTTTCTGTATCTCTATTATGTTGGTGCGGCTTCGGAACTTTTAAATATCTTGGTATATCTCGAGAACTACGCATCTGATCAAAAAATATCATAGAACATAAAAAGTAGGAAACCTAATTCTCTACAAAAAAGGTCTCTTAACATTTTGCCATAGCTCGCTTCGTTTCCGAGATATTTGCAGATTTATCTCAAGGGAAGGGGCCTGACGGACATATTTCGAGATATTTCTTCTTCTTGTTGTTCTTCTTCTGCACAGCTAAGCTGGAAGTGGCATTTGCGGCTCGCACTAGTGCAGAGTTATCTCAAAGAAAGGGGCCACGGTGTTTCTGTATCTCTATTATGTTGGTGCGGCTTCGGAACCTTTAAATATCTCGATATATCTCGAAAACTACGCTTCTGATCAAAAAATATCATAGAAGATAAATTGTAGGAAACATAATTCTGTACAAAAAATGTCTCTTAACATTTTGCCATAGCTCGCTTCGTTTCCGAGATATTTGCAGATTTATCTCAAGGGAAGGGGCCTAACGGACATATTTCGAGATATTTCTTCTTCTTGTTGTTCTTCTTCTGCACAGCTAAGCTGGAAGTGGCATTTGCGGCTCGCACTAGTGCAGAGTTATCTCAAAGAAAGGGGCCACGGTGTTTCTGTATCTCTATTATATTGGTGCGGTTTCGGAACTTTTAAATATCTTGATATATCTCGAGAACTACGCATCTGATCAAAAAATATCATAGAACATAAAAAGTAGGAAACTTAATTCTCTACAAATAAGGTCTCTTAACATTTTGCCATAGCTCGCTTCGTTTCCGAGATATTTGCAGATTTATCTCAAGGGAAGGGGCCTCACGGACATATTTCGAGATATTTCTTCTTCTTGTTGTTCTTCTTCTGCACAGCTAAGCTGGAAGTGGCATTTGCAGCTCGCAATAGTGCAGAGATATCTCAAAGAAAGGGGCCACGGTGTTTCTGTATCTCTATTATGTTGGTGCGGCTTCGGAACTTTTAATATCTTGATATATCTCGAGAACTACGCGTCTGATCAAAAAATATCATAGAACATAAAAAGTAGGAAACATAATTCTGTACAAAAAAGGTCTCTTAACATTTTGCCATAGCTCGCTTCGTTTCCGAGATATTTGCAGATTTATCTCAAGGGAAGGGGCCTGACGGACATATTTCGAGATATTTCTTCTTCTTGTTGTTCTTCTTCTGCACAGCTAAGCTGGAAGTGGCATTTGCGGCTCGCCCTAGTGCACAGTTATCTCAACGAAAGGGGCCACGGTGTTTCTGTATCTCTATTATGTTGGTGCGGCTTCGGAACTTTTAAGTATCTCGATATATCTCGAAAACTACGCTTCTGATCAAAAAATATCATAGAACCTAAATTGTAGGAAACATAATTCTCTACAAAAAACGTCTCTTAACATTTTGCCATAGCTCGCTTCGTTTCCGAGATATTTGCAGATTTATCTCAAGGGAAGGGGCCTGACGGACATATTTCGAGATATTTCTTCTTCTTGTTGTTCTTCTCCTGCACAGCTAAGCTGGAAGTGGCATTTACAGCTCGCAATAGTGCAGAGTTATCTCAAAGAAAGGGGCCACGGTGTTTCTGTATCTCTATTATGTTGGTGCGGCTTCGGAACCTTTAAATATCTTGATATATCTCGAGAACTACGCATCTGATCAAAAAATATCATAGAACATAAAAAGTAGGAAACTTAATTCTCTACAAAAAAGGTCTCTTAACATTTTGCCATAGCTCGCTTCGTTTCCGAGATATTTGCATATATATCCCAAGGGAAGGGGCCTAACGGACATATTTCGAGATATTTCTTCTTCTTGTTGTTCTTCTTCTGCACAGCTAAACTGGAAGTGGCATTTCCAGCTCGCAATAGTGCAGAGTTATCTCAAAGAAAGGAGCCACGGTGTTTCTGTATCTCTATTATGTTGGTGCGGCTTCGGAACTTTTAAATATCTTGATATATCTCGAGAACTACGCATCTGATCAAAAAATATCATAGAACATAAAATGTAGGAAACTTAATTCTCGACAAAAAAGGTCTCTTAACATTTTGCCATAGCTCGCTTCGTTTCCGAGATATTTGCAGATTTATCTCAAGGGAAGGGGCCTGACGGACATATTTCGAGATATTTCTTCTTCTCGTTGTTCTTCTTCTGCACAGCTAAGCTGTAAGTGGCATTTGCGGCTCGCGCTAGTGCACAGTTATCTCAAAGAAAGGGGCCACGGTGTTTCTGTATCTCTATTATGTTGGTGCGGCTTCGGAACTTTTAAATATCTTGATATATCTCGAGAACTACGCATCTGATCAAAAAATATCATAGAACATAAAAAGTAGGAAACTTAATTCTCTACAAAAAAGGTCTCTTAACATTTTGCCATAGCTCTCTTCGTTTCCGAGATATTTGCAGATTTATCTCAAGGGAAGGGGCCTGACGGACATATTTCGAGATACTTCTTCTTCTTGTTGTTCTTCTTCTGCACAGCTAAGCTGGAAGTGGCATTTGCAGCTCGCAATAGTGCAGAGTTATCTCAAAGAAAGGGGCCACGGTGTTTCTGTATCTCTATTATGTTGGTGCGGCTTCGGAACTTTTAAATATCTTGATATATCTCGTGAACTACGCGCCTGATCAAAAAATATCATAGAACATAAAAAGTAGGAAACATAATTCTGTACAAAAAAGGTCTCTTAACATTTTGCCATAGCTCGCTTCGTTTCCGAGATATTTGCAGATTTATCTCAAGGGAAGGGGCCTGACGGACATATTTCCAGATATTTCTTCTTCTTGTTGTTCTTCTTCTGCACAGCTAAGCTGGAAGTGGCATTTGCAGCTCGCAATAGTGCAGAGTTATCTCAAAGAAAGGGGCCACGGTGTTTCTGTATCTCTATTATGTTGGTGCGGCTTCGGAACTTTTAAATATCTTGATATA
Source organism: Osmia lignaria lignaria (assembly GCF_051020975.1). NCBI lineage: Eukaryota > Metazoa > Arthropoda > Insecta > Hymenoptera > Megachilidae > Osmia > Osmia lignaria. Next base: position 12,647,599 of record NW_027478161.1, read on the forward strand.
TCTCGAGAACTACGCATCTGATCAAAAAATATCATAGAACATAAAAAGTAGGAAACTTAATTCTCTACAAAAAAGGTCTCTTCACATTTTGCCATAGCTCGCTTCGTTTCCGAGATATTTGCAGATTTATCTCAAGGGAAGGGTCCTGATGGACATATTTCGAGATATTTCTTCTTCTTGTTGTTCTTCTTCTGCACAGCTAAACTGGAAGTGGCATTTCCAGCTCGCAATCCTGCAGAGTTATCTCAAAGAAAGGGGCCACGGTGTTTCTGTATCTCTATTATGTTGGTGCGGCTTCGGAACTTTTAAATATCTTGATATATCTCGAGAACTACGCCTCTGATCGAAAAATATCATAGAACATAAAAAGTAGGAAACTTAATTCTCTACAAAAAAGGTCTCTTAACATTTTGCCATAGCTCGCTTCGTTTCCGAGATATTTGCAGATTTATCTCAAGGGAAGGGGCCTGACGGACATATTTCGAGATATTTCTTCTTCTTGTTGTTCTTCTTCTGCACAGCTAAGCTGGAAGTGGCATTTGCGGCTCGCACTAGTGCAGAGTTATCTCAAAGAAAGGAGCCACGGTGTTTCTGTATCTCTATTATGTTGGTGCGGCTTCGGAACTTTTAAATATCTCGATATATCTCGAAAACTACGCTTCTGATCAAAAAATATCATAGAACATAAATTGTAGGAAACATAATTCACTACAAAAAACGTCTCTTAACATTTTGCCATAGCTCGCTTCGTTTCCGAGATATTTGCAGATTCAGCTCAAAGGAACGGGCCTGACGGACATATTTCGAGATACTTCATCTTCTTGTTGTTCTTCCTCTGCACAGCTAAGCTGGAAGTGGCATTTGCAGCTCGCAATAGTGCAGAGTTATCTCAAAGAAAGGGGCCACGGTGTTTCTGTATCTCTATTATGTTGGTGCGGCTTCGGAACTTTTAAATATCTTGATATATCTCGAGAACTACGCCTCTGATCGAAAAATATCATAGAACATAAAAAGTAGGAAACTTAATTCTCTACAAAAAAGGTCTCTTAACATTTTGCCATAGCTCGCTTCGTTTCCGAGATATTTACGGATTTATCTCAAGGGAAGGGGCCTGACGGACATATTTCGAGATATTTCTCCTTCTTGTTGTTCTTCTTCTGCACAGCTAAGCTGGAAGTGGCATTTGCAGCTCGCAATAGTGCAGAGATATCTCAAAGAAAGGGGCCACGGTGTTTCTGTATCTCTATTATGTTGGTGCGGCTTCGGAACTTTTAATATCTTGATATATCTCGAGAACTACGCGTCTGATCAAAAAATATCATAGAACATAAAAAGTAGGAAACATAATTCTGTACAAAAAAGGTCTCTTAACATTTTGCCATAGCTCGCTTCGTTTCCGAGATATTTGCAGATTTATCTCAAGGGAAGGGGCCTGACGGACATATTTCGAGATATTTCTTCTTCTTGTTGTTCTTCTTCTGCACAGCTAAGCTGGAAGTGGCATTTGCGGCTCGCCCTAGTGCACAGTTATCTCAACGAAAGGGGCCACGGTGTTTCTGTATCTCTATTATGTTGGTGCGGCTTCGGAACTTTTAAGTATCTCGATATATCTCGAAAACTACGCTTCTGATCAAAAAATATCATAGAACCTAAATTGTAGGAAACATAATTCTCTACAAAAAACGTCTCTTAACATTTTGCCATAGCTCGCTTCGTTTCCGAGATATTTGCAGATTTATCTCAAGGGAAGGGGCCTGACGGACATATTTCGAGATATTTCTTCTTCTTGTTGTTCTTCTCCTGCACAGCTAAGCTGGAAGTGGCATTTACAGCTCGCAATAGTGCAGAGTTATCTCAAAGAAAGGGGCCACGGTGTTTCTGTATCTCTATTATGTTGGTGCGGCTTCGGAACCTTTAAATATCTTGATATATCTCGAGAACTACGCATCTGATCAAAAAATATCATAGAACATAAAAAGTAGGAAACTTAATTCTCTACAAAAAAGGTCTCTTAACATTTTGCCATAGCTCGCTTCGTTTCCGAGATATTTGCAGATTTATCTCAAGGGAAGGGGCCTGACGGACATATTTCGAGATATTTCTTCTTCTTGTTGTTCTTCTCCTGCACAGCTAAGCTGGAAGTGGCATTTACAGCTCGCAATAGTGCAGAGTTATCTCAAAGAAAGGGGCCACGGTGTTTCTGTATCTCTATTATGTTGGTGCGGCTTCGGAACCTTTAAATATCTTGATATATCTCGAGAACTACGCATCTGATCAAAAAATATCATAGAACATAAAAAGTAGGAAACTTAATTCTCTACAAAAAAGGTCTCTTAACATTTTGCCATAGCTCGCTTCGTTTCCGAGATATTTGCATATATATCCCAAGGGAAGGGGCCTAACGGACATATTTCGAGATATTTCTTCTTCTTGTTGTTCTTCTTCTGCACAGCTAAACTGGAAGCGGCATTTCCAGCTCGAAATAGTGCAGAGTTATCTCAAAGAAAGGAGCCACGGTGTTTCTGTATCTCTATTATGTTGGTGCGGCTTCGGAACTTTTAAATATCTTGATATATCTCGAGAACTACGCATCTGATCAAAAAATATCATAGAACATAAAATGTAGGAAACTTAATTCTCGACAAAAAAGGTCTCTTAACATTTTGCCATAGCTCGCTTCGTTTCCGAGATATTTGCAGATTTATCTCAAGGGAAGGGGCCTGACGGACATATTTCGAGATATTTCTTCTTCTCGTTGTTCTTCTTCTGCACAGCTAAGCTGTAAGTGGCATTTGCGGCTCGCGCTAGTGCACAGTTATCTCAAAGAAAGGGGCCACGGTGTTTCTGTATCTCTATTATGTTGGTGCGGCTTCGGAACTTTTAAATATCTTGATATATCTCGAGAACTACGCATCTGATCAAAAAATATCATAGAACATAAAAAGTAGGAAACTTAATTCTCTACAAAAAAGGTCTCTTAACATTTTGCCATAGCTCTCTTCGTTTCCGAGATATTTGCAGATTTATCTCAAGGGAAGGGGCCTGACGGACATATTTCGAGATACTTCTTCTTCTTGTTGTTCTTCTTCTGCACAGCTAAGCTGGAAGTGGCATTTGCAGCTCGCAATAGTGCAGAGTTATCTCAAAGAAAGGGGCCACGGTGTTTCTGTATCTCTATTATGTTGGTGCGGCTTCGGAACTTTTAAATATCTTGATATATCTCGTGAACTACGCGCCTGATCAAAAAATATCATAGAACATAAAAAGTAGGAAACATAATTCTGTACAAAAAAGGTCTCTTAACATTTTGCCATAGCTCGCTTCGTTTCCGAGATATTTGCAGATTTATCTCAAGGGAAGGGGCCTGACGGACATATTTCCAGATATTTCTTCTTCTTGTTGTTCTTCTTCTGCACAGCTAAGCTGGAAGTGGCATTTGCAGCTCGCAATAGTGCAGAGTTATCTCAAAGAAAGGGGCCACGGTGTTTCTGTATCTCTATTATGTTGGTGCGGCTTCGGAACTTTTAAATATCTTGATATATCTCGAGAACTACGCATCTGATCAAAAAATATCATAGAACATAAAAAGTAGGAAACTTAATTCTCTACAAAAAAGGTCTCTTCACATTTTGCCATAGCTCGCTTCGTTTCCGAGATATTTGCAGATTTATCTCAAGGGAAGGGTCCTGATGGACATATTTCGAGATATTTCTTCTTCTTGTTGTTCTTCTTCTGCACAGCTAAACTGGAAGTGGCATTTCCAGCTCGCAATCCTGCAGAGTTATCTCAAAGAAAGGGGCCACGGTGTTTCTGTATCTCTATTATGTTGGTGCGGCTTCGGAACTTTTAAATATCTTGATATATCTCGAGAACTACGCCTCTGATCGAAAAATATCATAGAACATAAAAAGTAGGAAACTTAATTCTCTACAAAAAAGGTCTCTTAACATTTTGCCATAGCTCGCTTCGTTTCCGAGATATTTGCAGATTTATCTCAAGGGAAGGGGCCTGACGGACATATTTCGAGATATTTCTTCTTCTTGTTGTTCTTCTTCTGCACAGCTAAGCTGGAAGTGGCATTTGCGGCTCGCACTAGTGCAGAGTTATCTCAAAGAAAGGGGCCACGGTGTTTCTGTATCTCTATTATGTTGGTGCGGCTTCGGAACTTTTAAATATCTTGATATATCTCGAGAACTACGCATCTGATCAAAAAATATCATAGAACATAAAAAGTAGGAAACCTAATTCTCTACAAAAAAGGTCTCTTAACATTTTGCCATAGCTCGCTTCGTTTCCGAGATATTTGCAGAGTTATCTCAAGGGAAGGGGCCTGACGGACATATTTCGAGATATTTCTTCTTCTTGTTGTTCTTCTTCTGCACCGCTAAGCTGGAAGTGGCATTTGCGGCTCGCACTAGTGCAGAGTTATCTCAAAGAAAGGGGCCACGGTGTTTCTGTATCTCTATTATGTTGGTGCGGCTTCGGAACCTTTAAATATCTCGATATATCTCGAAAACTACGCTTCTGATCAAAAAATATCATAGAAGATAAATTGTAGGAAACATAATTCTCTACAAAAAAGGTCTCTTAACATTTTGCCATAGCTCGCTTCGTTTCCGAGATATTTGCAGATATATCTCAAGGGCAGGGGCCTGACGGACATATTTCGAGATATTTCCTCTTCTTGTTGTTCTTCTTCTGCACAGCTAAGCTGGAAGTGGCATTTGCAGCTCGCAATAGTGCAGAGTTATCTCAAAGAAAGGGGCCACGGTGTTTCTGTATCTCTATTATGTTGGTGCGGCTTCGGAACTTTTAAATATCTTGATATATCTCGAGAACTGCGCATCTGATCAAAAAATATCATAGAACATAAAAAGTAGGAAACTTAATTCCCTACAAAAAAGGTCTCTTTACATTTTGCCATAGCTCGCTTTGTTTCCGAGATATTTGCAGATTTATCTCAAGGGAAGGGGCCTCACGGACATATTTCGAGATATTTCTTCTTCTTGTTGTTCTTCTTCTGCACAGCTAAGCTGGAAGTGGCATTTGCGGCTCGCACTAGTGCAGAGTTATCTCAAAGAAAGGGGCCACGGTGTTTCCGTAACTCTATTATGTTGGTGCGGCTTCGGAACTTTTAAATATCTTGATATATCTCGAGAACTACGCATCTGATCAAAAAATATCATAGAACATAAAAAGTAGGAAACCTAATTCTCTACAAAAAAGGTCTCTAAACATTTTGCCATAGCTCGCTTCGTTTCCGAGATATTTGCAGATTTATCTCAAGGGAAGGGGCCTGACGGACATATTTCGAGATATTTCTTCTTCTTGTTGTTCTTCTTCTGCACAGCTAAGCTGGAAGTGGCATTTGCGGCTCGCACTAGTGCAGAGTTATCTCAAAGAAAGGGGCCACGGTGTTTCTGTATCTCTATTATGTTGGTGCGGCTTCGGAACCTTTAAATATCTCGATATATCTCGAAAACTACGCTTCTGATCAAAAAATATCATAGAAGAGAAATTGTAGGAAACATAATTCTCTACAGAAAAGGTCTCTTAACATTTTGCCATAGCTCGCTTCGTTTCCGAGATATTTGCAGATATATCTCAAGGGCAGGGGCCTGACGGACAAATTTCGAGATATTTCTTCTTCTTGTTGTTCTTCTTCTGCACAGCTAAGCTGGAAGTGGCATTTACAGCTCGCAACAGTGCAGAGTTATCTCAAAGAAAGGAGCCACGGTGTTTCTGTATCTCTATTATGTTGGTGCGGCTTCGGAACTTTTAAATATCTCGATATATCTCGAAAACTACGCTTCTGATCAAAAAATATCGTAGAACATAAATTGTAGGAAACATAATTCACTACAAAAAACGTCTCTTAACATTTTGCCATAGCTCGCTTCGTTTCCGAGATATTTGCAGATTCAGCTCAAAGGAACGGGCCTGACGGACATATTTCGAGATACTTCTTCTTCTTGTTGTTCTTCCTCTGCACAGCTAAGCTGGAAGTGGCATTTGCAGCTCGCAATAGTGCAGAGTTATCTCAAAGAAAGGGGCCACGGTGTTTCTGTATCTCTATTATGTTGGTGCGGCTTCGGAACTTTTAAATATCTTGATATATCTCGAGAACTACGCCTCTGATCGAAAAATATCATAGAACATAAAAAGTAGGAAACTTAATTCTCTACAAAAAAGGTCTCTTAACATTTTGCCATAGCTCGCTTCGTTTCCGAGATATTTACGGATTTATCTCAAGGGAAGGGGCCTGACGGACATATTTCGAGATATTTCTTCTTCTTGTTGTTCTTCTTCTGCACAGCTAAGCTGGAAGTGGCATTTGCAGCTCGCACTAGTGCAGAGTTATCTCAAAGAAAGGGGCCACGGTGTTTCTGTATCTCTATTATGTTGGTGCGGCTTCGGAACTTTTAAATATCTTGATATATCTCGAGAACTACGCATCTGATCAAAAAATATCATAGAACATAAAAAGTAGGAAACCTAATTCTCTACAAAAAAGGTCTCTTAACATTTTGCCATAGCTCGCTTCGTTTCCGAGATATTTGCAGATTTATCTCAAGGGAAGGGGCCTGACGGACATATTTCGAGATATTTCTTCTTCTTGTTGTTCTTCTTCTGCACCGCTAAGCTGGAAGTGGCATTTGCGGCTCGCACTAGTGCAGAGTTATCTCAAAGAAAGGGGCCACGGTGTTTCTGTATCTCTATTATGTTGGTGCGGCTTCGGAACCTTTAAATATCTCGATATATCTCGAAAACTACGCTTCTGATCAAAAAATATCATAGAAGATAAATTGTAGGAAACATAATTCTCTACAAAAAAGGTCTCTTAACATTTTGCCATAGCTCGCTTCGTTTCCGAGATATTTGCAGATATATCTCAAGGGCAGGGGCCTGACGGACATATTTCGAGATATTTCCTCTTCTTGTTGTTCTTCTTCTGCACAGCTAAGCTGGAAGTGGCATTTGCAGCTCGCAATAGTGCAGAGTTATCTCAAAGAAAGGGGCCACGGTGTTTCTGTATCTCTATTATGTTGGTGCGGCTTCGGAACTTTTAAATATCTTGATATATCTCGAGAACTGCGCATCTGATCAAAAAATATCATAGAACATAAAAAGTAGGAAACTTAGTTCCCTACAAAAAAGGTCTCTTAACATTTTGCCATAGCTCGCTTTGTTTCCGAGATATTTGCAGATTTATCTCAAGGGAAGGGGCCTCACGGACATATTTCGAGATATTTCTTCTTCTTGTTGTTCTTCTTCTGCACAGCTAAGCTGGAAGTGGCATTTGCGGCTCGCACTAGTGCAGAGTTATCTCAAAGAAAGGGGCCACGGTGTTTCTGTAACTCTATTATGTTGGTGCGGCTTCGGAACTTTTAAATATCTTGATATATCTCGAGAACTACGCATCTGATCAAAAAATATCATAGAACATAAAAAGTAGGAAACCTAATTCTCTACAAAAAAGGTCTCTAAACATTTTGCCATAGCTCGCTTCGTTTCCGAGATATTTGCAGATTTATCTCAAGGGAAGGGGCCTGACGGACATATTTCGAGATATTTCTTCTTCTTGTTGTTCTTCTTCTGCACAGCTAAGCTGGAAGTGGCATTTGCGGCTCGCACTAGTGCAGAGTTATCTCAAAGAAAGGGGCCACGGTGTTTCTGTATCTCTATTATGTTGGTGCGGCTTCGGAACCTTTAAATATCTCGATATATCTCGAAAACTACGCTTCTGATCAAAAAATATCATAGAAGATAAATTGTAGGAAACATAATTCTCTACAGAAAAGGTCTCTTAACATTTTGCCATAGCTCGCTTCGTTTCCGAGATATTTGCAGATATATCTCAAGGGCAGGGGCCTGACGGACAAATTTCGAGATACTTCTTCTTCTTGTTGTTCTTCTTCTGCACAGCTAAGCTGGAAGTGGCATTTGCAGCTCGCAATAGTGCAGAGTTATCTCAAAGAAAGGGGCCACGGTGTTTCTGTATCTCTATTATGTTGGTGCGGCTTCGGAACTTTTAAATATCTTAATATATCTCGAGAACTACGCATCTGATCAAAAAATATCATAGAACATAAAAAGTAGGAAACTTAATTCTCTACAAAAAAGGTCTCTTAACATTTTGCCATAGCTCGCTTCGTTTCCGAGATATTTGCAGATTTATCTCAAGGGAAGGGGCCTAACGGACATATTTCGAGATATTTCTTCTTCTTGTTGTTCTTCTTCTGCACAGCTAAGCTGGAAGTGGCATTTGCGGCTCGCACTAGTGCAGAGTTGTCTCAAAGAAAGGGGCCACGGTGTTTCTGTATCTCTATTATGTTGGTGCGGTTTCGGAACTTTTAAATATCTTGATATATCTCGAGAACTACGCATCTGATCAAAGAATATCATAGAACATAAAAAGTAGGAAACTTAATTCTCTACAAATAAGGTCTCTTAACATTTTGCCATAGCTCGCTTCGTTTCCGAGATATTTGCAGATTTATCTCAAGGGAAGGGGCCTCACGGACATATTTCGAGATATTTCTTCTTCTTGTTGTTCTTCTTCTGCACAGCTAAGCTGGAAGTGGCATTTGCAGCTCGCAATAGTGCAGAGATATCTCAAAGAAAGGGGCCACGGTGTTTCTGTATCTCTATTATGTTGGTGCGGCTTCGGAACTTTTAAATATCTTGATATATCTCGAGAACTACGCGTCTGATCAAAAAATATCATAGAACATAAAAAGCAGGAAACATAATTCTGTACAAAAAAGGTCTCTTAACATTTTGCCATAGCTCGCTTCGTTTCCGAGATATTTGCATATTTATCTCAAGGGAAGGGGCCTGACGGACATATTTCGAGATATTTCTTCTTCTTGTTGTTCTTCTTCTGCACAGCTAAGCTGGAAGTGGCATTTGCGGCTCGCACTAGTGCAGAGTTATCTCAAAGAACGGGGCCACGGTGTTTCTGTATCTCTATTATGTTGGTGCGGTTTCGGAACTTTTAAATATCTTGATATATCTCGAGAACTACGCATCTGATCAAAAAATATCATAGAACATAAAAAGTAGGAAACTTAATTCTCTACAAATAAGGTCTCTTAACATTTTGCCATAGCTCGCTTCGTTTCCGAGATATTTGCAGATTTATCTCAAGGGAAGGGGCCTCACGGACATATTTCGAGATATTTCTTCTTCTTGTTGTTCTTCTTCTGCACAGCTAAGCTGGAAGTGGCATTTGCAGCTCGCAATAGTGCAGAGATATCTCAAAGAAAGGGGCCACGGTGTTTCTGTATCTCTATTATGTTGGTGCGGCTTCGGAACTTTTAAATATCTTGATATATCTCGAGAACTACGCGTCTGATCAAAAAATATCATAGAACATAAAAAGTAGGAAACATAATTCTGTACAAAAAAGGTCTCTTAACATTTTGCCATAGCTCGCTTCGTTTCCGAGATATTTGCATATTTATCTCAAGGGAAGGGGCCTGACGGACATATTTCGAGATATTTCTTCTTCTTGTTGTTCTTCTTCTGCACAGCTAAACTGGAAGTGGTATTTCCAGCTCGCAATAGTGCAGAGTTATCTCAAAGAAAGGAGCCACGGTGTTTCTGTATCTCTATTATGTTGGTGCGGCTTCGGAACTTTTAAATATCTTGATATATCGAGAACTACGCGTCTGATCAAAAAATATCATAGAACATAAAAAGTAGGAAACATAATTCTGTACAAAAAAGGTCTCTTAACATTTTGCCATAGCTCGCTTCGTTTCCGAGATATTTGCAGATTTATCTCAAGGGAAGGGGCCTGACGGACATATTTCGAGATATTTCTTCTTCTTGTTGTTCTTCTCCTGCACAGCTAAGCTGGAAGTGGCATTTAAAGCTCGCAATAGTGCAGAGTTATCTCAAAGAAAGGGGCCACGGTGTTTCTGTATCTCTATTATGTTGGTGCGGCTTCGGAACCTTTAAATATCTTGATATATCTCGAGAACTACGCATCTGATCAAAAAATATCATAGAACATAAAAAGTAGGAAACTTAATTCTCTACAAAAAAGGTCTCTTAACATTTTGCCATAGCTCGCTTCGTTTCCGAGATATTTGCATATTTATCCCAAGGGAATGGGCCTAACGGACATATTTCGAGATATTTCTTCTTCTTGTTGTTCTTCTTCTGCACAGCTAAACTGGAAGTGGCATTTCCAGCTCGCAATAGTGCAGAGTTATCTCAAAGAAAGGAGCCACTGTGTTTCTGTGTCTCTATTATGTTGGTGCGGCTTCGGAACTTTTAAATATCTTGATATATCTCGAGAACTACGCTTCTGATCAAAAAATATCATAGAAGATAAATTGTAGCAAACATAATTCTCTACAAAAAAGGTCTCTTAACATTTTGCCATAGCTCGCTTCGTTTCCGAGATATTTGCAGATTTATCTCAAGGGAAGGGGCCTGACGGACATATTTCGAGATACTTCTTCTTCTTCTTGTTCTTCTTCTGCACAGCTAAGCTGGAAGTGGCATTTGCAGCTCGCAATAGTGCAGAGTTATCTCAAAGAAAGGGGCCACGGTGTTTCTGTATCTCTATTATGTTGGTGCGGCTTCGGAACTTTTAAATATCTTGATATATCTCGAGAACTACGCGCCTGATCAAAAAATATCATAGAACATAAAAAGTAGGAAACATAATTCTGTACAAAAAAGGTCTCTTAACATTTTGCCATAGCTCGCTTCGTTTCCGAGATATTTGCAGATTTATCTCAAGGGAAGGGGCCTAACGGACATATTTCGAGATATTTCTTCTTCTTGTTGTTCTTCTTCTGCACAGCTGAGCTGGAAGTGGCATTTGCGGCTCGCACTAGTGCAGAGTTATCTCAAAGAAAGGGGCCACGGTGTTTCTGTATCTCTATTATGTAGGTGCGGTTTCGGAACTTTTAAATATCTTGATATATCTCGAGAACTACGCATCTGATCAAAAAATATCATAGAACATAAAAAGTAGGAAACTTAATTCTCTACAAATAAGGTCTCTTAACATTTTGCCATAGCTCGCTTCGTTTCCGAGATATTTGCAGATTTATCTCAAGGGAAGGGGCCTCACGGACATATTTCGAGATATTTCTTCTTCTTGTTGTTCTTCTTCTGCACAGCTAAGCTGGAAGTGGCATTTGCAGCTCGCAATAGTGCAGAGATATCTCAAAGAAAGGGGCCACGGTGTTTCTGTATCTCTATTATGTTGGTGCGGCTTCGGAACTTTTAATATCTTGATATATCTCGAGAACTACGCGTCTGATCAAAAAATATCATAGAACATAAAAAGTAGGAAACATAATTCTGTACAAAAAAGGTCTCTTAACATTTTGCCATAGCTCGCTTCGTTTCCGAGATATTTGCAGATTTATCTCAAGGGAAGGGGCCTGACGGACATATTTCGAGATATTTCTTCTTCTTGTTGTTCTTCTTCTGCACAGCTAAGCTGGAAGTGGCATTTGCGGCTCGCCCTAGTGCACAGTTATCTCAACGAAAGGGGCCACGGTGTTTCTGTGTCTCTATTATGTTGGTGCGGCTTCGGAACTTTTAAGTATCTCGATATATCTCGAAAACTACGCTTCTGATCAAAAAATATCATAGAACCTAAATTGTAGGAAACGTAATTCTCTACAAAAAACGTCTCTTAACATTTTGCCATAGCTCGCTTCGTTTCCGAGATATTTGCAGATTTATCTCAAGGGAAGGGGCCTGACGGACATATTTCGAGATATTTCTTCTTCTTGTTGTTCTTCTCCTGCACAGCTAAGCTGGAAGTGGCATTTACAGCTCGCAATAGTGCAGAGTTATCTCAAAGAAAGGGGCCACGGTGTTTCTGTATCTCTATTATGTTGGTGCGGCTTCGGAACCTTTAAATATCTTGATATATCTCGAGAACTACGCATCTGATCAAAAAATATCATAGAACATAAAAAGTAGGAAACTTAATTCTCTACAAAAAAGGTCTCTTAACATTTTGCCATAGCTCGCTTCGTTTCCGAGATATTTGCATATATATCCCAAGGGAAGGGGCCTAACGGACATATTTCGAGATATTTCTTCTTCTTGTTGTTCTTCTTCTGCACAGCTAAACTGGAAGTGGCATTTCCAGCTCGCAATAGTGCAGAGTTATCTCAAAGAAAGGAGCCACGGTGTTTCTGTATCTCTATTATGTTGGTGCGGCTTCGGAACTTTTAAATATCTTGATATATCTCGAGAACTACGCATCTGATCAAAAAATATCATAGAACATAAAATGAAGGAAACTTAATTCTCGACAAAAAAGGTCTCTTAACATTTTGCCATAGCTCGCTTCGTTTCCGAGATATTTGCAGATTTATCTCAAGGGAAGGGGCCTGACGGACATATTTCGAGATATTTCTTCTTCTCGTTGTTCTTCTTCTGCACAGCTAAGCTGTAAGTGGCATTTGCGGCTCGCGCTAGTGCAGAGTTATCTCAAAGAAAGGGGCCACGGTGTTTCTGTATCTCTATTATGTTGGTGCGGCTTCGGAACTTTTAAATATCTTGATATATCCCGAGAACTACGCATCTGATCAAAAAATATCATAGAACATAAAAAGTAGGAAACTTAATTCTCTACAAAAAAGGTCTCTTAACATTTTGCATAGCTCTCTTCGTTTCCGAGATATTTGCAGATTTATCTCAAGGGAAGGGGCCTGACGGACATATTTCGAGATACTTCTTCTTCTTGTTGTTCTTCTTCTGCACAGCTAAGCTGGAAGTGGCATTTGCAGCTCGCAATAGTGCAGAGTTATCTCAAAGAAAGGGGCCACGGTGTTTCTGTATCTCTATTATGTTGGTGCGGCTTCGGAACTTTTAAATATCTTGATATATCTCGAGAGCTACGCATCTGATCAAAAAATACCATAGAACATAAAAAGTAGGAAACTTAATTCTCTACAAAAAAGGTCGCTTAACATTTTGCCATAGCTCGCTTCGTTTCCGAGATATTTGCATATTTATCTCAAGGGAAGGGGCCTGACGGACATATTTCGAGATATTTCTTCTTCTTGTTGTTCTTCTTCTGCACAGCTAAGCTGGAAGTGGCATTTGCGGCTCGCACTAGTGCACAGTTATCTCAAAGAAAGGGGCCACGGTGTTTCTGTATCTCTATTATGTTGGTGCGGCTTCGGAACTTTTAAGTATCTCGATATATCTCGAGAACTACGCATCTGATCAAAAAATATCGTAGAACATAAAATGTAGGAAACTTAATTCTCTACAAAAAAGGTCTCTTAACATTTTGCCATAGCTCGCTTCGTTTCCGAGATATTTGCAGATTTATCTCAAGGGAAGGGGCCTGACGGACATATTTCGAGATATTTCTTCTTCTCGTTGTTCTTCTTCTGCACAGCTAAGCTGTAAGTGGCATTTGCGGCTCGCGCTAGTGCAAAGTTATCTCAAAGAAAGGGGCCACGGTGTTTCTGTATCTCTATTATGTTGGTGCGGCTTCGGAACTTTTAAATATCTTGATATATCTCGAGAACTACGCATCTGATCAAAAAATATCATAGAACATAAAAAGTAGGAAACTTAATTCTCTACAAAAAAGGTCTCTTAACATTTTGCCATAGCTCGCTTTGTTTCCGAGATATTTGCAGATTTATCTCAAGGGAAGGGGCCTGACGGACATATTTCGAGATATTTCTTCTTCTTGTTGTTCTTCTTCTGCACAGCTAAGCTGGAAGTGGCATTTGCAGCTCGCAATAGTGCAGAGATATCTCAAAGAAAGGGGCCACGGTGTTTCTGTATCTCTATTATGTTGGTGCGACTTCGGAACTTTTAAATATCTTGATATATCTCGAGAACTACGCGTCTGATCAAAAAATATCATAGAACATAAAAAGTAGGAAACATAATTCTGTACAAAAAAGGTCTCTTAACATTTTGCCATAGCTCGCTTCGTTTCCGCGATATTTGCAGATTTATCTCAAGGGATGGGGCCTGACGGACATATTTCGAGATATTTCTTCTTCTTGTTATTCTTCTTCTGCACAGCTAAGCTGGAAGTGGCATTTGCGGCTCGCACTAGTGCACAGTTATCTCAAAGAAAGGGGCCACGGTGTTTCTGTATCTCTATTATGTTGGTGCGGCTTCGGAACTTTTAAGTATCTCGATATATCTCGAAAACTACGCTTCTGATCAAAAAATATCATAGAACCTAAATTGTAGGAAACATAATTCTCTACAAAAAACGTCTCTTAACATTTTGCCATAGCTCGTTTCGTTTCCGAGATATTTGCAGATTCAGCTCAAAGGAACTGGCCTGACGGACATATTTCGAGATATTTCTTCTTCTTGTTGTTCTTCCTCTGCACAGCTAAGCTGGAAGTGGCATTTGCAGCTCGCAATAGTGCAGAGTTATCTCAAAGAAAGGGGCCACGGTGTTTCTGTATCTCTATTATGTTGGTGGGGCTTCGGAACTTTTAAATATCTTGATATATCTCGAGAGCTACGCATCTGATCAAAAAATACCATAGAACATAAAAAGTAGGAAACTTAATTCTCTACAAAAAAGGTCGCTTAACATTTTGCCATAGCTCGCTTCGTTTCCGAGATATTTGCATATTTATCTCAAGGGAAGGGGCCTGACGGACATATTTCGAGATATTTCTTCTTCTTGTTGTTCTTCTTCTGCACAGCTAAGCTGGAAGTGGCATTTGCGGCTCGCACTAGTGCACAGTTATCTCAAAGAAAGGGGCCACGGTGTTTCTGTATCTCTATTATGTTGGTGCGGCTTCGGAACTTTTAAGTATCTCGATATATCTCGAGAACTACGCATCTGATCAAAAAATATCGTAGAACATAAAATGTAGGAAACTTAATTCTCTACAAAAAAGGTCTCTTAACATTTTGCCATAGCTCGCTTCGTTTCCGAGATATTTGCAGATTTATCTCAAGGGAAGGGGCCTGACGGACATATTTCGAGATATTTCTTCTTCTCGTTGTTCTTCTTCTGCACAGCTAAGCTGTAAGTGGCATTTGCGGCTCGCGCTAGTGCAAAGTTATCTCAAAGAAAGGGGCCACGGTGTTTCTGTATCTCTATTATGTTGGTGCGGCTTCGGAACTTTTAAATATCTTGATATATCTCGAGAACTACGCATCTGATCAAAAAATATCATAGAACATAAAAAGTAGGAAACTTAATTCTCTACAAAAAAGGTCTCTTAACATTTTGCCATAGCTCGCTTTGTTTCCGAGATATTTGCAGATTTATCTCAAGGGAAGGGGCCTGACGGACATATTTCGAGATATTTCTTCTTCTTGTTGTTCTTCTTCTGCACAGCTAAGCTGGAAGTGGCAGTTGCGGCTCGCACTAGTGCAGAGTTATCTCAAAGAAAGGGGCCACGGTGTTTCTGTATCTCTATTATGTTGGTGCGGCTTCGGAACTTTTAAATATCTTGGTATATCTCGAGAACTACGCATCTGATCAAAAAATATCATAGAACATAAAAAGTACGAAACCTAATTCTCTACAAAAAAGGTCTCTTAACATTTTGCCATAGCTCGCTTCGTTTCCGAGATATTTGCAGATTTATCTCAAGGGAAGGGGCCTGACGGACATATTTCGAGATATTTCTTCTTCTTGTTGTTCTTCTTCTGCACAGCTAAGCTGGAAGTGGCATTTGCGGCTCGCACTAGTGCAGAGTTATCTCAAAGAAAGGGGCCACGGTGTTTCTGTATCTCTATTATGTTGGTGCGGCTTCGGAACTTTTAAATATCTTAATATATCTCGAGAACTACGCATCTGATCAAAAAATATCATAGAACATAAAAAGTAGGAAACATAATTCTCTACAAAAAAGGTCTCTTAACATTTTGCCATAGCTCCCTTCGATTCCGAGATATTTGCAGATTTATCTCAAGGGAAGGGGCCTCACGGACATATTTCGAGATATTTCTTCTTCTTGTTGTTCTTCTTCTGCACAGCTAAGCTGGAAGTGGCATTTGCAGCTCGCAATAGTGCAGAGATATCTCAAAGAAAGGGGTCACGGTGTTTCTGTATCTCTATTATGTTGGTGCGGCTTCGGAACTTTTAAATATCTTGATATATCTCGAGAACTACGCGTCTGATCAAAAAATATCATAGAACATAAAAAGTAGGAAACATAATTCTGTACAAAAAAGGTCTCTTAGCATTTTGCCATAGCTCGCTTCGTTTCCGAGATATTTGCAGATTTATCTCAAGGGAAGGGGCCTGACGGACATATTTCGAGATATTTCTTCTTCTTGTTGTTCTTCTTCTGCACAGCTAAGCTGGAAGTGGCATTTGCGGCTCGCACTAGTGCACAGTTATCTCAAAGAAAGGGGCCACGGTGTTTCTGTATCTCTATTATGTTGGTGCGGCTTCGGAACCTTTAAATATCTCGATATATCTCGAAAACTACGCTTCTGATCAAAAAATATCATAGAAGATAAATTGTAGGAAACATAATTCTCTACAAAAAAGGTCTCTTAACATTTTGCCATAGCTCGCTTTGTTTCCGAGATATTTGCAGATTTATCTCAAGGGAAGGGGCCTGACGGACATATTTCGAGATATTTCTTCTTCTTGTTGTTCTTCTTCTGCACAGCTAAGCTGGAAGTGGCATTTGCGGCTCGCACTAGTGCAGAGTTATCTCAAAGAAAGGGGCCACGGTGTTTCTGTATCTCTATTATGTTGGTGCGGCTTCGGAACTTTTAAATATCTTGGTATATCTCGAGAACTACGCATCTGATCAAAAAATATCATAGAACATAAAAAGTAGGAAACCTAATTCTCTACAAAAAAGGTCTCTTAACATTTTGCCATAGCTCGCTTCGTTTCCGAGATATTTGCAGATTTATCTCAAGGGAAGGGGCCTGACGGACATATTTCGAGATATTTCTTCTTCTTGTTGTTCTTCTTCTGCACAGCTAAGCTGGAAGTGGCATTTGCGGCTCGCACTAGTGCAGAGTTATCTCAAAGAAAGGGGCCACGGTGTTTCTGTATCTCTATTAGGTTGGTGCGGCTTCGGAACCTTTAAATATCTCGATATATCTCGAAAACTACGCTTCTGATCAAAAAATATCATAGAAGATAAATTGTAGGAAACATAATTCTCTACAAAAAAGGTCTCTTAACATTTTGCCATAGCTCGCTTCGTTTCCGAGATATTTGCAGATATATCTCAAGGGCAGGGGCCTGACGGACATATTTCGAGATATTTCTTCTTCTTGTTGTTCTTCTTCTGCACAGCTAAGCTGGAGGTGGCATTTACAGCTCGCAACAGTGCAGAGTTATCTCAAAGAAAGGGGCCACGGTGTTTCTGTATCTCTATTATGTTGGTGCGGCTTCGGAACTTTGAAATATCTTGATATATCTCGAGAACTACGCATCTGATCAAAAAATATCATAGAACATAAAAAGTAGGAAACTTAATTCTCTACAAAAAAGGTCTCTTAACATTTTGCCATAGCTCTCTTCGTTTCCGAGATATTTGCAGATTTATCTCAAGGGAAGGGGCCTGACGGACATATTGCGAGATACTTCTTCTTCTTGTTGTTCTTCTTCTGCACAGCTAAGCTGGAAGTGGCATTTGCAGCTCGCAATAGTGCAGAGTTATCTCAAAGAAAAGGGCCACGGTGTTTCTGTATCTCTATTATGTTGGTGCGGCTTCGGAACTTTTAAATATCTTGATATATCTCGAGAATTACGCGCCTGATCAAAAAATATCATAGAACATAAAAAGTAGGAAACATAATTCTGTACAAAAAAGGTCTCTTAACATTTTGCCATAGCTTGCTTCGTTTCCGAGATATTTGCAGATTTATCTCAAGGGAAGGGTCCTGATGGACATATTTCGAGATATTTCTTCTTCTTGTTGTTCTTCTTCTGCACAGCTAAACTGGAAGTGGCATTTCCAGCTCGCAATCGTGCAGAGTTATCTCAAAGAAAGGGGCCACGGTGTTTCTGTATCCCTATTATGTTGGTGCGGCTTCGGAACTTTTAAATATCTCGATATATCTCGAAAACTACGCTTCTGATCAAAAAATATCATAGAATATAAATTGTAGGAAACATAATTCTCTATAAAAAACGTCTCTTAACATTTTGCCATAGCTCGCTTCGTTTCCGAGATATTTGCAGATTCAGCTCAAAGGAACTGGTCTGACGGACATATTTCGAGATATTTCTTCTTCTTGTTGTTCTTCTTCTGCACAGCTAAGCTGGAAGTGGCATTTGCAGCTCGCAATAGTGCAGAGTTATCTCAAAGAAAGGGGCCACGGTGTTTCTGTATCTCTATTATGTTGGTGCGGCTTCGGAACTTTTAAATATCTTGATATATCTCGAGAACTACGCGTCTGATCAAAAAATATCATAGAACATAAAAAGTAGGAAACTTAATTCTCTACAAAAAAGTCTGTTAACATTTTGCCATAGCTCGCTTCGTTTCCGAGATATTTGCAGATTTATCTCAAGGGAAGGGGCCTGACGGACATATTCCGAGATATTTCTTCTTCTTGTTGTTCCTCTTCTGCACAGCTAAGCTGGAAGTGGCATTTGCAGCTCGCAATAGTGCGGAGTTATCTCAAAGAAAGAGGCCACGGTGTTTCTGCACCTCTATTATGTTGGTGCAGCTTCGGAACTTTTAAATATCTTGATATATCTCGAGAACTACGCATCTGATCAAAAAATATCATAGAACATAAAAAGTAGGAAACTTAATTCTCTACAAAAAAGGTCTCTTAACAATTGGCCATAGCTCGCTTCGTTTCCGAGATATTTGCAGATTTATCTCAAGGGAAGGGGCCTGACGGACATATTTCGAGATATTTCTTCTTCTTGTTGTTCTTCTTCTGCACAGCTAAGCTGGAAGTGGCATTTGCGGCTCGCACTAGTGCAGAGTTATCTCAAAGAAAGGGGCCACGGTGTTTCTGTATCCCTATTATGTTGGTGCGGCTTCGGAACTTTTAAATATCTCGATATATCTCGAAAACTACGCTTCTGATCAAAAAATATCATAGAACATAAATTGTAGGAAACATAATTCTCTACAAAAAACGTCTGTTAACATTTTGCCATAGCTCGCTTCGTTTCCGAGATATTTGCAGATTTATCTCAAGGGAAGGGGCCTGACGGACATATTTCGAGATATTTCTTCTTCTTGTTGTTCTTCTTCTGCACAGCTAAGCTGGAAGTGGCATTTGCGGCTCGCACTAGTGCAGAGTTATCTCAACGAAAGGGGCCACGGTGTTTCTGTATCTCTATTATGTTGGTGCGGCTTCGGAACTTTTAAATATCTCGATATATCTTGAAAACTACGCTTCTGATCAAAAAATATCATAGAACATAAATTGTAGGAAACATAATTCTCTACAAAAAAGGTCTCTTAACATTTTGCCATAGCTCGCTTCGTTTCCGAGATATTTGCAGATATATCTCAAGGGAAGGGGCCTGACGGACATATTTCGAGATATTTCTTCTTCTTGTTGTTCTTCTTCTGCACAGCTAAGCTGGAAGTGGCATTTACAGCTCGCAATAGTGCAGAGTTATCTCAAAGAAAGGGGCCACGGTGTTTCTGTATCTCTATTATGTTGGTGCGGCTTCGGAACTTTTAAATATCTTGATATATCTCGAGAACTACGCATCAGATCAAAAAATATCATAGAACATAAAAAGTAGGAAACTTAATTCTCTACAAAAAAGGTCTCTTAACATTTTGCCATAGCTCTCTTCGTTTCCGAGATATTTGCAGATTTATCTCAAGGGAAGGGGCCTGACGGACATATTTCGAGATATTTCTTCTTCTTGTTGTTCTTCTTCTGCACAGCTAAGCTGGAAGTGGCATTTACAGCTCGCAATACTGCAGAGTTATCTCAAAGAAAGGGGCCACGGTGTTTCTGTATCCCTATTATGTTGGTGCGGCTTCGGAACTTTTAAATATCTCGATATATCTCGAAAACTACGCTTCTGATCAAAAAATATCATAGAACATAAATTGTAGGAAACATAATTCTCTACAAAAAACGTCTCTTAACATTTTGCCATAGCTCGCTTCGTTTCCGAGATATTTGCAGATTCAGCTCAAAGGAACTGGCCTGACGGAAATATTTCGAGATATTTCTTCTTCTTGTTGTTCTTCCTCTGCACAGCTAAGCTGGAAGTGGCATTTGCAGCTCGCAATAGTGCAGAGTTATCTCAAAGAAAGGGGCCACGGTGTTTCTGTATCTCTATTATGTTGGTGCGGCTTCGGAACTTTTAAATATCTTGATATATCTCGAGAACTACGCATCTGATCAAAAAATGTCATAGAACATAAAACGTAGGAAACTTAATTCTCTACAAAAAAGGTCTCTCAACATTTTGCCATAGCTCGCTTCGTTTCCGAGATATTTGCAGATATATCTCAAGGGAAGGGGCCTGACGGACATATTTCGAGATATTTCTTCTTCTTGTTGTTCTTCTTCTGCACAGCTAAGCTGGAAGTGGCGTTTACAGCTCGCAACAGTGCAGAGTTATCTCAAAGAAAGGGGCCACGGTGTTTCTGTATCTCTATTATGTTGGTGCGGCTTCGGAACTTTTAAATATCTTGATATATCTCGAGAACTACGCATCTGATCAAAAAATATCATAGAACATAAAAAGTAGGAAACTTAATTCTCTACAAAAAAGGTCTCTTAACATTTTGCCATAGCTCGCTTCGTTTCTGAGATATTTGCAGATATATCTCAAGGGAAGGGGCCTGACGGACATATTTCGAGATATTTCTTCTTCTTGTTGTTCTTCTTCTGCAAAGCTAAGCTGGAAGTGGCATTTGCGGCTCGCACTAGTGCAGAGTTATCTCAAAGAAAGGGGCCACGGTGTTTCTGTATCTCTATTATGTTGGTGCGGCTTCGGAACTTTTAAATATCTCGATATATCTCGAGAACTACGCATCTGATCAAAAAATATCATAGAACATAAAAAGTAGGAAACTTAATTCTCTACAAAAAAGGTCTCTTAACAATTGGCCATAGCTCGCTTCGTTTCCGAGATATTTGCAGATTTATCTCAAGGGAAGGGGCCTGACGGACATATTTCGAGATATTTCTTCTTCTTGTTGTTCTTCTTCTGCACAGCTAAGCTGGAAGTGGCATTTGCGGCTCGCACTAGTGCAGAGTTATCTCAAAGAAAGGGGCCACGGTGTTTCTGTATCCCTATTATGTTGGTGCGGCTTCGGAACTTTTAAATATCTCGATATATCTCGAAAACTACGCTTCTGATCAAAAAATATCGTAGAACATAAATTGTAGGAAACATAATTCTCTACAAAAAACGTCTCTTAACATTTTGCCATAGCTCGCTTCGTTTCCGAGATATTTGCAGATTTATCTCAAGGGAAGGGGCCTGACGGACATATTTCGAGATATTTCTTCTTCTTGTTGTTCTTCTTCTGCACAGCTAAGCTGGAAGTGGCATTTGCGGCTCGCACTAGTGCAGAGTTATCTCAACGAAAGGGGCCACGGTGTTTCTGTATCTCTATTATGTTGGTGCGGCTTCGGAACTTTTAAATATCTTGATATATCTCGAGAACTACGCATCAGATCCAAAAATATCATAGAACATAAAAAGTAGGAAACTTAATTCTCTACAAAAAAGGTCTCTTAACATTTTGCCATAGCTCGCTTCGTTTCCGAGATATTTGCAGATTTATCTCAAGGGAAGGGGCCTAACGGACATATTTCGAGATATTTCTTCTTCTTGTTGTTCTTCTTCTGCACAGCTAAACTGGAAGTGGCATTTCCAGCTCGCAATAGTGCAGAGTTATCTTAAAGAGAGGGGCCACGGTGTTTCTGTATCTCTATTATGTTGGTGCGGCTTCGGAACTTTTAAATATCTTGATATATCTCGAGAACTACGCATCTGATCAAAAAATATCATAGAACATAAAATGTAGGAAACTTAATTCTCTACAAAAAAGGTCTCTTAACATTTTGCCATAGCTCGCTTCGTTTCCGAGATATTTGCAGATTTATCTCAAGGGAAGGGGCCTGACGGACATATTTCGAGATACTTCTTCTTCTTGTTGTTCTTCTTCTGCACAGCTAAGCTGGAAGTGGCATTTGCGGCTCGCACTAGTGCAGAGTTATCTCAAAGAAAGGGGCCACGGTGTTTCTGTATCTCTATTATGTTGGTGCGGCTTCGGAACTTTTAAATATCTTGATATATCTCGAGAACTACGCGTCTGATCAAAAAATATCATAGAACATAAAAAGTAGGAAACTTAATTCTCTACAAAAAAGTCTGTTAACATTTTGCCATAGCTCGCTTCGTTTCCGAGATATTTGCAGATTTATCTCAAGGGAAGGGGCCTGACGGACATATTCCGAGATATTTCTTCTTCTTGTTGTTCCTCTTCTGCACAGCTAAGCTGGAAGTGGCATTTGCAGCTCGCAATAGTGCGGAGTTATCTCAAAGAAAGAGGCCACGGTGTTTCTGCACCTCTATTATGTTGGTGCAGCTTCGGAACTTTTAAATATCTTGATATATCTCGAGAACTACGCATCTGATCAAAAAATATCATAGAACATAAAAAGTAGGAAACTTAATTCTCTACAAAAAAGGTCTCTTAACAATTGGCCATAGCTCGCTTCGTTTCCGAGATATTTGCAGATTTATCTCAAGGGAAGGGGCCTGACGGACATATTTCGAGATATTTCTTCTTCTTGTTGTTCTTCTTCTGCACAGCTAAGCTGGAAGTGGCATTTGCGGCTCGCACTAGTGCAGAGTTATCTCAAAGAAAGGGGCCACGGTGTTTCTGTATCCCTATTATGTTGGTGCGGCTTCGGAACTTTTAAATATCTCGATATATCTCGAAAACTACGCTTCTGATCAAAAAATATCATAGAACATAAATTGTAGGAAACATAATTCTCTACAAAAAACGTCTGTTAACATTTTGCCATAGCTCGCTTCGTTTCCGAGATATTTGCAGATTTATCTCAAGGGAAGGGGCCTGACGGACATATTTCGAGATATTTCTTCTTCTTGTTGTTCTTCTTCTGCACAGCTAAGCTGGAAGTGGCATTTGCGGCTCGCACTAGTGCAGAGTTATCTCAACGAAAGGGGCCACGGTGTTTCTGTATCTCTATTATGTTGGTGCGGCTTCGGAACTTTTAAATATCTCGATATATCTTGAAAACTACGCTTCTGATCAAAAAATATCATAGAACATAAATTGTAGGAAACATAATTCTCTACAAAAAAGGTCTCTTAACATTTTGCCATAGCTCGCTTCGTTTCCGAGATATTTGCAGATATATCTCAAGGGAAGGGGCCTGACGGACATATTTCGAGATATTTCTTCTTCTTGTTGTTCTTCTTCTGCACAGCTAAGCTGGAAGTGGCATTTACAGCTCGCAATAGTGCAGAGTTATCTCAAAGAAAGGGGCCACGGTGTTTCTGTATCTCTATTATGTTGGTGCGGCTTCGGAACTTTTAAATATCTTGATATATCTCGAGAACTACGCATCAGATCAAAAAATATCATAGAACATAAAAAGTAGGAAACTTAATTCTCTACAAAAAAGGTCTCTTAACATTTTGCCATAGCTCTCTTCGTTTCCGAGATATTTGCAGATTTATCTCAAGGGAAGGGGCCTGACGGACATATTTCGAGATATTTCTTCTTCTTGTTGTTCTTCTTCTGCACAGCTAAGCTGGAAGTGGCATTTACAGCTCGCAATACTGCAGAGTTATCTCAAAGAAAGGGGCCACGGTGTTTCTGTATCCCTATTATGTTGGTGCGGCTTCGGAACTTTTAAATATCTCGATATATCTCGAAAACTACGCTTCTGATCAAAAAATATCATAGAACATAAATTGTAGGAAACATAATTCTCTACAAAAAACGTCTCTTAACATTTTGCCATAGCTCGCTTCGTTTCCGAGATATTTGCAGATTCAGCTCAAAGGAACTGGCCTGACGGAAATATTTCGAGATATTTCTTCTTCTTGTTGTTCTTCCTCTGCACAGCTAAGCTGGAAGTGGCATTTGCAGCTCGCAATAGTGCAGAGTTATCTCAAAGAAAGGGGCCACGGTGTTTCTGTATCTCTATTATGTTGGTGCGGCTTCGGAACTTTTAAATATCTTGATATATCTCGAGAACTACGCATCTGATCAAAAAATGTCATAGAACATAAAACGTAGGAAACTTAATTCTCTACAAAAAAGGTCTCTCAACATTTTGCCATAGCTCGCTTCGTTTCCGAGATATTTGCAGATATATCTCAAGGGAAGGGGCCTGACGGACATATTTCGAGATATTTCTTCTTCTTGTTGTTCTTCTTCTGCACAGCTAAGCTGGAAGTGGCGTTTACAGCTCGCAACAGTGCAGAGTTATCTCAAAGAAAGGGGCCACGGTGTTTCTGTATCTCTATTATGTTGGTGCGGCTTCGGAACTTTTAAATATCTTGATATATCTCGAGAACTACGCATCTGATCAAAAAATATCATAGAACATAAAAAGTAGGAAACTTAATTCTCTACAAAAAAGGTCTCTTAACATTTTGCCATAGCTCGCTTCGTTTCTGAGATATTTGCAGATATATCTCAAGGGAAGGGGCCTGACGGACATATTTCGAGATATTTCTTCTTCTTGTTGTTCTTCTTCTGCAAAGCTAAGCTGGAAGTGGCATTTGCGGCTCGCACTAGTGCAGAGTTATCTCAAAGAAAGGGGCCACGGTGTTTCTGTATCTCTATTATGTTGGTGCGGCTTCGGAACTTTTAAATATCTCGATATATCTCGAGAACTACGCATCTGATCAAAAAATATCATAGAACATAAAAAGTAGGAAACTTAATTCTCTACAAAAAAGGTCTCTTAACAATTGGCCATAGCTCGCTTCGTTTCCGAGATATTTGCAGATTTATCTCAAGGGAAGGGGCCTGACGGACATATTTCGAGATATTTCTTCTTCTTGTTGTTCTTCTTCTGCACAGCTAAGCTGGAAGTGGCATTTGCGGCTCGCACTAGTGCAGAGTTATCTCAAAGAAAGGAGCAACGGTGTTTCTGTATCTCTATTATGTTGGTGCGGCTTCGGAACTTTTAAATATCTTGATATATCGAGAACTACGCGTCTGATCAAAAAATATCATAGAAGATAAAAAGTAGGAAACATAATTCTGTACAAAAAAGGTCTCTTAACATTTTGCCATAGCTCGCTTCGTTTCCGAGATATTTGCAGATATATCTCAAGGGCAGGGGCCTGACGGACATATTTCGAGATATTTCTTCTTCTTGTTGTTCTTCTTCTGCACAGCTAAGCTGGAAGTGGCATTTACAGCTCGCAACAGTGCAGAGTTATCTCAAAGAAAGGGGCCACGGTGTTTCTGTATCTCTATTATGTTGGTGCGGCTTCGGAACTTTTAAATATCTTGGTATATCTCGAGAACTACGCATCTGATCAAAAAATATCATAGAACATAAAAGGTAGGAAACCTAATTCTCTACAAAAAAGGTCTCTTAACATTTTGCCATAGCTCGCTTCGTTTCCGAGATATTTGCAGATTTATCTCAAGGGATGGGGCCTCACGGACATATTTCGAGATATTTCTTCTTCTTGTTGTTCTTCTTCTGCACAGCTAAGCTGGAAGTGGCATTTGCGGCTCGCACTAGTGCAGAGTTATCTCAAAGAAAGGGGCCACGGTGTTTCTGTATCTCTATTATGTTGGTGCGGCTTCGGAACCTTTAAATATCTCGATATATCTCGAAAACTACGCTTCTGATCAAAAAATATCATAGAAGATAAATTGTAGGAAACATAATTCTCTACAAAAAAGGTCTCTTAACATTTTGCCATAGCTCGCTTCGTTTCCGAGATATTTGCAGATATATCTCAAGGGCAGGGGCCTGACGGACATATTTCGAGATATTTCTTCTTCTTGTTGTTCTTCTTCTGCACAGCTAAGCTGGAAGTGGCATTTACAGCTCGCAACAGTGCAGAGTTATCTCAAAGAAAGGGGCCACGGTGTTTCTGTATCTCTATTATGTTGGTGCGGCTTCGGAACTTTTAAATATCTTGATATATCTCGAGAACTACGCATCTAATCAAAAAATATCATAGAACATAAAAAGTAGGAAACTTAATTCTCTACAAAAAAGGTCTCTTAACATTTTGCCATAGCTCGCTTCGTTTCCGAGATATTTGCAGATTTATCTCAAGGGAAGGGGCCTGACGGACATATTTCGAGATATTTCTTCTTCTTGTTGTTCTTCTTCTGCACAGCTAAGCTGGAAGTGGCATTTGCGGCTCGCACTAGTGCAGAGTTATCTCAAAGAAAGGGGCCACGGTGTTTCTGTATCTCTATTATGTTGGTGCGGCTTCGGAACTTTTAAATATCTTGATATATCTCGAGAACTACGCATCTGATCAAAAAATATCATAGAACATAAAAAGTAGGAAACTTAATTCTCTACAAAAAAGGTCTCTTAACATTTTGCCATAGCTCGCTTCGTTTCCGAGATATTTGCAGATTTATCTCAAGGGAAGGGGCCTGACGGACATATTTCGAGATATTTCTTCTTCTTGTTGTTCTTCTTCTGCACAGCTAAGCTGGAAGTGGCATTTGCGGCTCGCACTAGTGCAGAGTTATCTCAACGAAAGGGGCCACGGTGTTTCTGTATCTCTATTATGTTGGTGCGGCTTCGGAACTTTTAAATATCTTGATATATCTCGAGAACTACGCATCAGATCCAAAAATATCATAGAACATGAAAAGTAGGAAACTTAATTCTCTACAAAAAAGGTCTCTTAACATTTTGCCATAGCTCGCTTCGCTTCCGAGATATATGCAGATTTATCTCAAGGGAAGGGGCCTGACGGACATATTTCGAGATATTTCTTCTTCTTGTTGTTCTTCTTCTGCACAGCTAAGCTGGAAGTGGCATTTGCAGCTCGCAATAGTGCAGAGTTATCTCAAAGAAAGGGGCCACGGTGTTTCTGTATCTCTATTATGTTGGTGCGGCTTCGGAACTTTTAAATATCTTGATATATCTCGAGAACTACGCATCTGATCAAATAATATCATAGAACATAAAAAGTAGGAAACTTAATTGTCCACAAATAAGGTCTCTTAACATTTTGCCATAGCTCGCTTCGTTTCCGAGATATTTGCAGATTTATCTCAAGGGAAGGGGCCTGACGGACATATTTCGAGATATTTCTTCTTCTTGTTGGTCTTCTTCTGCACAGCTAAGCTGGAAGTGGCAGTTGCAGCTCGCAATAGTGCAGAGTTATCTCGAAGAAAGGGGCCACGGTGTTTCTGTATCTCTATTATGTTGGTGCGGCTTCGGATCTTTTAAATATCTCGATATATCTCGAAAACTACGCTTCTGATCAAAAAATATCATAGAACGTAAATTGTGGGAAACATAATTCTCTACAAAAAAGGTCTCTCAACATTTTGCCATAGCTCGCTTCGTTTCCGAGATATTTGCAGATTTATCTCAAGGGAAGGGGTCTGACGGACATATTTCGAGATATTTCTTCTTCTTGTTGTTCTTCTTCTGCACAGCTAAGCTGGAAGTGGCATTTGCAGCTCGCAATAGTGCAGAGTTATCTCAAAGAAAGGGGCCACGGTGTTTCTGTATCTCTATTATGTTGGTGCGGCTTCGGAACTTTTAAATATCTTGATATATCTCGAGAGCTACGCATCCGATCAAAAAATATCATAGAACATAAAAAGTAGGAAACTTAATTCTCTACAAAAAAGGTCTCTTAACATTTTGCGATAGCTCGCTTCGTTTCAGAGATATTTGCAGATTTATCTCGAGGGAAGGGGCCTGACGGACATATTTCGAGATATTTCTTCTTCTTGTTGTTCTTCAATCTGCACAGCTAAGCTGGACGTGGCATTTACAGCTCGCAATAGTGCAGAGTTATCTCGAAGAAAGGGGCCACGGTGTTTCTGTATCTCTATTATGTTGGTGCGGCTTCGGAACTTTTAGATATCTTGATATATCTCGAGAACTACGCATCTGATCAAAAAATATCATAGAACATAAAAAGTAGGAAACTTAATTCTCTACAAAAAAGGTCTCTTAACATTTTGCCATAGCTCGCTTGGTTTCCGAGATATTTGCAGATTTATCTCAAGGGAAGGGGCCTGACGGACATATTTCGAGATATTTCTTCGTTTTGTTGTTCTTCTTCTGCACAGCTAAGCTGGAAGTGGCATTTGCAGCTCGCAATAGTGCAGGGTTATCTCAAAGAAAGGGGCCACGGTGTTTCTGTATCTCTATTATGTTGGTGCGGCTTCGGATCTTTTAAATATCTCGATATATCTCGAAAACTACGCTTCTGATTAAAAAATATCATAGAACATAAATTGTAGGAAACATAATTCTCTACAAAAAAGGTCTCTTAACATTTTGCCATAGCTCGTTTCGTTTCCGAGATATTTGCAGATATATCTCAAGGGAAGGGGCCTGACGGACATATTTCGAGATATTTCCTCTTCTTGTTGTTCTTCTTCTGCACAGCTAAACTGGAAGTGGCATTTCCAGCTCGCAATAGCGCAGAGTTATCTCAAAGAAAGGGGCCACGGTGTTTCTGTATCTCTATTATGTTGGTGCGTCTTCGGAACTTTTAAATATCTCGATATATCTCGAAAACTACGCTTCTGATCAAAAAATATCATACAACATAAATTGTAGGAAACATAATTCTCTACAAAAAACGTCTCTTAACATTTTGCCATAGCTCGCTTCGTTTCCGAGATATTTGCAGATTCAGCTCAGAGGAACTGGCCTGACGGACATATTTCGAGATATTTTTTCTTCTTGTTGTTCTTCCTCTGCACAGCTAAGCTGGAAGTGGCATCTGCAGCTCGCAATAGTGCAGAGTTATCTCAAAGAAAGGGGCCACGGTGTTTCTGTATCTCTATTATGTTGGGGCGGCTTCGGAACTTTTAAATATCTCGATATATCTCGAAAACTACGCTTCTGATCAAAAAATATCATAGAACATAAATTGTAGGAAACATAATTCTCTACAAAAAAGGTCTCTTAAGATTTTGCCATAGCTCGCTTCGTTTCCGAGATATTTGCAGATATATCTCAAGGGAAGGGGCCTGACGGACATATTTCGAGATATTTCTTCTTCTTGTTGTTCTTCTTCTGCACAGCTAAACTGGAAGTGGCATTTACAGCTCGCAATAGTGCAGAGTTATCTCAAAGAAAGGGGCCACGGTGTTTCTGTATCTCTATTATGTTGGTGCGTCTTCGGAACTTTTAAATATCTCGATATATCTCGAAAACTACGCTTCTGATTAAAAAATATCATAGAACATAAATTGTAGGAAACATAATTCTCTACAAAAAACGTCTCTTAACATTTTGCCATAGCTCGCTTCGTTTCCGAGATATTTGCATATTTATCTCAAGGGAAGGGGCCTGACGGACATATTTCGAGATATTTCTTCTTCTTGTTGTTCTTCTTCTGCACAGCTAAGCTGGAAGTGGCATTTGCGGCTCGCACTAGTGCAGAGTTATCTCAAAGAAAGGGGCCACGGTGTTTCTGTATCTCTATTATGTTGGTGCGGCTTCGGAACTTTTAAATATCTTGATATATCTCGAGAACTACGCTTCTGATCAAAAAATATCATAGAACATAAAAAGTAGGAAACTTAATTCTCTACAAAAAAGGTCTCTTAACATTTTGCCATAGCTCGCTTCGTTTCCGAGATATTTGCAGATTTATCTCAAGGGAAGGGACCTGATGGACATATTTCGAGATATTTCTTCTTCTTGTTGTTCTTCTTCTGCACAGCGAAACTGGAAGTGGCATTTCCAGCTCGCAATCGTGCAGAGTTATCTCAAAGAAAGGGGCCACGGTGTTTCTGTATCTCTATTATGTTGGTGCGGCTTCGGAACTTTTAAATATCTTGATATATCTCGAGAACTACGCCTCTGATCGAAAAATATCATAGAACATAAAAAGTAGGAAACTTAATTCTCTACAAAAAAGGTCTCTTAACATTTTGCCATAGCTCGTTTCGTTTCCGAGATATTTGCAGATATATCTCAAGGGAAGGGGCCTGACGGACATATTTCGAGATATTTCCTCTTCTTGTTGTTCTTCTTCTGCACAGCTAAACTGGAAGTGGCATTTCCAGCTCGCAATAGCGCAGAGTTATCTCAAAGAAAGGGGCCACGGTGTTTCTGTATCTCTATTATGTTGGTGCGTCTTCGGAACTTTTAAATATCTCGATATATCTCGAAAACTACGCTTCTGATCAAAAAATATCATAGAACATAAATTGTAGGAAACATAATTCTCTACAAAAAACGTCTCTTAACATTTTGCCATAGCTCGCTTCGTTTCCGAGATATTTGCAGATTCAGCTCAGAGGAACTGGCCTGACGGACATATTTCGAGATATTTTTTCTTCTTGTTGTTCTTCCTCTGCACAGCTAAGCTGGAAGTGGCATCTGCAGCTCGCAATAGTGCAGAGTTATCTCAAAGAAAGGGGCCACGGTGTTTCTGTATCTCTATTATGTTGGGGCGGCTTCGGAACTTTTAAATATCTCGATATATCTCGAAAACTACGCTTCTGATCAAAAAATATCATAGAACATAAATTGTAGGAAACATAATTCTCTACAAAAAAGGTCTCTTAAGATTTTGCCATAGCTCGCTTCGTTTCCGAGATATTTGCAGATATATCTCAAGGGAAGGGGCCTGACGGACATATTTCGAGATATTTCTTCTTCTTGTTGTTCTTCTTCTGCACAGCTAAACTGGAAGTGGCATTTACAGCTCGCAATAGTGCAGAGTTATCTCAAAGAAAGGGGCCACGGTGTTTCTGTATCTCTATTATGTTGGTGCGGCTTCGGAACTTTTAAATATCTTGATATATCTCGAGAACTACGCATCTGATCAAAAAATATCATAGAACATGAAAAGTAGGAAACTTAATTCTCTACAAAAAAGGTCTCTTAACATTTTGCCATAGCTCTCTTCGTTTCCGAGATATTTGCAGATTTATCTCAATGCAAGGGGCCTGACGGACATATTTCGAGATATTTCTTCTTCTTGTTGTTCTTCTTCTGCACAGCTACGCCGGAAGTGGCATTTGCGGCTCGCACTAGTGCACAGTTATCTCAAAGAAAGGGGCCACGGTGTTTCTGTATCTCTATTATGTTGGTGCGTCTTCGGAACTTTTAAATATCTCGATATATCTCGAAAACTACGCTTCTGATTAAAAAATATCATAGAACATAAATTGTAGGAAACATAATTCTCTACAAAAAACGTCTCTTAACATTTTGCCATAGCTCGCTTCGTTTCCGAGATATTTGCAGATTTATCTCAAGGGAAGGGACCTGATGGACATATTTCGAGATATTTCTTCTTCTTGTTGTTCTTCTTCTGCACAGCGAAACTGGAAGTGGCATTTCCAGCTCGCAATCGTGCAGAGTTATCTCAAAGAAAGGGGCCACGGTGTTTCTGTATCTCTATTATGTTGGTGCGGCTTCGGAACTTTTAAATATCTTGATATATCTCGAGAACTACGCCTCTGATCGAAAAATATCATAGAACATAAAAAGTAGGAAACTTAATTCTCTACAAAAAAGGTCTCTTAACATTTTGCCATAGCTCGTTTCGTTTCCGAGATATTTGCAGATATATCTCAAGGGAAGGGGCCTGACGGACATATTTCGAGATATTTCCTCTTCTTGTTGTTCTTCTTCTGCACAGCTAAACTGGAAGTGGCATTTCCAGCTCGCAATAGCGCAGAGTTATCTCAAAGAAAGGGGCCACGGTGTTTCTGTATCTCTATTATGTTGGTGCGTCTTCGGAACTTTTAAATATCTCGATATATCTCGAAAACTACGCTTCTGATCAAAAAATATCATAGAACATAAATTGTAGGAAACATAATTCTCTACAAAAAACGTCTCTTAACATTTTGCCATAGCTCGCTTCGTTTCCGAGATATTTGCAGATTCAGCTCAGAGGAACTGGCCTGACGGACATATTTCGAGATATTTTTTCTTCTTGTTGTTCTTCCTCTGCACAGCTAAGCTGGAAGTGGCATCTGCAGCTCGCAATAGTGCAGAGTTATCTCAAAGAAAGGGGCCACGGTGTTTCTGTATCTCTATTATGTTGGGGCGGCTTCGGAACTTTTAAATATCTCGATATATCTCGAAAACTACGCTTCTGATCAAAAAATATCATAGAACATAAATTGTAGGAAACATAATTCTCTACAAAAAAGGTCTCTTAAGATTTTGCCATAGCTCGCTTCGTTTCCGAGATATTTGCAGATATATCTCAAGGGAAGGGGCCTGACGGACATATTTCGAGATATTTCTTCTTCTTGTTGTTCTTCTTCTGCACAGCTAAACTGGAAGTGGCATTTACAGCTCGCAATAGTGCAGAGTTATCTCAAAGAAAGGGGCCACGGTGTTTCTGTATCTCTATTATGTTGGTGCGGCTTCGGAACTTTTAAATATCTTGATATATCTCGAGAACTACGCATCTGATCAAAAAATATCATAGAACATGAAAAGTAGGAAACTTAATTCTCTACAAAAAAGGTCTCTTAACATTTTGCCATAGCTCTCTTCGTTTCCGAGATATTTGCAGATTTATCTCAATGCAAGGGGCCTGACGGACATATTTCGAGATATTTCTTCTTCTTGTTGTTCTTCTTCTGCACAGCTACGCCGGAAGTGGCATTTGCGGCTCGCACTAGTGCACAGTTATCTCAAAGAAAGGGGCCACGGTGTTTCTGTATCTCTATTATGTTGGTGCGTCTTCGGAACTTTTAAATATCTCGATATATCTCGAAAACTACGCTTCTGATTAAAAAATATCATAGAACATAAATTGTAGGAAACATAATTCTCTACAAAAAACGTCTCTTAACATTTTGCCATAGCTCGCTTCGTTTCCGAGATATTTGCAGATTCAACTCAAAGGAACTGGCCTGACGGACATATTTCGAGATATTTCTTCTTCTTGTTGTTCTTCCTCTGCACAGCTAAGCTGGAAGTGGCATTTGCAGCTCGCAATAGTGCAGAGTTATCTCAAAGAAAGGGGCCACGGTGTTTCTGTATCTCTATTATGTTGGTGCGGCTTCGGAACTTTTAAATATCTTGATATATCTCGAGAACTACGCATCTGATCAAAAAATATCATACGACATAAAAAGTAGGAAACTTAATTCTCTACAAAAAAGGTCTCTTAACATTTTGCCATAGCTCGCTTCGTTTCCGAGATATTTGCATATTTATCTCAAGGGAAGGGGCCTGACGGACATATTTCGAGATATTTCTTCTTCTTGTTGTTCTTCTTCTGCACAGCTAAGCTGGAAGTGGCATTTGCGGCTCGCACTAGTGCAGAGTTATCTCAAAGAAAGGGGCCACGGTGTTTCTGTATCTCTATTATGTTGGTGCGGCTTCGGAACTTTTAAATATCTTGATATATCTCGAGAACTACGCTTCTGATCAAAAAATATCATAGAACATAAAAAGTAGGAAACTTAATTCTCTACAAAAAAGGTCTCTTAACATTTTGCCATAGCTCGCTTCGTTTCCGAGATATTTGCAGATTTATCTCAAGGGAAGGGACCTGATGGACATATTTCGAGATATTTCTTCTTCTTGTTGTTCTTCTTCTGCACAGCGAAACTGGAAGTGGCATTTCCAGCTCGCAATCGTGCAGAGTTATCTCAAAGAAAGGGGCCACGGTGTTTCTGTATCTCTATTATTTTGGTGCGGCTTCGGAACTTTTAAATATCTTGATATATCTCGAGAACTACGCCTCTGATCGAAAAATATCATAGAACATAAAAAGTAGGAAACTTAATTCTCTACAAAAAAGGTCTCTTAACATTTTGCCATAGCTCGTTTCGTTTCCGAGATATTTGCAGATATATCTCAAGGGAAGGGGCCTGACGGACATATTTCGAGATATTTCCTCTTCTTGTTGTTCTTCTTCTGCACAGCTAAACTGGAAGTGGCATTTCCAGCTCGCAATAGCGCAGAGTTATCTCAAAGAAAGGGGCCACGGTGTTTCTGTATCTCTATTATGTTGGTGCGTCTTCGGAACTTTTAAATATCTCGATATATCTCGAAAACTACGCTTCTGATCAAAAAATATCATAGAACATAAATTGTAGGAAACATAATTCTCTACAAAAAACGTCTCTTAACATTTTGCCATAGCTCGCTTCGTTTCCGAGATATTTGCAGATTCAGCTCTGAGGAACTGGCCTGACGGACATATTTCGAGATATTTTTTCTTCTTGTTGTTCTTCCTCTGCACAGCTAAGCTGGAAGTGGCATCTGCAGCTCGCAATAGTGCAGAGTTATCTCAAAGAAAGGGGCCACGGTGTTTCTGTATCTCTATTATGTTGGTGCGTCTTCGGAACTTTTAAATATCTCGATATATCTCGAAAACTACGCTTCTGATTAAAAAATATCATAGAACATAAATTGTAGGAAACATAATTCTCTACAAAAAACGTCTCTTAACATTTTGCCATAGCTCGCTTCGTTTCCGAGATATTTGCAGATTCAGCTCAAAGGAACTGGCCTGACGGACATATTTCGAGATATTTCTTCTTCTTGTTGTTCTTCCTCTGCACAGCTAAGCTGGAAGTGGCATTTGCAGCTCGCAATAGTGCAGAGTTATCTCAAAGAAAGGGGCCACGGTGTTTCTGTATCTCTATTATGTTGGTGCGGCTTCGGAACTTTTAAATATCTTGATATATCTCGAGAACTACGCATCTGATCAAAAAATATCATAGGACATAAAAAGTAGGAAACTTAATTCTCTACAAAAAAGGTCTCTTAACATTTTGCCATAGCTCGCTTCGTTTCCGAGATATTTGCATATTTATCTCAAGGGAAGGGGCCTGACGGACATATTTCGAGATATTTCTTCTTCTTGTTGTTCTTCTTCTGCACAGCTAATCTGGAAGTGGCATTTGCGGCTCGCACTAGTGCAGAGTTATCTCAAAGAAAGGGGCCACGGTGTTTCTGTATCTCTATTATGTTGGTGCGGCTTCGGAACTTTTAAATATCTTGATATATCTCGAGAACTACGCTTCTGATCAAAAAATATCATAGAACGTAAATTGTAGGAAACATTATTCTCTACAAAAAAGGTCTCTTAACATTTTGCCATAGCTCGCTTCGTTTCCGAGATATTTGCAGATTCATCTCAAGGGAAGGGGTCTGACGGACATATTTCGAGATATTTCTTCTTCTTGTTGTTCTTCTTCTGCACAGCTAAGCTGGAAGTGGCATTTGCAGCTCGCAATAGTGCAGAGTTATCTCAAAGAAAGGGGCCACGGTGTTTCTGTATCTCTATTATGTTGGTGCGGCTTCGGAACTTTTAAATATCTTGATATATCTCGAGAACTACGCATCTGATCAAAAAATATCATAGAACATAAAAAGTAGGAAACTTAATTCTCTACAAAAAAGGTCTCTTAACATTTTGCCATAGCTCGCTTCGTTTCCGAGATATTTGCATATTTATCTCAAGGGAAGGGGCCTGACGGACATATTTCGAGATATTTCTTCTTCTTGTTGTTCTTCTTCTGCACAGCTAAGCTGGAAGTGGTATTTGCGGCTCGCACTAGTGCAGTGTTATCTCAAAGAAAGGGGCCACGGTGTTTCTGTATCTCTATTATGTTGGTGCGGCTTCGGAACTTTTAAGTATCTCGATATATCTCGAAAACTACGCTTCTGATCAAAAAATATCATAGAACATAAATTGTAGGAAACATAATTCTCTACAAAAAAGGTCTCTTAACATTTTGCCATAGCTCGCTTCGTTTCCGAGATATTTGCAGATTCAACTCAAAGGAACTGGCCTGACGGACATATTTCGAGATATTTCTTCTTCTTGTTGTTCTTCCTCTGCACAGCTAAGCTGGAAGTGGCATTTGCAGCTCGCAATAGTGCAGAGTTATCTCAAAGAAAGGGGCCACGTGTTTCCGTATCTCTATTATGTTGGTGCGGCTTCGGAACTTTTAAATATCTCGATATATCTCGAAAACTACGCTTCTGATCAAAAAATACCATAGAACATAGCTTGTAGGAAACATGATTCTCTACAAAAAAGGTCTCTTAACATTTTGCCATAGCTCGCTTCGTTTCCGAGATAGTTGCAGATTTATCTCAAGGGAAGGGGCCTGACGGACATATTTCGAGATATTTCTTCTTCTTGTTGTTCTTTTTCTGCACAGCTAAGCTGGAAGTGGCATTTGCAGCTCGCAATAGTGCAGAGTTATCTCAAAGAAAGGGGCCACGGTGTTTCTGTATCTCTATTATGTTGGTGCGGCTTCGGAACTTTTAAATATCTCGATATATCTCGAGAACTACGCATCTGATCAAAAAATATCATAGAACATAAAAAGTAGGAAACTTAATTCTCTACAAATAAGGTCTCTTAACATTTTGCCATAGCTCGCTTCGTTTCCGAGATATTTGCAGATTTATCTCAAGGGAAGGGGCCTGACGGACATATTTCGAGATATTTCTTCTTCTTGTTGTTCTTCTTCTGCACAGCTAAGCTGGAAGTGGCATTTACAGCTCGCAATAGTGCAGAGTTATCTCAAAGAAAGGGGCCACGGTGTTTCTGTATCTCTATTATGTTGGTGCGGCTTCTGAACTTTTAAATATCTTGATATATCTCGAGAACTACGCATCTGATCAAAAAATATCATAGAACATAAATAGTAGGAAACTTAATTTCCTACAAAAAAGATCTCTTACTATTTTGCCATAGCTCGCATTGTTTCCGAGATATTTGCAGATTTAGCTCAAGGGAAGGGGCCTGACGGACATATTTCGAGATATTTCTTCTTCTTGTTGTTCTTCTTCTGCACAGCTAAGCTGGAAGTGGCATTTGCAGCTCGCAATAGTGCAGAGTTATCTCAAAGAAAGGGGCAACGGTGTTTCTGTATCTCTATTATGTTGGTGCGGCTTCGGAACTTTTAAATATCTTGATATATCTCGAAAACTACGCATCTGATCAAAAAATATCATACAACATAAAAAGTAGGAAACTTAATCCTCTACAAAAAAGGTCTCTTAACATTTTGCCATAGCTCGCTTCGTTTCCGAGATAGTTGCAGATTTATCTCAAGGGAAGGGGCCTGACGGACATATTTCGAGATATTTCTTCTTCTTGTTGTTCTTCTTCTGCACAGCTAAGCTGGAAGTGGCATTTGCAGCTCGCAATAGTGCAGAGTTATCTCAAAGAAAGGGGCCACGGTGTTTCTGTATCTCTATTATGTTGGTGCGGCTTCGGAACTTTTAAATATCTCGATATATCTCGAGAACTACGCATCTGATCAAAAAATATCATAGAACATAAAAAGTAGGAAACTTAATTCTCTACAAATAAGGTCTCTTAACATTTTGCCATAGCTCGCTTCGTTTCCGAGATATTTGCAGATTTATCTCAAGGGAAGGGGCCTGACGGACATATTTCGAGATATTTCTTCTTCTTGTTGTTCTTCTTCTGCACAGCTAAGCTGGAAGTGGCATTTGCAGCTCGCAATAGTGCAGAGTTATCTCAAAGAAAGGGGCCACGTGTTTCCGTATCTCTATTATGTTGGTGCGGCTTCGGAACTTTTAAATATCTCGATATATCTCGAAAACTACGCTTCTGATCAAAAAATACCATAGAACATAGCTTGTAGGAAACATGATTCTCTACAAAAAAGGTCTCTTAACATTTTGCCATAGCTCGCTTCGTTTCCGAGATAGTTGCAGATTTATCTCAAGGGAAGGGGCCTGACGGACATATTTCGAGATATTTCTTCTTCTTGTTGTTCTTTTTCTGCACAGCTAAGCTGGAAGTGGCATTTGCAGCTCGCAATAGTGCAGAGTTATCTCAAAGAAAGGGGCCACGGTGTTTCTGTATCTCTATTATGTTGGTGCGGCTTCGGAACTTTTAAATATCTCGATATATCTCGAGAACTACGCATCTGATCAAAAAATATCATAGAACATAAAAAGTAGGAAACTTAATTCTCTACAAATAAGGTCTCTTAACATTTTGCCATAGCTCGCTTCGTTTCCGAGATATTTGCAGATTTATCTCAAGGGAAGGGGCCTGACGGACATATTTCGAGATATTTCTTCTTCTTGTTGTTCTTCTTCTGCACAGCTAAGCTGGAAGTGGCATTTGCAGCTCGCAATAGTGCAGAGTTATCTCAAAGAAAGGGGCCACGGTGTTTCTGTATCTCTATTATGTTGGTGCGGCTTCGGAACTTTTAAATATCTTGATATATCTCGAGAACTACGCACCTGATCGAAAAATATCATAGAACATAAAGAGTAGGAAACTTAATTCTCTACAAAAAAGGTCTCTTAACATTTTGCCATAGCTCGCTTCGTTTCCGAGATATTTGCAGATTTATCTCAAGGGAAGGGGCCTGACGGACATATTTCGAGATATTTCTTCTTCATGTTGTTCTTCTTCTGCACAGCTAAGCTGGAAGTGGCAGTTGCAGCTCGCAATAGTGCAAAGTTATCTCAAAGAAAGGGCCCACGGTGTTTCCGTATCTCTATTATGTTGGTGCGGCTTCGGAACTTTTAAATATCTTGATATATCTCGAGAACTACGCATCTGATCAAAAAATATCATAGAACATAAAAAGTAGGAAACTTAATTCTCTACAAAAAAGGTCTCTTAACATTTTGCCATAGCTCGCTTCGTTTCCGAGATATTTGCAGATTTATCTCAAGGGAAGGGGCCTGACGGACATATTTCGAGATATTTCTTCTTCTTGTTGTTCTTCTTCTGCACAGCTAAGCTGGAAGTGGCATTTACAGCTCGCAATAGTGCAGAGTTATCTCAAAGAAAGGGGCCACGGTGTTTCTGTATCTCTATTATGTTGGTGCGGCTTCTGAACTTTTAAATATCTTGATATATCTCGAGAACTACGCATCTGATCAAAAAATATCATAGAACATAAATAGTAGGAAACTTAATTTCCTACAAAAAAGATCTCTTACTATTTTGCCATAGCTCGCATTGTTTCCGAGATATTTGCAGATTTAGCTCAAGGGAAGGGGCCTGACGGACATATTTCGAGATATTTCTTCTTCTTGTTGTTCTTCTTCTGCACAGCTAAGCTGGAAGTGGCATTTGCAGCTCGCAATAGTGCAGAGTTATCTCAAAGAAAGGGGCAACGGTGTTTCTGTATCTCTATTATGTTGGTGCGGCTTCGGAACTTTTAAATATCTTGATATATCTCGAAAACTACGCATCTGATCAAAAAATATCATACAACATAAAAAGTAGGAAACTTAATCCTCTACAAAAAAGGTCTCTTAACATTTTGCCATAGCTCGCTTCGTTTCCGAGATAGTTGCAGATTTATCTCAAGGGAAGGGGCCTGACGGACATATTTCGAGATATTTCTTCTTCTTGTTGTTCTTCTTCTGCACAGCTAAGCTGGAAGTGGCATTTGCAGCTCGCAATAGTGCAGAGTTATCTCAAAGAAAGGGGCCACGTGTTTCCGTATCTCTATTATGTTGGTGCGGCTTCGGAACTTTTAAATATCTCGATATATCTCGAAAACTACGCTTCTGATCAAAAAATACCATAGAACATAGCTTGTAGGAAACATAATTCTCTACAAAAAAGGTCTCTTAACATTTTGCCATAGCTCGCTTCGTTTCCGAGATAGTTGCAGATTTATCTCAAGGGAAGGGGCCTGACGGACATATTTCGAGATATTTCTTCTTCTTGTTGTTCTTTTTCTGCACAGCTAAGCTGGAAGTGGCATTTGCAGCTCGCAATAGTGCAGAGTTATCTCAAAGAAAGGGGCCACGGTGTTTCTGTATCTCTATTATGTTGGTGCGGCTTCGGAACTTTTAAATATCTCGATATATCTCGAGAACTACGCATCTGATCAAAAAATATCATAGAACATAAAAAGTAGGAAACTTAATTCTCTACAAATAAGGTCTCTTAACATTTTGCCATAGCTCGCATTGTTTCCGATATATTTGCAGATTTAACCCAAGGGAAGAGGCCTGACGGACATATTTCGACATATCGACTTCCCACATATCGATGTACATTTAATAACAATATCATTATTACTATATTTACAT
Organism: Osmia lignaria lignaria; assembly: GCF_051020975.1. Taxonomy (NCBI): domain Eukaryota; kingdom Metazoa; phylum Arthropoda; class Insecta; order Hymenoptera; family Megachilidae; genus Osmia; species Osmia lignaria. Next base: position 12,687,742 of record NW_027478161.1, read on the forward strand.
TAGATATAATGTCATATACAGATACATTCCAACAGATCAATGTACCTACATTTAATACCAATGTCATTATTACGATATCTACCAGAGATATAATGTAATATACTGATTCATTCCCACAGATCAATGTAGCTACATTTAATACCAATGTCATTAATACCATATCTACATTAGATATAATGTAATATACTGATTACTACCCACATATCAATGTACACTTAATAACAATATCATTATTACTATATCTACATTAGATTTAATGTCATATAGTGGTTCATTCTAACAGATCAATGTACCTACATTTAGTACCAATGTCATTATTATCATATCGACACTAGATGTAATGTAATGTACAGATTCCTTCCCACAGATCAATGTACATTTGATAACAATATCATTGTTACTATATCTACATTCGATATAATGTAATATACTGATTCATTCCCACAGATCAATGTAGCTACATTTAATACCAATGTCATTAATACCATATCTACATTCGGTATAATGTCATATACAGATTCATTCCTACAGATCAATGTACATTTAATAACAATATCATTAGTACTACATCTACATTAGCTATAATGTCATATACAGATACATTCCAACAGATCGATGTACCTACATTTAATACCAATGTCATTATTACCATATCTAAATTAGATATAACGTAATATACTGATTACTACCCACAGATCAATGTACATTTAATAAGAATATCATTAGCGCTATATCTACATTAGATATAATGTCATATACAGATTCATTCCCACAGATCAATGTACATTTAATAACAATATCATTAGTACTATATCTACATTAGCTATAATGTCATATACAGATACATTCCAACAGATCGATCTACCTACATTTAATACCAATGTCATTATTACCATATCTAAATTAGATATAACGTAATATACTGATTACTACCCACAGATCAATGTACATTTAATAAGAATATCATTAGCACTATATCTACATTAGATATAATGTCATATACAGATTCATTTCCACAGATCAATGTACATATAATATCAATATCATTAGTACTATATCTACATTCGATATAATGTAATATTGTTATTCGTTCCCACAGATCAATGTACATTTAATAACAATATCATTAGTACTATAACTACATTAGATATGTAATATACATTTTGAAACGATGCCATTATTACTATATCTGCGTTGGACATAATCTAATATACTGATTCCTTCCCCCAGATCAATGTACATTTAATAACAATATCATTAGTACTATATCTTCATTCGATATAATGTAAGAGACTGATTCATGTCCACAGATCAACATACATTTAATAACAATATCGTTATCACTATATCTACATTAGATACAATTTCATATACAGATTCATTCCCACAGATCAATGTACGTTTAATAACAATATCATTATTAATGACATTGTTATGAAATGTACATTGATCTTTGGGAACGAATAAGTATATTACATTATATCGAATGTAGATATAGTACTAATGATATTGTTCTTAAATGTTCACTGATCTGGGGGAAGGAATCAGTATATTACATTATGTCCAACGCAGATATAGTAATAATGGCATAGTTCCTAAATGTATATAACATATCTAATGTAGATATAGTGGTAATGATATTGTTATTAAATGTACATTGATCTGTGGAAATGATTCTGTATATGACATTATATCTAATGTAGATATCGTAATAATGATATTGGTATTAAATGTACATTGATCTGAAGGAATGAATCAACATATTACATTATATCGAAAGTAGATATAGTACTAATGATATTGTTATAAAATGTACATTGATCTGTGGGAATGAATCAGTATATTACATTATATCGAATGTAGATATAGTACTAAGGATATTGTTATTAAATATACATTGATCTGTTGGAAGGAATCAGTATATTACATTATGTCCAACGGAAATATAGTAATAATGGCATTGTTTGTAAATGTACATTACATATCTACTGTAGATATAGTACTAATGATATTGTTATTAAATGTACATTGATCTTTGGGAACGAATAAGTATATTACATTATATCGAATGTAGATATAGTACTAATGATATTGTTCTTAAATGTTCACTGATCTGGGGGAAGGAATCAGTATATTACATTATGTCCAACGCAGATATAGTAATAATGGCATAGTTCCTAAATGTATATAACATATCTAATGTAGATATAGTGGTAATGATATTGTTATTAAATGTACATTGATCTGTGGAAATGATTCTGTATATGACATTATATCTAATGTAGATATCGTAATAATGATATTGGTATTAAATGTACATTGATCTGTAGGAATGAATCAACATATTACATTATTTCGAATGTAGATATAGTAATAATGATATTGTTATTAAATGTACATTGATCTGTGGGAGGGAATCAGTATATTACATTATATCGAATGTAGATATAGTGCTAATGATATTGTTATTAAATGTACATTACATATATAATGTAGATATAGTGCTAATGATATTGTTATTAGATGTACATTACACATATAATGTAGATATGGTACTAATGATATTGTTATTAAATGTACATTACATATATAATGTAGATATAGTACTAATGATATTGTTATTAAATGTACATTGATCTGTGGGTAGTAATCAGTACATTACATTATATCTCATGTAGATATCGTAATAATGACATTGGTACAAAATGTAGGCACATTGATCTGTTGGAATGTATCACTATATGACATTATATCTAATGTAGTCATCTGAATAATGATATTGTTTATAAATGTACATTGATCTGTGGGAAGGTATCAGTATATTACATTATATCTAATGTAGATATGGTAATAATAATATCGTTATTAAATGTACGTTGATCTGTGGGATGGAATCAGTATATTACATTATGTCTAGTGTAGATATGGTAATAACGACATTGGTACCAAATGTAGGCACATTCATCTGTTGGAATGTATCATTAGATGACATTATATCTAATGTAGTCATAGTAATAATGATATTGTTATTAAATGTACATTGATCTGTGGGAATGAATCAATATATTACATTATATAGAATGCAGATATAGTACCAATGATATTGTTATTAAACGTACATTGATCTGTGGGAAGGAATCCGTATATTACGTTATATCTATTGTAGATATGGTAATAATGATATTGTTATTCAATGTTCATTGATCTGTGGGTAGTAATCAGTACATTACATTATATCTCATGTAGATATCGTAATAATGACATTGGTATTAAATGTAGGCACATTGATCTGTTGGAATGTATCTGTATATGACATTATTTATAATGTAGATATAGTAATAATGATATTGTTATTAAATGTACATTGGTCTGTGGGTAGTAATCAGTACATTACATTATATCTAATCTAGATATGGTAATAATGACATTGGTATTAAATGCACATTACATATCTAATGTAGATATAGTACTAATGGTAGTGTTATTAAATGTACATTGATCTGCGGGAATGAATCAATATATTACATTATATAGGATGTAGCTGTAGTACCAAGGATATTGTTAGAAAATGTACATTTATCTGTGGGAAGGAATCAGTATATTACATTATATCTAATGTAGATATGGTAATAATGATATTGTTTTTAAATGTACATTACATATCTAATGTAGATATAGTACCAATGATATTGTTATTAAATGTACATAGATCTGTGGGTAGCAATCAGTATATTACATTATATCTCATGTAGATATCGTAATAATGACATTGGCATTAAATGTAGGTACATTGATCTGTTGAAATGTATCTGTATATGACATTATTTATAATGTAGATATAGTAATAATGATATTGTTATTAAATGTACATTGATCTGTGGGTAGTGATCAGTACATTACATTATACCTAATGTAGATATAGTAATAATGATATTGTTATTAAATGTACATTACGTATCTAATGTAGATATAGTACTAATGATATTGTTATTAAATGTACATTGATCTGTGGGAATGAATGAGTATATTACATTATATTCAATGTAGATATAGTACCAATGATACTGTTATTAAATGTACATTGATCTGTGGGAAGGAGTCTGTATATTACATTATATCTAATGTAGATATGGTAATAATGATATTGTTTTTAAATATACATTACATATCTAATGTAGATACAGTACTAATGATAATGTTATTAAATGCACATTCATCTGTGGGAACGAATAAGTATATTACATTATATCTAATGTAGATATAGTAATAATGATATTGTTATTAAATGTACATTGATCTGTGGGAATGAATCAGTATATTACATTGTATCTAATGAAGATATGGTAATAATGGTATTGTACTTACATGTACATTGATCTGTGGGTAGAGATCAGTATATTACATTATACCGAATGTAGATATAGTACCAATGATATTGTTATTAAATGTATATTGATTTGTGGGAATGTATCAGTATATTACATTACATCGAATGTAGATATAGATCCAATGATATTGTTATTAAATGTACATTGATCTGTGGGAATGGATCTGTGTATTACATTATATCTAATGTAGATATGGTAATAATGAAATTGTTTTTAAATGTACATTACATATATAATGTAGATACAGTACTAATGATGTTGTTATTAAATGTACATTTTTTGCTAATTTTCATTTATCCCGACCTTGCGTTCCTCATCGGGTACGCTGCATCTGGAACTTTCCACGTGAGGGGCGCAAGGAAGGGCCTTGCTAATTTATTTCTTCTCATCGTTACCTGTTCGCGCTTCTCCGATCTTGTGCTCTTCTAATAAAACAAAGATCTCTTTCGATACCGGAAATATCATTGTAAAGGCCACTTTAATTAAGCAAACACGAATGAACTAAGTCGTAATAGATTTCGAATATTCCAGAACTTTAGAATTGCGACGCATGAAACCTGTTGTAGCGTTAGAGGGGTAGAAAGAAATGGACAACCTTGGACGAAGGTAGAAGGAAAAGCCAGGAAGGGCTGAGGGAACTAGGAAGAGCGGCCAATTAGCCCAATACGCGCGGGATTTCCCCTCCGTCACGTACCCCGATTTGCCAAATGATGTCCCCACTTTGGGCCCTTGATCGCGGGTCGAACCCTCAGACACGATCGCTTGACGGAAGCAAATCACTCTTCGTCGATAAGTCGCAAGGTGCGTGACGGGGAGCCCGTGTTCACGTAGAGATAGAGTTGTTAATCAAAACCCGCGTAATTAGATTGCTCGGCAAGTCCTCTTCAAGGCAGAGTGTCGAGAGAGTTTCGGTTCGGGGTTTTGTGACAAGGACTCAAACGGATACGTTAAATTCTTTTCATACTCTTCAAATTCTATCTTTTCTCTTTCATTTTATATCGTCTCGTGTATTAATTATTTTTCTTTCTTTTTCTGCGCCGCGTTGATTTAAAAATACTTTGTGTTCGTTTGTAATAGTTTGAATTCGTCTCGTAACACCGTAATAAAGGCCGATCGCGAACGCGTGGTGCAGTGGCAGTTTCCTCATCTTTTCTTTGATTTCCAGATTTCTCAACGACACCAGCAAAAGAAAGCGTCTATCACTCACTATTATTAGATATTATTTCATCTTGTTTCCTGGTAAGTTGTCCATTTCATTTTATCTAATACGACGAATCTGGACGTAGCGAGGCAAAACGGGCGATCTACGAAACCGCGTATTCTGGAAAGTTTCCCTCTAGATCGTTCCGTTCACAATAGAGACATAAGGTATCGAATATTTAAAATATTTAGAAAACTCCGATTTCACACAAAAGAAGGCGGCCCCACGAAACCGTGATTCTGGTAGTTTACCCTCTGGGACCGTTCTTTCCTTTTGTTCGCGTTTAATTCTTTATACGACATCGTCGCTCGAATCGTCGAATCGTTTAATCAAACATTAACTATTCCATAATCAATAGTCTCACTTTCATACAACCTAAACCTTTCTTAACAATGCATTTATTTTCCCTTGTATTTCAAACAGCTCGCATTTTCTGTTAACCAACCATTTTATTGTCACGTTTACCTTTTTTTGAGATTATATTTTTGTTACGCCTAAACTGTTTTAATTCATTTACGTTTCAAGCCACTTCTTTTCCTGCATTTTCACGCCTACCATCTCCGTACAAATTCACACGACGGGCCCATATGGGACTAGAGCATTGACGAACCCAAATAAATTCTTAATTAACTATTAATTAATCTATCAACTCTTTTATTGTTCTAATCGCGAAAGATCTAACATCGTCTCAAGCGATTAGGACTGGTGGCAGCCGCTAATACCGTTCTCAACCGCGTATCAGCCAACAATTTAATTAACCTCACGTAAAATCAAAAATTTTTCTTATTTTGTACGTCGCGCGCCGTCTCTCTCTCTCTCTCGTTCGCGACGTAACAGTACATTGATCTGTGGGAACGAATAAGTATATTACAATATATCGAATGTAGATATAGTACTAATGATATTGTTATTAAATGTACATTGATCTGTGGGAATGGATCTGTATATTACATTATATCTAATGTAGATATGGTAATAATGATATTGTTTTTAAATGTGCACTACAAATCTAATGTAGATATCGTACTAACGATATTGTTATTAAATGTACATTGATCTGTGGGAATGAATCAGTATATTACATTATATCTAATGTAGATATGGCAATAATGATATTGTTATTAAATGTACATTGATCTGCGGGTAGTAATCAGTACATTACATTATATCTCATGTAGATATCGTAATAATGATATTGGTATTAAATGTACATTACATATCTGCAGATCTAGCTCAAGGAAAGGGGCCTCACGGGCATATTCGGAGATATTTCTTCCTATTGTTGTTCTTCTTCTGCACAGCTAAGCTGGAAGTGGCATTTGCAGCTCGGAATAGTGCAGAGTTATCTCAAAGAACAGGGCCACGTTGTTTCTGTATCTTTATTATGTTGGTGCGGCTTCGGAACTTTTAAATATCTCGATATATCTCGAAAACTACGCATCTGATCAAAAAATATCATAGAAGGTAAATAGTAGGAAACTTAATTTCCTACGAAAAAGGTCTCTTAACATTTTGCCATAGCTCGCATCGTTTCCGAGATATTTGCAGATTTACATCAAGGGAAGGGGCCTGACGGACATATTTCGAGATATTTCTTCTTCTTGTTGTTCTTCTTCTGCGCAGCTAAGCTGAAGGTGGCATTTGCAGCACGCAGTAGAGCAGATTTATATGAAGGAAAGGGGCCACGGTGTTTCTGTATCTTTATTATGTTGGTGCGGCTTCGGAACTTTTAAATATCTCGATATTTCTCGAAAACTACGCATCTGATCAAAAAATATCAAAGAACGTAAAAAGTAGTAAACTTAATTCACTACAAAAAAGGTCTCTCAACATTTTGCCATAGCTCGCATCGTTTCCGAGATATTTGCAGATTTAGCTCAAGGGAAGGGGCCTGACGGACATATCCCGAGATATTTCTTGTTCTTGTTGTGCTTCTTCTGCACAGTTAAGCTGGACCTGGCATTTGCAGCTCGCAATAGTGCAGAGTTATCTCAAAGAAAGGGGCCACGGTGTTTCTGTATCTCTATTATGTTGGTGCGGCTTCGGAACTTTTAAATATCTCGATATATCTCGAAAACTACGCTTCTGATCAAAAAATATCATAGAACATAAATTGTAGAAAACATAATTCTCTACAAAAAAGGTCTCTTAACATTTTGCCATAGCTCGCTTCGTTTCCGAGATATTTGCAGATACATCTCAAGGGAAGGGGCCTGTGGACATATTTCGAGATATTTCTTCTTCTTGTTGTTCTTCTTCTGCACAGCTAAGCTGGAAGTGGCATTTGCAGCTCGCAATAGTGCAGAGTTATCTCAAAGAACAGGGCCACGGTGTTTCTGTATCTTTATTATGTTGGTGCGGCTTCGGAACTTTTAAATATCTCGATATATCTCGAAAACTACGCATCTGATCAAAAAATATCATAGAAGATAAATAGTAGGACACTTAATTTCCTACAAAAAAGGTCTCTTAACATTTTGCCATAGCTCGCTTCGTTTCCGAGATATTTGCAGATACATCTCAAGGGAAGGGGCCTGACCGACATATTTCGAGATATTTCTTCTTCTTGTTGTTCTTCTTCTGCACAGCTAAGCTGGAAGTGGCATTTGCAGCTCGCAATAGTGCAGAGTTATCTCAAAGAAAGGGGCCACGGTGTTTCTGTATCTCTATTATGTTGGTGCGGCTTCGGAACTTTTAAATATCTTGATATATCTCGAGAACTACGCATCTGATCAAAAAATATCATAGAACATAAAAAGTTGGAAACTTAATTCTCTACAAAAAAGGTCTCTTAACATTTTGCCATAGCTCGCTACGTTTCCGAGATATTTGCAGATTTATCTCAAGGGAAGGGGCCTGAAGGACATATTTCGAGATATTCCTTCTTCTTGTTGTTCTTCTTCTGCACAGCTAAGCTGGAAGTGGCATTTGCGGCTCGCACTAGTGCAGAGTTATCTCAAAGAAAGGGGCTACGGTGTTTCTGTATCTCTATTATGTTGGTGCGGCTTCGGAACTTTTAAATATCTCGATATATCTCGATAACTACGCTTCTGATCAAAAAATATCATAGAACATAAATTGTAGGCAACATAATTCTCTACAAAAAAGGTCTCTCAACATTTTGCCATAGCTCGCTTCGTTTCCGAGATATTTGCAGATATATCTCAAGGAAAGGGGCCTGACGGACATATTTCGAGATATTTCTTCTTCTTGTTGTTCTTCTTCTGCACAGCTAAGCTGGAAGTGGCATTTACAGCTCGCAATAGTGCAGAGTTATCTCAAAGAAAGGGGCCACGGTGTTTCTGTATCTCTATTATGTTGGTGCGGCTTCGGAACTTTTAAATATCTCGATATATCTCGATAACTACGCTTCTGATCAAAAAATATCATAGAGCATAAATTGTAGGAAACATAATTCTCTACAAAAAAGGTCTCTCAACATTTTGCCATAGCTCGCTTCGTTTGCGAGATATTTGCAGATATATCTCAAGGGAAGGGGCCTGACGGACATATTTCGAGATATTTCTTCTTCTTGTTGTTCTTCTTCTGCACAGCTAAGCTGGAAGTGGCATTTGCGGCTCGCACTAGTGCAGAGTTATCTCAAAGAAAGGGGCCACGGTGTTTCTGTATCTCTATTATGTTGGTGCGGCTTCGGAACTTTTAAATATCTCGATATATCTCGAAAACTACGCTTCTGATCAAAAAATATCATAGAGCATAAATTGTAGGAAACATAATTCTCTACAAAAAAGGTCTCTCAACATTTTGCCATAGCTCGCTTCGTTTGCGAGATATTTGCAGATATATCTCAAGGGAAGGGGCCTGACGGACATATTTCGAGATATTTCTTCTTCTTGTTGTTCTTCTTCTGCACAGCTAAGCTGGAAGTGGCATTTGCGGCTCGCACTAGTGCAGAGTTATCTCAAAGAAAGGGGCCACGGTGTTTCTGTATCTCTATTATGTTGGTGCGGCTTCGGAACTTTTAAATATCTCGATATATCTCGAAAACTACGCTTCTGATCAAAAAATATCATAGAACCTAAATTGTAGGAAACATAATTCTCTACAAAAAACGTCTCATAACATTTTGCCATAGCTCGCTTCGTTTCCGAGATATTTGCAGATTCAGCTCAAAGGAACGGGCCTGATGGACATATTTCGAGATATTTCTTCTTCTTGTTGTTCTTCTTCTGCACAGCTAAGCTGGAAGTGGCATTTGCGGCTCGCACTAGTGCAGAGTTATCTCAAAGAAAGGGGCCACGGTGTTTCTGTATCTCTATTATGTTGGTGCGGCTTCGGAACTTTTAAATATCTCGATATATCTCGAAAACTACGCTTCTGATCAAAAAATATCATAGAACATAAACTGTAGGAAACATAATTCTCTACGAAAAAGGTCTCTTAACATTTTGCCATAGCTCGCTTCGTTTCCGAGATATTTGCAGATATATCTCAAGGGAAGGGGCCTGACGGACATATTTCGAGATATTTCTTCTTCTTGTTGTTCTTCTTCTGCACAGCTAAGCTGGAAGTGGCATTTGCAGCTCGCAATAGTGCAGAGTTATCTCAAAGAAAGGGGCCACGGTGTTTCTGTATCTCTATTATGTTGGTGCGGCTTCGAAACTTTTAAATATCTTGATATATCTCGAGAACTACGCTTGTGATCAAAAAATATCATAGAACATAAAAAGTAGGAAACTTAATTCTCTACAAAAAAGGTCTCTTAACATTTTGCCATAGCTCGCTTCGTTTCCGAGATATTTGCAGATTTATCTCAAGGGAAGGGGCCTGACGGACATATTTCGAGATATTTCTTCTTCTTGTTGTTCTTCTTCTGCACAGCTAAGCTGGAAGTGGCATTTGCGGCTCGCACTAGTGCAGAGTTATCTCAAAGAAAGGGGCTACGGTGTTTCTGTATCTCTATTATGTTGGTGCGGCTTCGGAACTTTTAAATATCTCGATATATCTCGATAACTACGCTTCTGATCAAAAAATATCATAGAACATAAAAAGTAGGAAACTTAATTCTCTACAAAAAAGGTCTCTTAACATTTTGCCATCGCTCGCTTCGTTTCCGAGATATTTGCAGATTTATCTCAAGGGAAGGGGCCTGACGGACATATTTCGAGATATTTCTTCTTCTTGTTGTTCTTCTTCTGCACAGCTAAGCTGGAAGTGGCATTTGCGGCTCGCACTAGTGCAGAGTTATCTCAAAGAAAGGGGCCACGGTGTTTCTGTATCTCTATTATGTTGGTGCGGCTTCGGAACTTTTAAATATCTCGATATATCTCGAAAACTACGCTTCTGATCAAAAAATATCATAGAACGTAAAAAGTAGGAAACTTAATTCTCTACAAAAAAGGTCTCTTAACATTTTGCCATAGCTCGCTTCGTTTCCGAGATATTTGCAGATTTATCTCAAGGGAAGGGGCCTGACGGACATATTTCGAGATATTTCTTCTTCTTGTTGTTCTTCTTCTGCACAGCTAAACTGGAAGTGGCATTTCCAGCTCGCAATCGTGCAGAGTTATCTCAAAGAAAGGGGCCACGGTGTTTCTGTATCTCTATTATGTTGGTGCGGCTTCGGAACTTTCAAATATCTTGATATATCTCGAGAACTACGCATCTGATCAAAAAATATCATAGAACATAAAAAGTAGGAAACTTAATTCTCTACAAAAAAGGTCTGTTAACATTTTGCCATAGCTCGCTTCGTTTCCGAGATATTTGCAGATTTATCTCAAGGGAAGGGGCCTGACGGACATATTTCGAGATATTTCTTCTTCTTGTTGTTCTTCTTCTGCACAGCTAAGCTGGAAGTGGCATTTGCAGCTCGCAATAGTGCAGAGTTATCTCAAAGAAAGGGGCCACGGTGTTTCTGTATCTCTATTATGTTGGTGCGGCTTCGGAACTTTTAAATATCTTGATATATCTCGAGAACTACGCATCTGATCAAAAAATATCATAGAACATAAAAAGTAGGAAACTTAATTCTCTACAAAAAAGGTCTCTTAACATTTTGCCATAGCTCGCTTCGTTTCCGAGATATGTGCAGATTTATCTCAAGGGAAGGGGCCTGACGGACATATTTCGAGATATTTCTTCTTCTTGTTGTTCTTCTTCTGCACAGCTAAGCTGGAAGTGGCATTTGCAGCTCGCAATAGTGCAGAGTTATCTCAAAGAAAGGGGCCACGGTGTTTCTGTATCTCTATTATGTTGGTGCGGCTTCGGAACTTTTAAATATCTCGATATATCTCGAAAACTACGCTTCTGATCAAAAAATATCATAGAACATAAATTGTAGGAAACATAACTCTCTACAAAAAAGGTCTGTTAACATTTTGCCATAGCTCGCTTCGTTTCCGACATATTTGCAGATATATCTCAAGGGAAGGGGCCTGACGGACATATTTCGAGATATTTCTTCTTCTTGTTGTTCTTCTTCTGCACAGCCAAGCTGGAAGTGGCATTTGCAGCTCGCAATAGTGCAGAGTTATCTCAAAGGAAGGGACCACGGTGTTTCTGTATCTCTATTATGTTGGTGCGGCTTCGGAACTTTTAAATATCTTGATATATGTCGAGAACTACGCTTCTGATCAAAAAATATCATACAACATAAATTGTAGGAAACATAATTCTCTACAAAAAAGGTCTCTTAAGATTTTGCCATAGCTTGTTTCGTTTCCGAGATATTTGCAGATATATCTCAAGGGAAGGGGCCTGACGGACATATTTCGAGATATTTCTTCTTCTTGTTGTTCTTCTTCTGCACAGCTAAGCTGGAAGTGGCATTTGCAGCTCGCAATAGTGTAGAGTTATCTCAAAGAAAGGGGCCACGGTGTTTCTGTATCTCTATTATGTTGGTGCGGCTTCGGAACTTTTAAATATCTTGATATATCTCGAGAACTACGCATCTGATCAAAAAATATCATAGTACATAAAAAGTAGGAAACTTAATTCTCTACAAAAAAGGTCTCTTAACATTTTGCCATAGCTCGCTTCGTTTCCGAGATATGTGCAGATTTATCTCAAGGGAAGGGGCCTGACGGACATATTTCGAGATATTTCTTCTTCTTGTTGTTCTTCTTCTGCACAGCTAAGCTGGAAGTGGCATTTGCAGCTCGCAATAGTGCAGAGTTATCTCAAAGAAAGGGGCCACGGTGTTTCTGTATCTCTATTATGTTGGTGCGGCTTCGGAACTTTTAAATATCTCGATATATCTCCAAAACTACGCTTCTGATCAAAAAATATCATAGAACATAAATTGTAGAAAAGATAATTCTCTACAAAAAAGGTCTCTTAAGATTTTGCCATAGCTCGTTTCGTTTACGAGATATTTGCAGATATATCTCAAGGGAAGGGGCCTGACGGACATATTTCGAGATATTTCTTCTTCTTGTTGTTCTTCTTCTGCACAGCTAAGCTGGAAGTGGCATTTACAGCTCGCATTAGTGCAGAGTTATCTCAAAGAAAGGGGCCACGGTGTTTCTGTATCTCTATTATGTTGGTGCGGCTTCGGAACTTTTAAATATCTCGATATATCTCGAAAACTACGCTTCTGATCAAAAAATATCGTAGAACATAAATTGTAGAAAACATAGTTCTCTACAAAAAAGGTCTCTTAACATTTTGCCATAGCTCGCTTCGTTTCCGAGATATTTGCAGATATATCTCAAGGGAAGGGGCCTGACGGACATATTTCGAGATATTTCTTCTTCTTGTTGTTCTTCTTCTGCACAGCTAAGCTGGAAGTGGCATTTACAGCTCGCAATAGTGCAGAGTTATCTCAAAGAAAGGGGCCACGGTGTTTCTGTATCTCTATTATGTTTTTGCGGCTTCGGAACTTTTAAATATCTTGATATATCTCGGGAACTACGCATCTGATCAAAAAATATCATAGAACATAAAAAGTAGGAAACTTAATTCTCTACAAAAAAGGTCTCTTAACATTTTGCCATAGTTCTCTTCGTTTCCGAGATATTTGCAGATTTATCTCAAGGGAAAGGGCCTGACGGACATATTCCAAGATATTTCTTCTTCTTGTTGTTCTTCTTCTGGACAGCTATGCTGGAAGTGGCATTTGCGGCTCGCACTAGTGCAGAGTTATCTCAAAGAAAGGGGCCACGGTGTTTCTGTATCTCTATTATGTTGGTGCGGCTTCGGAACTTTTAAATATCTCGATATATCTCGAAAACTACGCTTCTGATCAAAAAATATCTAAGAACATAAATTGTAGGAAACATAATTCTCTACAAAAAAGGTCTCTTAACATTTTGAAATAGCTCGGTTCGTTTCCGAGATATTTGCAGATATATCTCAAGGGAAGGGGCCTGACGGACATATTTCGAGATATTTCTTCTTCTTGTTGTTCTTCCTCTGCACAGCTAAGCTGGAAGTGGCATTTACAGCTCGCAATAGTGCAGAGTTATCTCAAAGAAAGGGGCCACGGTGTTTCTGTATCTCTATTATGTTGGTGCGGCTTCGGAACTTTTAAATATCTTGATATATCTCGGAAACTACGCATCTGATCAAAAAATATGATAGAACATAAAAAGTAGGAAACTTAATTCTCTACAAAAAAGTTCTCTTAACATTTTGCCATAGCTCGCTTCGTTTCCGAGATATTTGCAGATTTATCTCAAGGGAAGGGGCCTGACGGACATATTTCGAGATATTTCTTCTTCTTGTTGTTCTTCTTCTGCACAGCTAAGCTGGAAGTGGCATTTGCGGCTCGCACTAGTGCAGAGTTATCTCAAAGAAAGGGGCCACGGTGTTTCTGTATCTCTATTATGTTGGTGCGGCTTCGGAACTTTTAAATATCTCGATATATCTCGAAAACTACGCTTCTGATCAAAAAATATCATAGAACATGAATTGTAGGAAACATAATTCTCTACGAAAAAGGTCTCTTACCATTTTGCCATAGCTCGCTTCGTTTCCGAGATATTTGCAGATATATCTCAAGGGAAGGGGCCTGACGGACATATTTCGAGATATTTCTTCTTCTTGTTGTTCTTCTTCTGCACAGCTAAGCTGGAAGTGGCATTTACAGCTCGAAATAGTGCAGAGTTATCTCAAAGAAAGGGGCCACGGTGTTTCTGTATCTCTATTATGTTGGTGCGGCTTCGGAACTTTTAAATATCTAGATATATCTCGGGAACTACGCATCTGATCAAAAAATATCATAGAACATAAAAAGTAGGAAACTTAATTCTCTACAAAAAAGGTCTCTTAACATTTTGCCATAGCTCGCTTCGTTTCCGAGATATTTGCAGATTTATCTCAAGGGAAGGGGCCTGACGGACATATTTCGATATATTTCTTCTTCTTGTTGTTCTTCTTCTGCACAGCTAAGCTGGAAGTGGCATTTGCGGCTCGCACTAGTGCAGAGTTATCTCAAAGAAAGGGGCCACGGTGTTTCTGTATCTCTATTATGTTGGTGCGGCTTCGGAACTTTTAAATATCTCGATATATCTCGAAAACTACGCTTCTGATCAAAAAATATCATACAACATAAATTGTAGGAAACATAATTCTCTACAAAAAAGGTCTCTTACCATTTTGCCATAGCTCGCTTCGTTTCCGAGATATTTGCAGATATATCTCAAGGGAAGGGGCCTGACGGACATATTTCGAGATATTTCTTCTTCTTGTTGTTCTTCTTCTGCGCAGCTAAGCTGGAAGTGGCATTTACAGCTCGAAATAGTGCAGAGTTATATCAAAGAAAGGGGCCACGGTGTTTCTGTATCTCTATTATGTTGGTGCGGCTTCGGAACTTTTAAATATCTTGATATATCTCGCGAACTACGCATCTGATCAAAAAATATCATAGAACATAAATAGTAGGAAACTTAATTCTCTACAAAAAAGGTCTCTCAACATTTTGCCATAGCTCGCTTCGTTTCCGAGATATTTGCACATTTATCTCAAGGGAAGGGGCCTAACGGACATATTTCGAGATATTTCTTCTTCTTGTTGTTCTTCTTCTGCACAGCTAAGCTGGAAGTGGCATTTGCGGCTCGCACTAGTGCAGAGTTATCTCAAAGAAAGGGGCCACGGTGTTTCTGTATCTCTATTATGTTGGTGCGGCTTCGGAACTTTTAAATATCTTGATATATCTCGAGAACTACGCATCTGATCAAAAAATATCATACTACATAAAAAGTAGGAAACTTTATTCTCTACAAGAAAGGTCTCTAAACATTTTGCCATAGCTCGCTTCGTTTCCGAGATATTTGCAGATTTATCTCAAGGGAAGGGGCCTGACGGACATATTTCGAGATATTTCTTCTTCTTGTTGTTCTTCTTCTGCACAGCTAAGCTGGAAGTGGCATTTGCAGCTCGCAATAGTGCAGAGTTATCTCAAAGAGAGGGGCCACGGTATTTCTGTATCTCTATTATGTTGGTGCGGCTTCGGAACTTTTAAATATCTTGATATATCTCGAGAACTACGCATCTGATCAAAAAATATCATACTACATAAAAAGTAGGAAACTTAATTCTCTACAAGAAAGGTCTCTAAACATTTTGCCATAGCTCGCTTCGTTTCCGAGATATTTGCAGATTTATCTCAACGGAAGGGGCCTGACGGACATATTTCTAGATATTTCTTCTTCTTGTTGTTCTTCTTCTGCACAGCTAAGCTGGAAGTGGCATTTGCAGCTCGCAATAGTGCAGAGTTATCTCAAAGAGAGGGGCCACGGTGTTTCTGTATCTCTATTATGTTGGTGCGGCTTCGGAACTTTTAAATATCTAGATATATCTCGGGAACTACGCATCTGATCAAAAAATATCATAGAACATAAAAAGTAGGAAACTTAATTCTCTACAAAAAAGGTCTCTTAACATTTTGCCATAGCTCGCTTCGTTTCCGAGATATTTGCAGATTTATCTCAAGGGAAGGGGCCTGACGGACATATTTCGATATATTTCTTCTTCTTGTTGTTCTTCTTCTGCACAGCTAAGCTGGAAGTGGCATTTGCGGCTCGCACTAGTGCAGAGTTATCTCAAAGAAAGGGGCCACGGTGTTTCTGTATCTCTATTATGTTGGTGCGGCTTCGGAACTTTTAAATATCTCGAAAATATCTCGAAAACTACGCTTCTGATCAAAAAATATCATACAACATAAATTGTAGGAAACATAATTCTCTACAAAAAAGGTCTCTTACCATTTTGCCATAGCTCGCTTCGTTTCCGAGATATTTGCAGATATATCTCAAGGGAAGGGGCCTGACGGACATATTTCGAGATATTTCTTCTTCTTGTTGTTCTTCTTCTGCGCAGCTAAGCTGGAAGTGGCATTTACAGCTCGAAATAGTGCAGAGTTATCTCAAAGAAAGGGGCCACGGTGTTTCTGTATCTCTATTATGTTGGTGCGGCTTCGGAACTTTTAAATATCTTGATATATCTCGCGAACTACGCATCTGATCAAAAAATATCATAGAACATAAATAGTAGGAAACTTAATTCTCTACAAAAAAGGTCTCTCAACATTTTGCCATAGCTCGCTTCGTTTCCGAGATATTTGCACATTTATCTCAAGGGAAGGGGCCTAACGGACATATTTCGAGATATTTCTTCTTCTTGTTGTTCTTCTTCTGCACAGCTAAGCTGGAAGTGGCATTTGCGGCTCGCACTAGTGCAGAGTTATCTCAAAGAAAGGGGCCACGGTGTTTCTGTATCTCTATTATGTTGGTGCGGCTTCGGAACTTTTAAATATCTTGATATATCTCGAGAACTACGCATCTGATCAAAAAATATCATACTACATAAAAAGTAGGAAACTTTATTCTCTACAAGAAAGGTCTCTAAACATTTTGCCATAGCTCGCTTCGTTTCCGAGATATTTGCAGATTTATCTCAAGGGAAGGGGCCTGACGGACATATTTCGAGATATTTCTTCTTCTTGTTGTTCTTCTTCTGCACAGCTAAGCTGGAAGTGGCATTTGCAGCTCGCAATAGTGCAGAGTTATCTCAAAGAGAGGGGCCACGGTATTTCTGTATCTCTATTATGTTGGTGCGGCTTCGGAACTTTTAAATATCTTGATATATCTCGAGAACTACGCATCTGATCAAAAAATATCATACTACATAAAAAGTAGGAAACTTAATTCTCTACAAGAAAGGTCTCTAAACATTTTGCCATAGCTCGCTTCGTTTCCGAGATATTTGCAGATTTATCTCAACGGAAGGGGCCTGACGGACATATTTCTAGATATTTCTTCTTCTTGTTGTTCTTCTTCTGCACAGCTAAGCTGGAAGTGGCATTTGCAGCTCGCAATAGTGCAGAGTTATCTCAAAGAGAGGGGCCACGGTGTTTCTGTATCTCTATTATGTTGGTGCGGCTTCGGAACTTTTAAATATCTTGATATATCTCGAGAACTACGCATCTGATCAAAAAATATCAGAGAAGATAAATAGTAGGAAACTTAATTCTCTACAAAAAAGGTCTCTAAACATTTTGCCATAGCTCGCTTCGTTTCCGAGATATTTGCAGATTTATCTCAAGGGAAGGGGCCTGACGGACATATTTCGAGATATTTCTTCTTCTTGTTGTTCTTCTTCTGCACAGCTAAGCTGGAAGTGGCATTTGCAGCTCGCAATAGTGCAGAGTTATCTCAAAGAGAGGGGCCACGGTATTTCTGTATCTCTATTATGTTGGTGCGGCTTCGGAACTTTTAAATATCTTGATATATCTCGAGAACTACGCATCTGATCAAAAAATATCATACTACATATAAAGTAGGAAACTTAATTCTCTACAAGAAAGGTCTCTAAACATTTTGCCATAGCTCGCTTCGTTTCCGAGATATTTGCAGATTTATCTCAACGGAAGGGGCCTAACGGACATATTTCTAGATATTTCTTCTTCTTGTTGTTCTTCTTCTGCACAGCTAAGCTGGAAGTGGCATTTGCAGCTCGCAATAGTGCAGAGTTATCTCAAAGAGAGGGGCCACGGTGTTTCTGTATCTCTATTATGTTGGTGCGGCTTCGGAACTTTTAAATATCTTGATATATCTCGAGAACTACGCATCTGATCAAAAAATATCATAGAAGATAAATAGTAGGAAACTTAATTCTCTACAAAAAACGTCTCTTAACATTTTGCCATAGCTCGCTTCGTTTCCGAGATATTTGCAGATTTATCTCAAGGGAAGGGGCCTGACGGACATATTTCGAGATATTTCTTCTTCTTGTTGTTCTTCTTCTGCACAGCTAAGCTGGAAGTGGCATTTGCAGCTCGCAATAGTGCAGAGTTATCTCAAAGAAAGGGGCCACGGTGTTTCTGTATCTCTATTATGTTGGTGCGGCTTCGGAACTTTTAAATATCTTGATATATCTCGAAAACTACGCATCTGATCAAAAAATATCATAGAACGTAAAAGGTAGGAAACTTAATTCTCTACAAAAAAGGTCCCTTAACATTTTGCCATAGCTCGCTTCGTTTCCCAGATATTTGCAGATTTATCTCAAGGGAAGGGGCCTGACGGACATATTTCGAGATATTTCTTCTTCTTGTTGTTCTTCTTCTGCACAGCTAAGCTGGAAGTGGCATTTGCAGCGCGCAATAGTGCAGAGTTATCTCAAAGAAAGGGGCCACGGTGTTTCTGTATCTCTATTATGTTGGTGCGGCTTCGGAACTTTTAAATATCTCGATATATCTCGAAAACTACGCTTCTGATCAAAAAATATCATAGAAGGTAAATTGTCGAAAACATAATTCTCTACAAAAAAGGTCTCTTAACATTTTGCCATAGCTCGCTTCGTTTCCGAGACATTTGCAGATTTATCTCAAGGGAAGGGGCCTGACGGACATATTTCGAGATATTTCTTCTTCTTGTTGTTCTTCTTCTGCACAGCTAAGCTGGAAGTGGCATTTGCAGCGCGCAATAGTGCAGAGTTATCTCAAAGAAAGGGGCCACGGTGTTTCTGTATCTCTATTATGTTGGTGCGGCTTCGGAACTTTTAAATATCTTGATATATCTCGCGAACTACGCATCTGATCAAAAAATATCATAGAACATAAATAGTAGGAAACTTAATTCTCTACAAAAAAGGTCTCTCAACATTTTGCCATAGCTCGCTTCGTTTCCGAGATATTTGCACATTTATCTCAAGGGAAGGGGCCTAACGGACATATTTCGAGTTATTTCTTCTTCTTGTTGTTCTTCTTCTGCACAGCTAAGCTGGAAGTGGCATTTGCGGCTCGCACTAGTGCAGAGTTATCTCAAAGAAAGGGGCCACGGTGTTTCTGTATCTCTATTATGTTGGTGCGGCTTCGGAACTTTTAAATATCTTGATATATCTCGAGAACTACGCATCTGATCAAAAAATATCATACTACATAAAAAGTAGGAAACTTTATTCTCTACAAGAAAGGTCTCTAAACATTTTGCCATAGCTCGCTTCGTTTCCGAGATATTTGCAGATTTATCTCAAGGGAAGGGGCCTGACGGACATATTTCGAGATATTTCTTCTTCTTGTTGTTCTTCTTCTGCACAGCTAAGCTGGAAGTAGCATTTGCAGCTCGCAATAGTGCAGAGTTATCTCAAAGAGAGGGGCCACGGTATTTCTGTATCTCTATTATGTTGGTGCGGCTTCGGAACTTTTAAATATCTTGATATATCTCGAGAACTACGCATCTGATCAAAAAATATCATACTACATAAAAAGTAGGAAACGTAATTCTCTACAAGAAAGGTCTCTAAACATTTTGCCATAGCTCGCTTCGTTTCCGAGATATTTGCAGATTTATCTCAACGGAAGGGGCCTGACGGACATATTTCTAGATATTTCTTCTTCTTGTTGTTCTTCTTCTGCACAGCTAAGCTGGAAGTGGCATTTGCAGCTCGCAATAGTGCAGAGTTATCTCAAAGAGAGGGGCCACGGTGTTTCTGTATCTCTATTATGTTGGTGCGGCTTCGGAACTTTTAAATATCTTGATATATCTCGAGAACTACGCATCTGATCAAAAAATATCATAGAAGATATATAGTAGGAAACTTAATTCTCTACAAAAAAGGTCTCTTAACATTTTGCCATAGCTCGCTTCGTTTCCGAGATATTTGCAGATTTATCTCAAGGGAAGGGGCCTGACGGACATATTTCGAGATATTTCTTCTTCTTGTTGTTCTTCTTCTGCACAGCTAAGCTGGAAGTGGCATTTGCAGCTCGCAATAGTGCAGAGTTATCTCAAAGAAAGGGGCCACGGTGTTTCTGTATCTCTATTATGTTGGTGCGGCTTCGGAACTTTTAAATATCTCGATATATCTCGAAAACTACGTTTCTAATCAAAAAATATCATAGAACATAAATTGTAGGAAACATAATTCTCTACAAAAAAGGTCTCTTAACATTTTGCCATAGCTCGCGTCGTTTCCGAGATATTTGCAGATATATCTCATGGGAAGGGGCCTGACGGACATATTTCGAGATATTTCTTCTTCTTGTTGTTCTTCTTCTGCACAGCTAAGCTGGAAGTGGCATTTACAGCTCGCATTAGTGCAGAGTTATCTCAAAGAAAGGGGCCACGGTGTTTCTGTATCTCTATTATGTTGGTGCGGCTTCGGAACTTTTAAATATCTCGATATATCTCGAAAACTACGTTTCTAATCAAAAAATATCATAGAACATAAATTGTAGGAAACATAATTCTCTACAAAAAAGGTCTCTTAACATTTTGCCATAGCTCGCGTCGTTTCCGAGATATTTGCAGATATATCTCATGGGAAGGGGCCTGACGGACATATTTCGAGATATTTCTTCTTCTTGTTGTTCTTCTTCTGCACAGCTAAGCTGGAAGTGGCATTTACAGCTCGCATTAGTGCAGAGTTATCTCAAAGAAAGGGGCCACGGTGTTTCTGTATCTCTATTATGTTGGTGCGGCTTCGGAACTTTTAAATATCTCGATACATCTCGAAAACTACGCTTCTGATCAAAAAATATCGTAGAACATAAATTGTAGATAACATAATTCTCTACAAAAAAGGTCTCTTAACATTTTGCCATAGCTCGCTTGGTTTCCGAGATATTTGCAGATATATCTCAAGGGAAGGGGCCTGACGGACATATTTCGAGATATTTCTTCTTCTTGTTGTTCTTCTTCTGCACAGCTAAGCTGGAAGTGGCATTTACAGCTCGCAATAGTGCAGAGTTATCTCAAAGAAAGGGGCCACGGTGTTTCTGTATCTCTATTATGTTTTTGCGGCTTCGGAACTTTTAAATATCTTGATATATCTCGGGAACTACGCATCTGATCAAAAAATATCATAGAACATAAAAAGTAGGAAACTTAATTCTCTACAAAAAAGGTCTCTTAACATTTTGCCATAGTTCTCTTCGTTTCCGAGATATTTGCAGATTTATCTCAAGGGAAGGGGCCTGACGGACATATTCCGAGATATTTCTTCTTCTTGTTGTTCTTCTTCTGGACAGCTATGCTGGAAGTGGCATTTGCGGCTCGCACTAGTGCAGAGTTATCTCAAAGAAAGGGGCCACGGTGTTTCTGTATCTCTATTATGTTGGTGCGGCTTCGGAACTTTTAAATATCTCGATATATCTCGAAAACTACGCTTCTGATCAAAAAATATCTAAGAACATAAATTGTAGGAAACATAATTCTCTACAAAAAAGGTCTCTTAACATTTTGAAATAGCTCGGTTCGTTTCCGAGATATTTGCAGATATATCTCAAGGGAAGGGGCCTGACGGACATATTTCGAGATATTTCTTCTTCTTGTTGTTCTTTCTCTGCACAGCTAAGCTGGAAGTGGCATTTACAGCTCGCAATAGTGCAGAGTTATCTCAAAGAAAGGGGCCACGGTGTTTCTGTATCTCTATTATGTTGGTGCGGCTTCGGAACTTTTAAATATCTTGATATATCTCGGAAACTACGCATCTGATCAAAAAATATCATAGAACATAAAAAGTAGGAAACTTAATTCTCTACAAAAAAGGTCTCTTAACATTTTGCCATAGCTCGCTTCGTTTCCGAGATATTTGCAGATTTATCTCAAGGGAAGGGGCCTGACGGACATATTTCGAGATATTTCTTCTTCTTGTTGTTCTTCTTCTGCACAGCTAAGCTGGAAGTGGCATTTGCGGCTCGCACTAGTGCAGAGTTATCTCAAAGAAAGGGGCCACGGTGTTTCTGTATCTCTATTATGTTGGTGCGGCTTCGGAACTTTTAAATATCTCGATCTATCTCGAAAACTACGCTTCTGATCAAAAAATATCATAGAACATGAATTGTAGGAAACATAATTCTCTACGAAAAAGGTCTCTTACCATTTTGCCATAGCTCGCTTCGTTTCCGAGATATTTGCAGATATATCTCAAGGGAAGGGGCCTGACGGACATATTTCGAGATATTTCTTCTTCTTGTTGTTCTTCTTCTGCACAGCTAAGCTGGAAGTGGCATTTACAGCTCGAAATAGTGCAGAGTTATCTCAAAGAAAGGGGCCACGGTGTTTCTGTATCTCTATTATGTTGGTGCGGCTTCGGAACTTTTAAATATCTAGATATATCTCGGGAACTACGCATCTGATCAAAAAATATCATAGAACATAAAAAGTAGGAAACTTAATGCTCTACAAAAAAGGTCTCTTAACATTTTGCCATAGCTCGCTTCGTTTCCGAGATATTTGCAGATTTATCTCAAGGGAAGGGGCCTGACGGACATATTTCGATATATTTCTTCTTCTTGTTGTTCTTCTTCTGCACAGCTAAGCTGGAAGTGGCATTTGCGGCTCGCACTAGTGCAGAGTTATCTCAAAGAAAGGGGCCACGGTGTTTCTGTATCTCTATTATGTTGGTGCGGCTTCGGAACTTTTAAATATCTCGATATATCTCGAAAACTACGCTTCTGATCAAAAAATATCATAGAACATAAATTGTAGGAAACATAATTCTCTACAAAAAAGGTCTCTTACCATTTTGCCATAGCTCGCTTCGTTTCCGAGATATTTGCAGATATATCTCAAGGGAAGGGGCCTGACGGACATATTTCGAGATATTTCTTCTTCTTGTTGTTCTTCTTCTGCGCAGCTAAGCTGGAAGTGGCATTTACAGCTCGAAATAGTGCAGAGTTATCTCAAAGAAAGGGGCCACGGTGTTTCTGTATCTCTATTATGTTGGTGCGGCTTCGGAACTTTTAAATATCTTGATATATCTCGGGAACTACGCATCTGATCAAAAAATATCATAGAACATAAAAAGTAGGAAACTTAATTCTCTACAAAAAAGGTCTCTTAACATTTTGCCATAGCTCTCTTCGTTTCCGAGATATTTGCAGATTTATCTCAAGGGAAGGGGCCTGACGGACATATTTCGAGATATTTCTTCTTCTTGTTGTTCTTCTTCTGCACAGCTAAGCTGGAAGTGGAATTTGCGGCTCGCACTAGTGCAGAGTTATCTCAAAGAAAGGGGCCACGGTGTTTCTGTATCTCTATTATGTTGGTGCGGCTTCGGAACTTTTAAATATCTCGATATATCTCGAAAACTACGCATCTGATAAAAAAATATCATAGAACATAAAAAGTAGGAAACCTAATTTTCTACAAAAAAGGTCTGTTAACATTTTGCCGTAGCTCGCTTCGTTTCCGAGATATTTGCAGATTTATCTCAAGGGAAGGGGCCTGACGGACATATTTTGAGATATTTCTTCTTCTTGTTGTTCTTCTTCTGCACAGCTAAGCTGGAAGTGGCATTTGCAGCGCCCAATAGTGCAGAGTTATCTCAAAGAAAGGGGCCACGGTGTTTCTGTATCTCTATTATGTTGGTGCGGTTTCGGAACTTTTAAATATCTGGATATATCTCGAGAACTACGCATCTGATCAAAAAATATCATAGAACATAAAAAGTAGGAAACTTAATTCTCTACAAAAAAGGTCTCTTAAGATTTTGCCATAGCTCGCTTCGTTTCCGAGATATTTGCAGATTTATCTCGAGGGAAGGGGCCTGACGGACATATTTCGAGATGTTTCTTCTTCTTGTTGTTCTTCTTCTGCACAGCTAAGCTGGAAGTGGCATTTGCAGCGCGCAATAGTGCAGAGTTATCTCAAAGAAAGGGGCCACGGTGTTTCTGTATCTCTATTATGTTGGTGCGGCTTCGGAACTTTTAAATATCTCGATATATCTCGAAAACTACGCTTCTGATCAAAAAATATCATAGAAGGTAAATTGTCGAAAACATAATTCTCTACAAGAAAGGTCTCTTAACATTTTGCCATAGCTCGCTTCGTTTCCGAGACATTTGCAGATTTATCTCAAGGGAAGGGGCCTGACGGACATATTTCGAGATATTTCTTCTTCTTGTTGTTCTTCTTCTGCACAGCTAAGCTGGAAGTGGCATTTGCAGCTCGCAATAGTGCAGAGTTATCTCAAAGAAAGGAGCCACGGTGTTTCTGTATCTCTATTATGTTGGTGCGGCTTCGGAACTTTTAAATATCTTGATATATCTCGCGAACTACGCATCTGATCAAAAAATATCATAGAACATAAATAGTAGGAAACTTAATTCTCTACAAAAAAGGTCTCTCAACATTTTGCCATAGCTCGCTTCGTTTCCGAGATATTTGCACATTTATCTCAAGGGAAGGGGCCTAACGGACATATTTCGAGATATTTCTTCTTCTTGTTGTTCTTCTTCTGCACAGCTAAGCTGGAAGTGGCATTTGCGGCTCGCACTAGTGCAGAGTTATCTCAAAGAAAGGGGCCACGGTGTTTCTGTATCTCTATTATGTTGGTGCGGCTTCGGAACTTTTAAAGATCTTGATATATCTCGAGAACTACGCATATGATCAAAAAATATCATACTACATAAAAAGTAGGAAACTTAATTCTCTACAAGAAAGGTCTCTAAACATTTTGCCATAGCTCGCTTCGTTTCCGAGATATTTGCAGATTTATCTCAACGGAAGGGGCCTGACGGACATATTTCTAGATATTTCTTCTTCTTGTTGTTCTTCTTCTGCACAGCTAAGCTGGAAGTGGCATTTGCAGCTCGCAATAGTGCAGAGTTATCTCAAAGAGAGGGGCCACGGTGTTTCTGTATCTCTATTATGTTGGTGCGGCTTCGGAACTTTTAAATATCTTGATATATCTCGAGAACTACGCATCTGATCAAAAAATATCATAGAAGATAAATAGTAGGAAACTTAATTCTCTACAAAAAAGGTCTCTCAACATTTTGCCATAGCTCGCTTCGTTTCCGAGATATTTGCAGATTCAGCTCAAAGGAACGGGCCTGACGGACATATTTCGAGATATTTCTTCTTCTTGTTGTTCTTCTTCTGCACAGCTAAGCTGGAAGTGGCATTTGCAGCTCGCAATAGTGCAGAGTTATCTCAAAGGAAGGGGCCACGGTGTTTCTGTATCTCTATTATGTTGGTGCGGCTTCGGAACTTTTAAATATCTTGATATATCTCGAAAACTACGCATCTGATCAAAAAATATCATAGAACGTAAAAGGTAGGAAACCTAATTTTCTACAAAAAAGGTCTGTTAACATTTTGCCGTAGCTCGCTTCGTTTCCGAGATATTTGCAGATTTATCTCAAGGGAAGGGGCCTGACGGACATATTTCGAGATATTTCTTCTTCTTGTTGTTCTTCTTCTGCGCAGCTAAGCTGGAAGTGGCATTTACAGCTCGAAATAGTGCAGAGTTATCTCAAAGAAAGGGGCCACGGTGTTTCTGTATCTCTATTATGTTGGTGCGGCTTCGGAACTTTTAAATATCTTGATATATCTCGGGAACTACGCATCTGATCAAAAAATATCATAGAACATAAAAAGTAGGAAACTTAATTCTCTACAAAAAAGGTCTCTTAACATTTTGCCATAGCTCTCTTCGTTTCCGAGATATTTGCAGATTTATCTCAAGGGAAGGGGCCTGACGGACATATTTCGAGATATTTCTTCTTCTTGTTGTTCTTCTTCTGCACAGCTAAGCTGGAAGTGGAATTTGCGGCTCGCACTAGTGCAGAGTTATCTCAAAGAAAGGGGCCACGGTGTTTCTGTATCTCTATTATGTTGGTGCGGCTTCGGAACTTTTAAATATCTCGATATATCTCGAAAACTACGCATCTGATAAAAAAATATCATAGAACATAAAAAGTAGGAAACCTAATTTTCTACAAAAAAGGTCTGTTAACATTTTGCCGTAGCTCGCTTCGTTTCCGAGATATTTGCAGATTTATCTCAAGGGAAGGGGCCTGACGGACATATTTTGAGATATTTCTTCTTCTTGTTGTTCTTCTTCTGCACAGCTAAGCTGGAAGTGGCATTTGCAGCGCCCAATAGTGCAGAGTTATCTCAAAGAAAGGGGCCACGGTGTTTCTGTATCTCTATTATGTTGGTGCGGTTTCGGAACTTTTAAATATCTGGATATATCTCGAGAACTACGCATCTGATCAAAAAATATCATAGAACATAAAAAGTAGGAAACTTAATTCTCTACAAAAAAGGTCTCTTAAGATTTTGCCATAGCTCGCTTCGTTTCCGAGATATTTGCAGATTTATCTCGAGGGAAGGGGCCTGACGGACATATTTCGAGATGTTTCTTCTTCTTGTTGTTCTTCTTCTGCACAGCTAAGCTGGAAGTGGCATTTGCAGCGCGCAATAGTGCAGAGTTATCTCAAAGAAAGGGGCCACGGTGTTTCTGTATCTCTATTATGTTGGTGCGGCTTCGGAACTTTTAAATATCTCGATATATCTCGAAAACTACGCTTCTGATCAAAAAATATCATAGAAGGTAAATTGTCGAAAACATAATTCTCTACAAGAAAGGTCTCTTAACATTTTGCCATAGCTCGCTTCGTTTCCGAGACATTTGCAGATTTATCTCAAGGGAAGGGGCCTGACGGACATATTTCGAGATATTTCTTCTTCTTGTTGTTCTTCTTCTGCACAGCTAAGCTGGAAGTGGCATTTGCAGCTCGCAATAGTGCAGAGTTATCTCAAAGAAAGGAGCCACGGTGTTTCTGTATCTCTATTATGTTGGTGCGGCTTCGGAACTTTTAAATATCTTGATATATCTCGCGAACTACGCATCTGATCAAAAAATATCATAGAACATAAATAGTAGGAAACTTAATTCTCTACAAAAAAGGTCTCTCAACATTTTGCCATAGCTCGCTTCGTTTCCGAGATATTTGCACATTTATCTCAAGGGAAGGGGCCTAACGGACATATTTCGAGATATTTCTTCTTCTTGTTGTTCTTCTTCTGCACAGCTAAGCTGGAAGTGGCATTTGCGGCTCGCACTAGTGCAGAGTTATCTCAAAGAAAGGGGCCACGGTGTTTCTGTATCTCTATTATGTTGGTGCGGCTTCGGAACTTTTAAAGATCTTGATATATCTCGAGAACTACGCATATGATCAAAAAATATCATACTACATAAAAAGTAGGAAACTTAATTCTCTACAAGAAAGGTCTCTAAACATTTTGCCATAGCTCGCTTCGTTTCCGAGATATTTGCAGATTTATCTCAACGGAAGGGGCCTGACGGACATATTTCTAGATATTTCTTCTTCTTGTTGTTCTTCTTCTGCACAGCTAAGCTGGAAGTGGCATTTGCAGCTCGCAATAGTGCAGAGTTATCTCAAAGAGAGGGGCCACGGTGTTTCTGTATCTCTATTATGTTGGTGCGGCTTCGGAACTTTTAAATATCTTGATATATCTCGAGAACTACGCATCTGATCAAAAAATATCATAGAAGATAAATAGTAGGAAACTTAATTCTCTACAAAAAAGGTCTCTCAACATTTTGCCATAGCTCGCTTCGTTTCCGAGATATTTGCAGATTCAGCTCAAAGGAACGGGCCTGACGGACATATTTCGAGATATTTCTTCTTCTTGTTGTTCTTCTTCTGCACAGCTAAGCTGGAAGTGGCATTTGCAGCTCGCAATAGTGCAGAGTTATCTCAAAGGAAGGGGCCACGGTGTTTCTGTATCTCTATTATGTTGGTGCGGCTTCGGAACTTTTAAATATCTTGATATATCTCGAAAACTACGCATCTGATCAAAAAATATCATAGAACGTAAAAGGTAGGAAACCTAATTTTCTACAAAAAAGGTCTGTTAACATTTTGCCGTAGCTCGCTTCGTTTCCGAGATATTTGCAGATTTATCTCAAGGGAAGGGGCCTGACGGACATATTTCGAGATATTTCTTCTTCTTGTTGTTCTTCTTCTGCACAGCTAAGCTGGAAGTGGCATTTGCAGCGCCCAATAGTGCAGAGTTATCTCAAAGAAAGGGGCCACGGTGTTTCTGTATCTCTATTATGTTGGTGCGGTTTCGGAACTTTTAAATATCTGGATATATCTCGAGAACTACGCATCTGATCAAAAAATATCATAGAACATAAAAAGTAGGAAACTTAATTCTCTACAAAAAAGGTCTCTTAACATTTTGCCATAGCTCGCTTCGTTTCCCAGATATTTGCAGATTTATCTCAAGGGAAGGGGCCTGACGGACATATTTCGAGATGTTTCTTCTTCTTGTTGTTCTTCTTCTGCACAGCTAAGCTGGAAGTGGCATTTGCAGCGCGCAATAGTGCAGAGTTATCTCAAGGAAAGGGGCCACGGTGTTTCTGTATCTCTATTATGTTGGTGCGGTTTCGGAACTTTTAAATATCTCGATATATCTCGAAAACTACGCTTCTGATCAAAAAATATCATAGAAGGTAAATTGTCGAAAACATAATTCTCTACAAGAAAGGTCTCTTAACATTTTGCCATAGCTCGCTTCGTTTCCGAGACATTTGCAGATTTATCTCAAGGGAAGGGGCCTGACGGACATATTTCGAGATATTTCTTCTTCTTGTTGTTCTTCTTCTGCACAGCTAAGCTGGAAGTGGCATTTGCAGCTCGCAATACTGCAGAGTTATCTCAAAGAAAGGAGCCACGGTGTTTCTGTATCTCTATTATGTTGGTGCGGCTTCGGAACTTTTAAATATCTTGATATATCTCGCGAACTACGCATCTGATCAAAAAATATCATAGAACATAAATAGTAGGAAACTTAATTCTCTACAAAAAAGGTCTCTCAACATTTTGCCATAGCTCGCTTCGTTTCCGAGATATTTGCACATTTATCTCAAGGGAAGGGGCCTAACGGACATATTTCGAGATATTTCTTCTTCTTGTTGTTCTTCTTCTGCACAGCTAAGCTGGAAGTGGCATTTGCGGCTCGCACTAGTGCAGAGTTATCTCAAAGAAAGGGGCCACGGTGTTTCTGTATCTCTATTATGTTGGTGCGGCTTCGGAACTTTTAAAGATCTTGATATATCTCGAGAACTACGCATCTGATCAAAAAATATCATACTACATAAAAAGTAGGAAACTTAATTCTCTACAAGAAAGGTCTCTAAACATTTTGCCATAGCTCGCTTCGTTTCCGAGATATTTGCAGATTTATCTCAACGGAAGGGGCCTGACGGACATATTTCTAGATATTTCTTCTTCTTGTTGTTCTTCTTCTGCACAGCTAAGCTGGAAGTGGCATTTGCAGCTCGCAATAGTGCAGAGTTATCTCAAAGAGAGGGGCCACGGTGTTTCTGTATCTCTATTATGTTGGTGCGGCTTCGGAACTTTTAAATATCTTGATATATCTCGAGAACTACGCATCTGATCAAAAAATATCATAGAAGATAAATAGTAGGAAACTTAATTCTCTACAAAAAAGGTCTCTCAACATTTTGCCATAGCTCGCTTCGTTTCCGAGATATTTGCAGATTCAGCTCAAAGGAACGGGCCTGACGGACATATTTCGAGATATTTCTTCTTCTTGTTGTTCTTCCTCTGCACAGCTAAGCTGGAAGTGGCATTTGCAGCTCGCAATAGTGCAGAGTTATCTCAAAGAAAGGGGCCACGGTGTTTCTGTATCTCTATTATGTTGGTGCGGCTTCGGAACTTTTAAATATCTCGATATATCTCGAAAACTACGCTTCTGATCAAAAAATATCAGAGAACGTAAATTGTAGGAAACATAATTCTCTACAAAAAAGGTCTCTTAACATTTTGCCATAGCTCGCTTCGTTTCCGAGATATTTGCAGATTTATCTCAAGGGAAGGGGCCTGACGGACATATTTCTAGATATTTCTTCTTCTTGCTGTTCTTCTTCTGCACAGCTAAGCTGGAAGTGGCATTTGCAGCTCGCAATAGTGCAGAGTTATCTCAAAGAGAGGGGCCACGGTGTTTCTGTATCTCTATTATGTTGGTGCGGCTTCGGAACTTTTAAATATCTTGATATATCTCGAGAACTACGCATCTCATCAAAAAATATCATAGAAGATAAATAGTAGGAAACTTAATTCTCTACAAAAAAGGTCTCTCAACATTTTGCCATAGCTCGCTTCGTTTCCGAGATATTTGCAGATTCAGCTCAAAGGAACGGGCCTGACGGACATATTTCGAGATATTTCTTCTTCTTGTTGTTCTTCCTCTGCACAGCTAAGCTGGAAGTGGCATTTGCAGCTCGCAATAGTGCAGAGTTATCTCAAAGAACGGGGCCACGGTGTTTCTGTATCTCTATTATGTTGGTGCGGCTTCGGAACTTTTAAATATCTCGATATATCTCGAAAACTACGCTTCTGATCAAAAAATATCAGAGAACGTAAATTGTAGGAAACATAATTCTCTACAAAAAAGGTCTCTTAACATTTTGCCATAGCTCGCTTCGTTTCCGAGATATTTGCAGATTTATCTCAAGGGAAGGGGCCTGACGGACATATTTCGAGATATTTCTTCTTCTTGTTGTTCTTCTTCTGCACAGCTAAGCTGGAAGTGGCATTTGCAGCTCGCAATAGTGCAGAGTTATCTCAAAGGAAGGGGCCACGGTGTTTCTGTATCTCTATTATGTTGGTGCGGCTTCGGAACTTTTAAATATCTTGATATATCTCGAAAACTACGCATCTGATCAAAAAATATCATAGAACGTAAAAGGTAGGAAACCTAATTTTCTACAAAAAAGGTCTGTTAACATTTTGCCGTAGCTCGCTTCGTTTCCGAGATATTTGCAGATTTATCTCAAGGGAAGGGGCCTGACGGACATATTTCGAGATATTTCTTCTTCTTGTTGTTCTTCTTCTGCACAGCTAAGCTGGAAGTGGCATTTGCAGCGTCCAATAGTGCAGAGTTATCTCAAAGAAAGGGGCCACGGTGTTTCTGTATCTCTATTATGTTGGTGCGGTTTCGGAACTTTTAAATATCTGGATATATCTCGAGAACTACGCATCTGATCAAAAAATATCATAGAACATAAAAAGTAGGAAACTTAATTCTCTACAAAAAAGGTCTCTTAACATTTTGCCATAGCTCGCTTCGTTTCCCAGATATTTGCAGATTTATCTCAAGGGAAGGGGCCTGACGGACATATTTCGAGATGTTTCTTCTTCTTGTTGTTCTTCTTCTGCACAGCTAAGCTGGAAGTGGCATTTGCAGCGCGCAATAGTGCAGAGTTATCTCAAGGAAAGGGGCCACGGTGTTTCTGTATCTCTATTATGTTGGTGCGGCTTCGGAACTTTTAAATATCTCGATATATCTCGAAAACTACGCTTCTGATCAAAAAATATCATAGAAGGTAAATTGTCGAAAACATAATTCTCTACAAGA
The DNA here is from genome assembly GCF_051020975.1 of Osmia lignaria lignaria. NCBI lineage: Eukaryota > Metazoa > Arthropoda > Insecta > Hymenoptera > Megachilidae > Osmia > Osmia lignaria. The sequence goes on from NW_027478161.1 coordinate 12,719,943, forward strand.
AAGGTCTCTTAACATTTTGCCATAGCTCGCTTCGTTTCCGAGACATTTGCAGATTTATCTCAAGGGAAGGGGCCTGACGGACATATTTCGAGATATTTCTTCTTCTTGTTGTTCTTCTTCTGCACAGCTAAGCTGGAAGTGGCATTTGCAGCTCGCAATAGTGCAGAGTTATCTCAAAGAAAGGAGCCACGGTGTTTCTGTATCTCTATTATGTTGGTGCGGCTTCGGAACTTTTAAATATCTTGATATATCTCGCGAACTACGCATCTGATCAAAAAATATCATAGAACATAAATAGTAGGAAACTTAATTCTCTACAAAAAAGGTCTCTCAACATTTTGCCATAGCTCGCTTCGTTTCCGAGATATTTGCACATTTATCTCAAGGGAAGGGGCCTAACGGACATATTTCGAGATATTTCTTCTTCTTGTTGTTCTTCTTCTGCACAGCTAAGCTGGAAGTGGCATTTGCGGCTCGCACTAGTGCAGAGTTATCTCAAAGAAAGGGGCCACGGTGTTTCTGTATCTCTATTATGTTGGTGCGGCTTCGGAACTTTTAAAGATCTTGATATATCTCGAGAACTACGCATCTGATCAAAAAATATCATACTACATAAAAAGTAGGAAACTTAATTCTCTACAAGAAAGGTCTCTAAACATTTTGCCATAGCTCGCTTCGTTTCCGAGATATTTGCAGATTTATCTCAACGGAAGGGGCCTGACGGACATATTTCTAGATATTTCTTCTTCTTGTTGTTCTTCTTCTGCACAGCTAAGCTGGAAGTGGCATTTGCAGCTCGCAATAGTGCAGAGTTATCTCAAAGAGAGGGGCCACGGTGTTTCTGTATCTCTATTATGTTGGTGCGGCTTCGGAACTTTTAAATATCTTGATATATCTCGAGAACTACGCATCTGATCAAAAAATATCATAGAAGATAAATAGTAGGAAACTTAATTCTCTACAAAATAGGTCTCTCAACATTTTGCCATAGCTCGCTTCGTTTCCGAGATATTTGCAGATTCAGCTCAAAGGAACGGGCCTGACGGACATATTTCGAGATATTTCTTCTTCTTGTTGTTCTTCCTCTGCACAGCTAAGCTGGAAGTGGCATTTGCAGCTCGCAATAGTGCAGAGTTATCTCAAAGAAAGGGGCCACGGTGTTTCTGTATCTCTATTATGTTGGTGCGGCTTCGGAACTTTTAAATATCTCGATATATCTCGAAAACTACGCTTCTGATCAAAAAATATCAGAGAACGTAAATTGTAGGAAACATAATTCTCTACAAAAAAGGTCTTTTAACATTTTGCCATAGCTCGCTTCGTTTCCGAGATATTTGCAGATTTATCTCAAGGGAAGGGGCCTGACGGACATATTTCTAGATATTTCTTCTTCTTGCTGTTCTTCTTCTGCACAGCTAAGCTGGAAGTGGCATTTGCAGCTCGCAATAGTGCAGAGTTATCTCAAAGAGAGGGGCCACGGTGTTTCTGTATCTCTATTATGTTGGTGCGGCTTCGGAACTTTTAAATATCTTGATATATCTCGAGAACTACGCATCTCATCAAAAAATATCATAGAAGATAAATAGTAGGAAACTTAATTCTCTACAAAAAAGGTCTCTCAACATTTTGCCATAGCTCGCTTCGTTTCCGAGATATTTGCAGATTCAGCTCAAAGGAACGGGCCTGACGGACATATTTCGAGATATTTCTTCTTCTTGTTGTTCTTCCTCTGCACAGCTAAGCTGGAAGTGGCATTTGCAGCTCGCAATAGTGCAGAGTTATCTTAAAGAACGGGGCCACGGTGTTTCTGTATCTCTATTATGTTGGTGCGGCTTCGGAACTTTTAAATATCTCGATATATCTCGAAAACTACGCTTCTGATCAAAAAATATCAGAGAACGTAAATTGTAGGAAACATAATTCTCTACAAAAAAGGTCTCTTAACATTTTGCCATAGCTCGCTTCGTTTCCGAGATATTTGCAGATTTATCTCAAGGGAAGGGGCCTGACGGACATATTTCGAGATATTTCTTCTTCTTGTTGTTCTTCTTCTGCACAGCTAAGCTGGAAGTGGCATTTGCAGCTCGCAATAGTGCAGAGTTATCTCAAAGGAAGGGGCCACGGTGTTTCTGTATCTCTATTATGTTGGTGCGGCTTCGGAACTTTTAAATATCTTGATATATCCCGAAAACTACGCATCTGATCAAAAAATATCATAGAACGTAAAAGGTAGGAAACTTAATTCTCTACAAAAAAGGTCTCTTAACATTTTGCCATAGCTCGCTTCGTTTCCCAGATATTTGCAGATTTATCTCAAGGGAAGGGGCCTGACGGACATATTTCGAGATATTTCTTCTTCTTGTTGTTCTTCTTCTGCACAGCTAAGCTGGAAGTGGCATTTGCAGCGCGCAATAGTGCAGAGTTATCTCAAAGAAAGGGGCCACGGTGTTTCTGTATCTCTATTATGTTGGTGCGGCTTCGGAACTTTTAAATATCTCGATATATCTCGAAAACTATGCTTCTGATCAAAAAATATCATAGAAGGTAAATTGTCGAAAACATAATTCTCTACAAAAAAGGTCTCTTAACATTTTGCCATAGCTCGCTTCGTTTCCGAGACATTTGCAGATTTATCTCAAGGGAAGGGGCCTGACGGACATATTTCGAGATATTTCTTCTTCTTGTTGTTCTTCTTCTGCACAGCTAAGCTGGAAGTGGCATTTGCAGCTCGCAATAGTGCAGAGTTATCTCAAAGAGAGGGGCCACGGAGTTTCTGTATCTCTATTATGTTGGTGCGGCTTCGGAACTTTTAAATATCTCGATATATCTCGAGAACTACGCATCTGATCAAAAAATATCATAGAACATAAAAAGTAGGAAACTTAATTCTCTACAAATAAGGTCTCTTAACATTTTGCCATAGCTCGCTTCGTTTCCGAGATATTTGCAGATTTATCTCAAGGGAAGGGGCCTAACGGACATATTTCGAGATATTTCTTCTTCTTGTTGTTCTTCTTCTGCACAGCTAAGCTGGAAGTGAAATTTGCAGCGCCCAATAGTGCAGAGTTATCTCAAAGAAAGGGGCCACGGTGTTTCTTTATCTCTATTATGTTGGTGCGGCTTCGGAACTTTTAAATATCTTGATATATCTCGAGAACTACGCATCTGATCAAAAAATATCATATATCATAAAAAGTAGGAAACTTAATTCTCTACAAAAAAGGTCTCTTAACATTTTCCCATAGCTGGCATTGTTTCCGAGATATTTGCAGATTTATCTCAAGGGAAGGGGCCTGACGGACATATTTCGAGATATTTCTTCTTCTTGTTGTTCTTCTTCTGCACAGCTAAGCTGGAAGTGGCATTTGCAGCTCGCAATAGTGCAGAGTTACCTCAAAGAAAGGGGCCACGGTGTTTCTGTATCTCTATTATGTTGGTGCGGCTTCGGAACTTTTAAATATCTTGATATATCTCGAGAACTACGCATCTGATCAAAAAATATCATACTACATAAAAAGTAGGAAACTTTATTCTCTACAAGAAAGGTCTCTAAACATTTTGCCATAGCTCGCTTCGTTTCCGAGATATTTGCAGATTTATCTCAAGGGAAGGGGCCTGACGGACATATTTCGAGATATTTCTTCTTCTTGTTGTTCTTCTTCTGCACAGCTAAGCTGGAAGTGGCATTTGCAGCTCGCAATAGTGCAGAGTTATCTCAAAGAGAGGGGCCACGGTATTTCTGTATCTCTATTATGTTGGTGCGGCTTCGGAACTTTTAAATATCTTGATATATCTCGAGAACTACGCATCTGATCAAAAAATATCATATTACATAAAAAGTAGGAAACTTAATTCTCTACAAGAAAGGTCTCTAAACATTTTGCCATAGCTCGCTTCGTTTCCGAGATATTTGCAGATTTATCTCAACGGAAGGGGCCTGACGGACATATTTCTAGATATTTCTTCTTCTTGTTGTTCTTCTTCTGCACAGCTAAGCTGGAAGTGGCATTTGCAGCTCGCAATAGTGCAGAGTTATCTCAAAGAGAGGGGCCACGGTGTTTCTGTATCTCTATTATGTTGGTGCGGCTTCGGAACTTTTAAATATCTTGATATATCTCGAGAACTACGCATCTGATCAAAAAATATCATAGAAGATAAATAGTAGGAAACTTAATTCTCTACAAAAAAGGTCTCTTAACATTTTGCCATAGCTCGCTTCGTTTCCGAGATATTTGCAGATTTATCTCAAGGGAAGGGGCCTGACGGACATATTTCGAGATATTTCTTCTTCTTGTTGTTCTTCTTCTGCACAGCTAAGCTGGAAGTGGCATTTGCAGCTCGCAATAGTGCAGAGTTATCTCAAAGAAAGGGGCCACGGTGTTTCTGTATCTCTATTATGTTGGTGCGGCTTCGGAACTTTTAAATATCTTGATATATCTCGAAAACTACGCATCTGATCAAAAAATATCATAGAACGTAAAAGGTAGGAAACTTAATTCTCTACAAAAAAGGTCCCTTAACATTTTGCCATAGCTCGCTTCGTTTCCCAGATATTTGCAGATTTATCTCCAGGGAAGGGGCCTGACGGACATATTTCGAGATATTTCTTCTTCTTGTTGTTCTTCTTCTGCACAGCTAAGCTGGAAGTGGCATTTGCAGCGCGCAATAGTGCAGAGTTATCTCAAAGAAAGGGGCCACGGTGTTTCTGTATCTCTATTATGTTGGTGCGGCTTCGGAACTTTTAAATATCTCGATATATCTCGAAAACTACGCTTCTGATCAAAAAATATCATAGAAGGTAAATTGTCGAAAACATAATTCTCTACAAAAAAGGTCTCTTAACATTTTGCCATAGCTCGCTTCGTTTCCGATACATTTGCAGATTCATCTCAAGGGAAGGGGCCTGACGGACATATTTCGAGATATTTCTTCTTCTTGTTGTTCTTCTTCTGCACAGCTAAGCTGGAAGTGGCATTTGCAGCTCGCAATAGTGCAGAGTTATCTCAAAGAAAGGGGCCACGGTGTTCCTGTATCTCTATTATGTTGGTGCGGCTTCGGAACTTTTAAATATCTTGATATATCTCGAGAACTACGCATCTGATCAAAAAATATCATAGAACGTAAAAAGTAGGAAACTTAATTCTCTACAAAAAAGGTCTCTTAACATTTTGCCATAGCTCGCTTCGTTTCCGAGATATTTGCAGATTTATCTCAAGGGAAGGGGCCTGACGGACATATTTCGAGATATTTCTTCTTCTTGTTGTTCTTCTTCTGCACAGCTAAGCTGGAAGTGGCATTTGCAGCGCGCAATAGTGCAGAGTTATCTCAAAGAAAGGGGCCACGGTGTTTCTGTATCTCTATTATGTTGGTGCGGATTCGGAACTTTTAAATATCTTGATATATCTCGCGAACTACGCATCTGATCAAAAAATATCATAGAACATAAATAGTAGGAAACTTAATTCTCTACAGAAAAGGTCTCTCAACATTTTGCCATAGCTCGCTTCGTTTCCGAGATATTTGCACATTTATCTCAAGGGAAGGGGCCTAACGGACATATTTCGAGATATTTCTTCTTCTTGTTGTTCTTCTTCTGCACAGCTAAGCTGGAAGTGGCATTTGCGGCTCGCACTAGTGCAGAGTTATCTCAAAGAAGGGGCCACGGTGTTTCTGTATCTCTATTATGTTGGTGCAGCTTCGGAACTTTTAAATATCTTGATATATCTCGAGAACTACGCATCTGATCAAAAAATATCATGGAACATAAAAAGTAGGAAACTTAATTCTCTACAAAAAAGGTCTCTGAACATTTTGCCATAGCTCGCTTCGTTTCCGAGATATTTGCAGATTTATCTCAAGGGAAGGGGCCTGACGGACATATTTCGAGATATTTCTTCTTCTTGTTGTTCTTCTTCTGCACAGCTAAGCTGGAAGTGGCATTTGCGGCTCGCACTAGTGCAGAGTTATCTCAAAGAAAGGGGCCACGGTGTTTCTGTATCTGTATTATGTTGGTGCGGCTTCGGAACTTTTAAATATCTTGATATATCTCGAGAACTACGCATCTGATCAAAAAATATCATAGAAGATAAATAGTAGGAAACTTAATTCTCTACAAAAAAGGTCTCTCAACATTTTGCCATAGCTCGCTTCGTTTCCGAGATATTTGCAGATTCAGCTCAAAGGAACGGGCCTGACGGACATATTTCGAGATATTTCTTCTTCTTGTTGTTCTTCCTCTGCACAGCTAAGCTGGAAGTGGCATTTGCAGCTCGCAATAGTGCAGAGTTATCTCAAAGAAAGGGGCCACGGTGTTTCTGTATCTCTATTATGTTGGTGCGGCTTCGGAACTTTTAAATATCTCGATATATCTCGAAAACTACGCTTCTGATCAAAAAATATCAGAGAACGTAAATTGTAGGAAACATAATTCTCTACAAAAAAGGTCTCTTAACATTTTGCCATAGCTCGCTTCGTTTCCGAGATATTTGCAGATTTATCTCAAGGGAAGGGGCCTGACGGACATATTTCGAGATATTTCTTCTTCTTGTTGTTCTTCTTCTGCACAGCTAAGCTGGAAGTGGCATTTGCAGCTCGCAATAGTGCAGAGTTATATCAAAGAAAGGGGCCACGGAGTTTCTGTATCTCTATTATGTTGGTGCGGCTTCGGAACTTTTAAATATCTCGATATATCTCGAGAACTACGCATCTGATCAAAAAATATCATAGAACATAAAAAGTAGGAAACTTAATTCTCTACAAATAAGGTCTCTTAACATTTTGCCATAGCTCGCTTCGTTTCCGAGATATTTGCAGATTTATCTCAAGGGAAGGGGCCTGACGGACATATTTCGAGATATTTCTTCTTCTTGTTGTTCTTCTTCTGCACAGCTAAGCTGGAAGTGAAATTTGCAGCGCCCAATAGTGCAGAGCTATCTCAAAGAAAGGGGCCACGGTGTTTCTGTATCTCTATTATGTTGGTGCGGCTTCGGAACTTTTAAATATCTTGATATATCTCGAGAACTACGCATCTGATCAAAAAATATCATAGAACATAAAAAGTAGGAAACTTAATTCTCTACAAAAAAGGTCTCTTAACATTTTCCCATAGCTGGCATTGTTTCCGAGATATTTGCAGATTTATCTCAAGGGAAGGGGCCTGACGGACATATTTCGAGATATTTCTTCTTCTTGTTGTTCTTCTTCTGCACAGCTAAGCTGGAAGTGGCATTTGCAGCGCGCAATAGTGCAGAGTTATCTCAAAGAAAGGGGCCACGGTGTTTCTGTATCTCTTTTATGTTGGTGCGGCTTCGGAACTTTTAAATATCTTGAT